>NC_090284.1:34465485-35070444 GCF_037392515.1 Haliotis asinina
AGATGAACTTTGTAAAAACTGCAACCGGATAGGACACATTGCAAGGGTCTGTAGGGACAGAAAGAGACACAACAAACATGGGAAAACTGGAAAATCTAGAAAACCTGTACATGCTGTAAACCCAGAAAGTGATGATGAACTATCTTATGTTAAGACACTGACATCCTCAAATGATCCCATCTATGTGGAACCCAAAGTAAATGGTAAAATTCTCAAAATGGAACTGGACACAGGTGCAGCAATTTCATTGATATCTTGTGAAGACTTTCAGCGACAGTTCCCATCAGAGACCTTGCAGAAATCAGAAGTAGTGCTGAAGACCTACACTGGCGAGAAGATTCAACCTGTGGGTAAAGTATCTGTGAGTGTTGAGATAAATAACTCTCAGGCCGTACTTGATTTGACAGTAGTAGATGGGGGTGGACCAGCTTTGTTTGGAAGAGACTGGCTCAGGAAACTGAAGCTAAACTGGTCAGGTATCAAGACTGTTAGAGTTAGAGTAGAAGACCTCAGCACTTGATATGTCAGACAGGTTGCAGACATTGTTTGATCAGAATGAAGAAATATTCAAAGATGGAACAGGAACTTTAACCACAAGTCAGGCTAAATTGCATTTGATGGACACCGCTCAACCAAAATATTGCAAGCCAAGAAGTCTTCCATTAACGCTACGTCCAAAAGTTGAAGCTGAACTTGAAAGATTAGAATCTGAAGGAATTCTGTCTAGAGTTGAAAGCAGTGAATGGGCTACACCCATTGTACCTGTTGTTAAGAAGACAGGTGATGTCAGAATTTGTGGAGATTTCAAAGTTACTGTTAATCCTCAATTGGCTGTTGATCATCATCCTTTGCCTAAGATAGAAGATATTTGTGCAAGCTTGGCTGGGGGAGAGAAGTTTTCCAAAATTGATCTTAAGAATGCATATCTTCAAATGGAGGTTGAAGCAGGTTCTAGAAAACTTTTGACCATTAACACACACAAAGGACTGTTTAGGTACAACAGATTAGTGTTTGGAATTGCTTCTGCGCCAGCAATATGGCAGAGGGTCATAGAACAGGTGTTGCAAGGTATACCTATGACATAAGTCATTTTGGATGACATGATTGTTTCAGGGAAGTGTGATGACGACCACCTAAAGAATTTACAGACTGTGATGCTGAGACTCAAGGAAAATGGACTCCGTGTGAACAGAGACAAGTGCAGCTTCAGATTGAATACTGTGGCCATGTCATTGACAAGAATGGACTTCACAAGTCACCAGATAAGATCAAGGCGATAGCAGATGCTCCAAGACCAAGAAATGTGTCAGAGGTCAGGTCATATCTCGGATTAGTGAACTATTATCACAAATTCTTGCCAAATCTTGCTTCTGTAATGCATTCGCTGAACAGATTGCTTGAAGGTTCAAAGAAATTTGACTGGTCTAGAGACTGTGAGAGAGCATTTGTTCTGTCAAAAGAACTTATCATGTCAGAACAAGTGTTGGCACATTATGATCCTAGCAAACCTCTGAAAGTAGCAACCGATGCATCACCATATGTGCTCGGTGCTGTCATATCATATGTTCTAGCAGATGGGAGAGAAAAGCCAGTTGCATTTGCATCGAGATCCTTGAATAAGGCTGAAAAGAACTATTCACAGATTGATAAAGAAGCACTAGCAATTGTCTGGGCAGTCAAGAAATTCCATACGTATCTTTACGGTAGACATTTCACACTAGTCACAGATCACCAACCTCTCATTTCAATCTTTTCATCACAGAAAGCCATTCCAGCCATGACAGCTGCCAGACTTCAGAGATACGCAGTGTTCCTTGCTGGGTATGACTACGACATAGAGTGGCTACCGCAACACAAGGCTACATGGTAACGCAGATGGACTGTCAAGACTACCTTTGCCGGATGATAACTCGGATGCCGACACGACTGATGTCTTGTATGTAAATCAGACTGATACATTGCCAGTCACAACTGAGCTGATTCGTTATAGGACCAGATGTGATCCAGTTCTTTCAAAGGTGTTGGACATAACGCTGAAAGGATGGACTGAGGTATGCCCTAGTGAAGATCTGAAACCTTATTTCAGTCATAGAAGAGAGCTGTCGGTATTCCAAGGTTGTCTGATGTGGGGTATGAGAGTAGTCGTACCCCCGCAGTACCGAGAGAAGTGCTCAGATGAACTTCACGGAATGAGTCGTATGAAGGCATTACCGCGAAGCTACATTTGGTGGCCAGGGATAGATGCAGATATAGACAGGATATGTAAAACATGTCAGGGATGTCGTGAAATCAGTAAAAATCCACAGCGAGCTCAACTTCATCCCTGGGTGTTCCCAACAGCAGCATGGCAAAGACTGCATGTTGATTTTGCAGGACCATTCATGGGTCATATGTTCTTTCTTCTTGTAGATGTACATTCGAAATGGCCTGAAGTAGCGTTTATGAAGTCAACAACGTCTGAGAAGACAATCGAGTTTTGCGAGACATTTTCAGCAGAAATGGCATCCCAGATCAGATTGTGAGAGACAATGGACCACAATTTACATCAGAAGAGTTTCAGAAATTCACCAAATCCAATGGAATCAAGCATACACTTTCCGCACCATACCATCCATCCAGTAATGGCTTAGGTGAAAGATTTGTACAGAGTCTCAAGAACAGCCTGAAAGCTGAGAAGAAAAATGTCACTGTCAAACACAAGCTAGCAAATTTTCTGTTGACATACCGAAACACACCTCACACGACCACGGGTGAAACTCCATCAATATTGATGCATGGTAGACGACTTAAGACAAGGCTAGATTTGCTCAAACCAGATATTCAGAGAACAGTTCAGAAACAACAGTCAGCGTCAATATTGAGAGGAACCATTACAAGTTTTTCATCAGGCCAACATGTCCTCTTCAGGTCTTATAGAGAGGGGGAGAAGTGGGAGTCAGGCACAGTGTTTGAACAAACTGGACCAGTTTCATACAAGATTCTGTGTCCAAATGGTTCTGTTAAGAGAAAACATGTTGATCAACTGATTGATAATGAAAGTTGTATGTTTCAGCCACATGTTCAGATGCCTGTTGTGTCAGATTGTTCGTTGTCACAACATGAGACGTCAGATGTTACAGAATCCCAAGACGTCAAGAGCGCTCCAGATGATAGTAACTTGACATGTGAACCAGTTCAACCAGCTGTGTGGAGTTCTAGTCCAGAGACTGCCACAGATGATGTTGTTACAGTCGAGCCGAGACGTTATCCTGTTCGTCAAAGAAGAGCACCCCAGAGACTTGAATTATGATTGTTCAAGAGTGTAAATAAGCTGATTAATAATTGTAAGATTAATTTCTGAACTAAAGTAATTACTGTAAAGGATCATATCTGATAGGAACATTCTATTGTCCATATTAGAATAAGCTAGGGGGGAGGAATGTTATGATTGTATATAGGTGTCATGGGCTTTAGCGGTAATCAAATGATAGCCATCCCGAGTTACCTCCCTTGTGTAAGTTTCCTGTTGTTATCCGATCATGTAATAAACTGTCTTGTACCTGCTGTCATCGTGGTCGGTCGTGTTTTTAAGAACTCCGTGCCCACAAACTTACATTCAGGAACCTGGATATCAATGCCCCGTTGATTGCTCTAGACCTCACCTAGCCAAAGAACATTCTGCTGGTCACTGTGTCAAGTTGAGCTATCTTCTTGTCTTCCACCTTAAAAGACTTGTTTATGGGAGATCAACTTCAACATCTGCATCTTCTTGCAGCTCCGATGAGGCTATGCTGGTGTTGTCTCTTGACAGACGTCTGCGCTGCTGGAGGCTGATCTTTAAACAGCTGAACAGCTGTCATGGTTGTAGGGTATGATCATCTCACCACAGACATAGACTGCGTTGACGTTCTAGTAGATCTAACTGGTACTTCAGACTCTATCAGAGGGTCAGCACATACATCTGCTTCTTCAGGAGGCACAATGTCTTCATTGAACAATCTCTGATGCATTGTTTTACGAGAACGAGTTGACTTTGACAATGTCCTAGATGAAGATGATTTATTCTGCACCACAGATGATGAGGACATCTTCCTTTTATTCTCCAACAGCCTTTACTCAGTAGTAGCAGATGTGTTCTTAGACACTGCCAAGTCCTGACCAGGCAACTGCCCCTGTAACGTACTTCACCTGACTTAGTTAACAACATGCGGTTACTGGGATTATCTTCAGATTTATCACCACTGACTTGAGGTGACTCGTCACTCAGTCCATAGATGTAACACAATATGTGTCTCTAGAATTAACACAAATAACAATTAACTTACAAATCTGATAAATTAAGCTCAGACAACGCAAGCTGGTAGAAAGTGGATTAATACATGACGACCGTTGGGGATCAGCCACTGATAAGCGGTACCTGCAGTCATTGCAAGATTTCATCAAATGTAATCAAACTACATTATGATGAATAAATGTCATAAATTATGGATAATTTTTCAAAGTTTTGACATAAAATGAAAGCTAATTACAGACAAAATACATACACAGCTTAACTTGGAAAAAGGATCTAAATATAAAAATCATATGGTGCTGTATACAGGACTCCAGAAATCACCCAACCATCTGCATAGGTGATGAAGGAGAGAGTAACAATCATGGCAAGTCACATGACTGTTTCGGCAGGAAAACGGTTTAAGGGAGGCAACTCGTGGGTGAGGGAACTTTAACGTCCCCTTCAAGGGAATTGCAAGAAATTCAAATGTTCCACTATCATTCGTATTGAAAAGAAGATAAGACCTAAGACCCTGAACATTCCTGACAGATGTGTTAAAGGGTCAAGCTATCAGGTGTGGTGAGCTACATTCAGATGCTTGGATCATATCTCATCATACCAGAAGCATCACTGAAAACATTTGGCTACAAGTGTGTTTTTTCTTTCATGGTACCAATCTGGACATGTCAGCTATGCAGTGTCACTTCTTCACCTTAAACTACATTCAGATTAGAATGATACAGTTGAATATCGAATTATTTCAGGTGTTGCTTTTCCTCTATATATCTTAAATATAAGCTGATCATAAGTGTAGCCATTCGTTCAAGGTTTACATACTGGATAGTTTTTCCTTGATCACTGGTTAAAATAAACTATACAGAGATGACAACTTTTAACATTTAAAGTGGAAAAAGTGCACATTAATTGTATATACTTAGCTACTTAGTTACAGGCATAGCGGTAACTCACCAATTCATTTATCTAAGTGTTAATGTCAGCTTTAGGAACATCTGGGGGCTTACACTTAACATTTTAAATGCAATAAATAAGAATCACTTCAAATTATGTAAATGACCACTACATCAAAACACAAACAAAAGAACAATAAAAAATTTAAGTGTTCTTTTTCAGTTATGAGGTGTAACAAGAGCATTACCTGTGTCTGGGGCACTTCCTCTGGCCACATACAGTGCACAATGTCTTCATGAGAGTCAGCTCATCATACTGGGAGGACAACTGTGAATAGGACTTTGTGTAATCACTAGGTGGAGCAGGGATGCAGGTTTGGATTAAAGTTTCACATCAAGGTAAAGAGAGAGGGTGTGTGAGTGTGCAAGGGGATGTGCTGGCATGTGAGTGTGCATGTGTTTGTGTACCTTATACCAAATGGAATGTGCATGGACAATTTTGCACATCTGAATACATGCATACATGTGTATACTCAAAGAAATATTGTCATGATTTCATCTTTATGACAATCCTCCATCAAAGCATTTACATAAATACTACAAAAGACCTCACCTTTTTCTTCCTGCTGTACATAGGTAACAGGTTGGGTAGCAGTGTGTTGGGACTGACACACACATAGGTCACTGCCATGCCAACCACAAATGACCATACTGCCAGAAACCATTTCAAATAGCTGCAATGATAAAGTAAAACAAAGTGAAATCTAATTTCAACTCAGGTTTAAATGAAATAACTAGCATAACAGGCATCTTTCTGCAAAGGTACATCATCTTCAATGACAAACAACAGGTACATTCATGACACAAATTTCTAGAGAGCTAAGTAACTGACCTACCAAACCAAATGCATCATACTTTTTTCACACATTTCTTGAAATAGAAAGAAAAAAATTCTTTGATCAATTGTCAATTTGATTTGACCAGTTGGAAGTTTCCTTCCTTGAAGAGGACGTTTGGTGCCTTTTTCGGTCACATGACTGGCTATGCTTGAACATTGCCCAACACATGAACCTACAGGGAGATCCAAACACATGAACCTACAGGGAGATCCAATGTGCTGTAAGCAGGCAATTTGGGAAGGCTTAATGTCATGAGTCAAGTAAGTACTGAATATATATTTTATTCAGAAAATTACATATTTCACCTTATTCTGACTCATGCTTATTCTGCTAACCGAATCCGACAGAATTGGTGGTGGGTTAGGCAACGTCCTGGATTCTCTGGCTGTCTTTAATACATCCTGTATTCCCCTTTGGTCTCTACAAGTCACATGATAAAGGGTGAGATTTACTCAGCACCATTGCAGATCCAATAGTTGTTGTGTTATAAGTGGCCCAAATTAGTGAACGCCTGAGACATCCTGGGTGGTGATATCTCTGAGATAGTGGTTTGCAAATACCATATTGGTGATTGTACGATGTCAATAAATAAGAAGCCCAGAATCGGGGTGTAATATTTGACTTGAGTCTGAACATGGAATCGCATATCAAAAGCGCCTGCAAACCTGCATACTTCCATCTTCACATCAGCATGATCAGGAGGTATCTCCATGTCAAGACCACCTCAGCTGCTATCCAATGAAACTTGATTACAGCTACTTGCTGCTGTTTGGAACATCACAACATCTACTTAGCAAGCTTCAATGCATGCAGAACACGGTGATAACCTGCTATCAGAAACATGAGCACATCACTCCTGTACTCCACTATCTACACTGGTTGCCAGTCAAATATGCGATCCAGTACAAAATACTGTTGTTAGTTTTCAAGTGTGTGGATGGCCTTGCCCCCAGCTACCTTTCAAATCTTCTTAAAATACACTACCCCCCAGATCTTTAAGGCCTGGTTCACAGTATTTCCTGGAGGTACCAACCACTTGAACAAAGACATCTGGCAACCGTTCATTTGCAAAAGCCGATCCAGTCATGTGGGATAGTGTACCTTTGTACCTCAGATTGCAAGAGAATCTAATAAATATTTAAGTCATAACTGAAAATTCATTTGTTCAGTGCTGCATACCAAGCTTGACCAATATCTTTCCAGGCTCATTTCTAGCACTTTTGAGATGGATGGATGGATGGATGGATGGATGGACGCCTAAGATCCAAGATTCATGTAAGAGCTTTTAGTCCTTGTCCATTTCTGGGGCTTTTATATACAGCACCATATGGTGAAGAGGGAATCATCTGGCCTTAATGGTGGGATATGTTGGCTCTGATATTTTGTAGCTTTATTAAAGGCTGCACTAGGACTTTGGAAATTGGTTTGATGGGCAGGAAGGAGAGTGAGTCAAAGTCTTCATCAACCATCCTATAAGTGAGAACTTTGTTCGATTCCTTAGATGGAGATTCCAGATCCAATCCAATGGTAATCCAAGACATTACTTCTGACTGCAAGAAGATGACATCACCTTCTTCATCCAAAAACGGTCTGTTAACTATTTCCCGATCTGAAGGGTCATGCCTCTTATAATACATACGCATATCCTTTTCCAAATACTCCATGGTGTGGGTCATCCATTCGCCAAAAGTCTGCATGCTCTATGAGAGTAATACTCCTTGTGCAAATGCATTCACACATGCATGCACACATGCTCCCAACAAGGATGTAGATATGTGTCCAACATTGAAGAAGATCAGTACCTTGATCCTGTATCCTGGAGAAGGACTTACATGTGGCGAATCCCTCCTGCTGGAGTGTTGTAGGTGTGTGGATGCTCATTCATGGACTGCTACAGCTGAGCAAATGGTCGTAGAATCCTTTAGGCTTATCCGTCCAGATGCTTCTGTCGGTAATGATCTTCTCGAACTTGAGTGTTCGTACATGCCATTCTCTTCATCCCGGAACACTTGCATTCCTTTGTGCAGTGTGACAGTCATCAAAGGAGTCTTGTGAACTGCTCTCTCCTGAGTGACGCCGTGCTCTCTCAAGGTCATCATCTGTCCTGTGAATTGTTTCAGAAACAGCCACGTGGTTGAAGTTATGCAATACATGCTGAAACTGCTGCGGGCTTGATGACGTGCCTGAGAATGTTGAGGCCTCTTCCGATTTTCAAAATGTCTGCGAAGAGTTGTTGTAGGTACCGTCTCTGGTACTTGATATCTGTGTAGATAGAAGATCCTCTGTAGAGTGATGCACTGATCCCATTGTCATTGTTTTAGATCTCAATGTTGTAGTCTGCTGTCATGCTGTCTTGCTGATGGTTGTAGCCTCAGGAAATAGCATCAGAGGCTCATCGAAGATGTCCACTTCAGTCGGCAGTACAATTACCTCATTGAAAGATGAAGTGGAATTGAATGCATCTTCAATGAGGTTCTGGGTATTGGTGTCCTCCTTCTCTGTGATGAAGATCTCTGTTTCTTCTTCTGCAATGAGGTTAACTCCAATGATGCCTTCTTCATGGGAAATCCAGAAAGGGGGTTTAGGGGGTTTAAACCATCACTTTTGAAAATCACTTATGACCACATTATATATGATATTTGTTTTTTTGCGTTGGCAGCGCCAAAGGGGATTCAGAAGTTTCCAACCCCCGTAACACCCCCATTTCAAAATTCCGGGATCAGCTCATGCTCTTGACAGATTTTGATGTTACCTCCGCTAAACCAGAGACCTGCCCTGTGATATCCTTGTCGATTTATAAGAAACATATACAACAGCTAAAGGACCGAAATGTAAAAGGATATGTGCCATATGGGAACTCCAGGTGCCTCCACATCCATTCACTAAGGCGACAGAAGAAAGAGTGACAAGCACAGCCAGCCTTAAGACCGAAAAGGTATCAAACCATGAAGGGAGTGTGATTTAGGTGTAATTTTACGTTCTCAAGGAAGGGAAATCTAAAGAACGAATAAACTCACACTTTTTATACTCTTTAAACTACTACATATGAAAGAATTGTGGTTAGTCTTAAGCAGAACAGCAATTTTTTTCTTAAAAATATGTGGTTAATTAATACTATGTGAATAAAAGTTGCCAAAAAGTTGCCTCCTTCCCTCTCACATGAAAACGAAACCACAGACGTCATGTGAGGAAGGATTTTCAGTTACTTGCATATAAAATGTGTTACAGTCTCCTCAATTTGCTGATTTCTCAGCATCAGCAAAGACATGCTGAATCATTAGGTTGCTGTCAAATGCCTTCAGGCGTCTGGTGATGGTGTCACCATGCACAGATTTCCACAGGACCCCTGAGTTCATGCTGAATATGTTGTTTGTGAGTGAGAAGCGAGCATTGTGGAAACCTGTATGTATTAAAGGTCACATATACTCTAATAGCGTACAAATGCAAAATCACTTGCTGACATCGTTATAAATGAAACCCTGTCATTAAAACTGCTCATTTCGATCTTTAATTACCTTAAATCGAAATTTGTTTCAACAGTGCACAATTCTCAGCCGCAAACAAAATTTCAACCAATCAGAGCGGCGCGTCTCCGTGATGTAATAGTGGGTATAGAAATGAGGGTCTGTGCAGTATTCATCTACATTTCAGGGGTTAAACTATTTCGTTTACAGGTTTGTACAAACCTGAAATCGCAAAAGCTGTTGAGAAAAATGAAAACCATATGTTCTCACAATCTACTATCATTTAGTTTTGTCTCCTGCTTTGCCTAGTTTTCGAGTTACAACCCCTATTTTCATAGACGATTCTGTCAAAATCACTTGCTGTCGCGAAGTTGTAATCCGTGTTAGGTGGTATAAACCTACACATTATTTGTCATCATTCACTTGATGCTCAGTTAATGAATTTATAACTGGTATAATTAGTGGTAACACCACTTAGTTTACCCGACAAAGGCCCCCATTTGGCATTTCTTTTGTCTGGATTGATCAAAGGATTAACCGGTAACACGCTGATTGATTGATTAGTTTTATGGGGATTTAAATGGGGGATTTGTCAAAAGGTAGTGTTTATGTATGTACATTTACTAATCTATACTGAATACACTGCCGTGTCTGTGTCTATGTAAAACAACACCCTTCTTTCAAAGGATTAACCGCCAATACATTGATTGATTGCTCATTATTGGCTAACTAAATAACTTTTTCAAAAGAATGACACACATTATGCAATTAGTTGCCAGGTGTGCTATCTTGGGTAACCAATGAAACTATACAGCAATGTGAAAAACCTGAAACGATACATCACGTTTTCTTATATTAGACTGTTAAAAGACACATCACTTGGGAAATCTGCAGATGAATTATATATAACTTGTTTTTGTGGATATTGAGGATACATTAACCTTATTATTTGCATTTTTGTTTTTAATAAGTTGTCATAGCTTTCAAAAGAATCATTGTTTTCGTCATTAAGTATAATGATGCAGACGACATACACTAGGGCGTGCGTGCGAATTATGATTCATATAGGAAAACTATGAAATGTCTACATATTACATTCCTCTTATACATTCGCAGATCACTTCTTTTTATTAAGTTTCAAAATGCATACAAGTATGATTATAAAGTAATTAGGATTATGAGACCAAGTATAAAGACGTATATTGACAAGTGTCTACATACTGGTGAGTGAACGTTACAAATCAAGTAAATTTAGCAAGTGAAGAAATTTATCACGCAGTATTTTCACTTCGACCCCAACCTCGCTTAGGTTATGTTACAGGTTGTGTCATGCAAACTCCTTTTGGTAATGATTCAAATACATATCTATGTAGTTTTGATTTTCTAGCGTGATGAGAACAAACCATACATAATCTCATTAATTCAAATGGATTTGACTTCACGATTTTCAAAATGGCGGCGTCCTGTCTTGGGATGAATGCTATTTAAGTTTGTTTTCACCAACTTACAAAAGGACAATTACTTTCTACTGGTAGTAAAATATGTATTTTATTGATGGACAATAGGATTTTGCATGACACTACTTATAACATAAGAATTTCACTCTTGGAAGTGAGGTGGAGGTCAATATAACATTGCTTGCATTATAAATGTCACTTTGACCTCCACCTTGCTTCCTTGGAAGAAGTCCTTATGTTAAAAGTTGTGTCATGCAAAATCCCTTTGGCCATGATTCAAATGCCTATTTAACTACCAGTAAAAAGTAGTTTTCATTTTCTAACTTTATGAGAACAAATCATAATCTCAATAATTCTAACGGACTTTAGCCCGTGACTTCAGGATTTTCAAAAATGGCGACGCCTGTCTTGGGATGAATGCTATTTAAGTTTGTTTTCACCGACTTACAAAAGGACAAAAGGTAGTAAAATGTGTATTTTATTTATGGACAATAGGATTTTGCACGACAATGCTTATAACATAACAATTTCTCTCTTGGAATCGGTCAATATAAGGGGTCAATATGAGATTACTTACGATAATATTGTTTCGACCACAACCTCGTTTCCGAGGAAGAAAGCGTTATATCCATGCAAAATCCTTTTGGTCAGCAATGTGTAGTAAGCAGTCTTAATTCTATAAACTCGATGAAACTTAAACGCCATTTTCTATCCTGGAAGCGTGGTAGGGGACGAACCATCCGATTTAGTATACACCACAGGCTTCCACAAAGCTCTCTTCGCACATGTACACACTAACAACCGATTTAAGCACAAACTACGGAGTCTGGTGGAAATCTGTGCATAGTGACACCACCACCCGGCCCCAAGGCACAACTGACGGCAACACAACAATTCGGCATGTCTTTGGTGACGTCGAGAAATCAGCAAAATGACATTTAACTGGAAACCGTTCCTTCTATGACGTTAATGTAGAGCTCTGGCGACAGTTACATAACCTGTCTGTGGTTTCGTTTGTGGGCGAGAGAGAAGTAGACGGCTTTTTAGCAACTTTTAAGCGCTTGGTATTAATTAACCGCAAGGGTTTTTTTTTAAAAAAAAATGATGTTTCGTTTATCACTAACCAAAAGTCTTTCATATGCAGCGATAAAAAGACTAGCCAAAAATTGAGTTTAGTGGTCCTTTAAATCAGGTGGTTGGACACATACCTCGCTTCCAAGACTGAAGATGCTATTTAGATTTGTTTCCATCGAGTTAAAAAGATCAAAACTACTTACTAGTAAATGATTGATAACCTAAAAGATTTTGCAAGACACAGCTTGTAACATAAGGATTTCTTCCTTGGAAGTGATCAAGGTTTTGGTCGAAGCGACAGTAATATTGTTAGTAGTATTATATTGACACCCACCTTGCTTCCAAGAATGAACTTGTTCTGTTATAAGCAATGTCATGCAAAATCCTATTGTCTATCAATCAAATACATATTTTACTACCAGAAGAAAGTAGTTAAGATTTTGTAACTCAGTGTAAACAATCCTAAATAGCATGTATTCTCAGACTGGTGGATGTTTGTGACAAGGCACAGTCATTTTCTAAAATTGTGGGGTCACGGTCTTAAGTCAGCATGAGAATAAATTATATTCTGGTTTGTTTTCATCAAGTTAAAAGATCAAAACTACTTTCTACTCATAGTTAATTGTGTTTTTGAATCATTATCACAAAGATTTTGCATGATACTGCTTGTAACAGAACGACTTATATTCATCATAACAACAAGCGAATTTGACAGAATCATCTAGGAAAACAAGTTGCATCTTGGAAAATAAGCAATAGCAGGTGACAAATTTAAATGGCAGCAGATTGTGCTAAGATTCAAAACAATTGTCATTATTGCAGGTTTAGACAAACTATAAACTAGATAATCCAGTCCCTGAAATGTAGATGTATACTACAGCAACTTGTGTACGTATACCTCATATTATGCCACGAAGACGCAACCCTCTGATTGGTTGAATTTTGTTCGCAGGAGAGAATTGTGTACTGTTGTCAAAAAGGTCGATTTAAGGTAGAGTCAGTGCTCCAAACTCCCAAAGTTCCGTATACTTCATGTAAATACATACACCAAATAAACCCTTGCCTTGATGTTTTTGTTTAAAGCAGATTACTTTTCCGGGGATTCCTGGTGTTATTTATAGCATGCAATTGGTCAACTATCACGTGATCACACGAAAGATTTTTATTGGTTAAATTCACGGTTGCCCATGCATTCATTTCACTCGCACCTGAGATTACCGCAAGCCACGCCTTCGTACCCTAGGACACCTGATGAATGATTACGGTATGTACATAAAGTGAACACAGACACTTGAATAGAAACAAAAAACTAATACGGCCAGTTTGAATAGGATTGGATTATATTAACGGCTAAAGAACTTTCATTCAGATGTATGAAACATTTGTTAAAAAGAGAAGTGGATGGTATTAGGCGACCGGTTGTGATGAAATAAAAATACCCTCTCCTAATATTGTACACCATTCTCTAGATTTAATTAAAATGAATCTGGCTAACGTGTTGAATTAGTGTAGAATATGGTTGACAGATACTCCATTAGAATCTGAAAATGAAATTGAATACTAATAACAAATGTAACACCTATTTATTAAACATCTATGTTCTTTTAACGAAGATAATATATATGCTAGATCTATATTACAGATGGCACTGCGTATCAAAATTTGACAGCAAGAACTCAGTGGGAAAATCTTTACTGTGTGGAGTTTACAAAGATCGCTATCAGAAACATTCTCATTGACGATGTGTATTTCGAGTCAAGAGGCTGAAATTATAAAGGAACTGCTTCTGCATAGCATAGATAAAATGTTTCGGCAGGAGATAGACGGTGGAATGTCTTATGATGCACAAGGTGCATCATGTCTTGTATTATACACAAGACCATTAGATCTCCAGCAGGATATGAAAACCATTATGGAAGTTTAACAACACTGTGGTTGTTACAGAAATAAATGAATATCTTGTTCAGTCCTGACGCTTTTGTTCTTTTTATTAGAATTAATCTACTATTGTTACTTTTCTAGATGGGGAAGAAAAGAACATATACAAAAGTTGACCTTCAAATGGCAATTAACGATGTTAATATGGGTATGTCGTTCAGGAAGGTGGCCCAAAAGCATGGAGTGCCCATCATGACCATATGAGACCGCGGCACAGGAAAATCTGAAGGTGACTCGCATCTTGGGTGTCCACCAACCATCTCCACAGACCCTGAAAATGACATTGCTAGAAAACTGAAATTAGCTGCATTGCAGGGTTTCAGAATTACTCGATGTCAGTTAATTATAGAGGTGGCTCGATTTTGCAAACAGCTGGGTATTAAAAACCCATTTAAAGGGGGGATTCCTGGCAAGAAGTGGATAGCAGGCTTCCTAAAATGTCTCCCTGACATGAAGCTCAGAACCCCAGTGGCGTTATCCACAGTGAAAGCCCCATCATTGTGGACAAGTATTTTGAAACTTAGGTGGTATCATAAATGCCCTAGGTTTAAGCCAGACACCACAGTTACTCTGGAACGTAGATGAAACTGAGGTCCTTCTGACTCACCAGCCGGCAAAAGTGTTTGCTGAAACCGGCATCAAAAACATTCCTGACAGAGTCGGTAATGACCAAGACCGGGTAACAGTGCTGGCCTGTGTTAATGCCACAGGGAACACTGTACCACCAATGGCCATAGTGAAAGGCTAAACACAAAGAAGTTTGGGTGTTTGTGTGCCTATAACACAAAACTTGGTGTTTCAGGTACTGTGTACACATACCAGGAGAGACCATGGATGGAAGATCAGCTGGGGGAGAGATGGTTTGAAGACCATTTTCTCAAGTATAGCGGCTCAGAGAGACCCTAGCTGATCAACCTTGACAGCCATTCATCTCACGAGACGCTGGGTTTTCTGGAGAAGGCATAGAAGAATAATATTACAGTTCTCACGTTCCCTCCCAACACAACCCAGTGGCTCTGTCCGCTAGATAAAACTGTATTTAGTTCCTTTAGTAGGAAATGGAGCTTTGGGAGTTCGGAGTATATGAGCAGCAGCCCCAACGACATCGTTTGTAAGTGGGAGTGGCCGAGGTTATTCAGAGCTGCTTATGACAAAGCATTCACCGCCAGCAACATTATCAATGGCTTCAAGAAATGCGGGATGTTTCCCTTAATCCCACAGCCATCCCAAGATCAGCCTAAGCATCATCACAACCATTTCATAACGCTTCTACATCAAACTCCAAAGTGGCCACCCCTGAAACCCCTGAAGCTCCCAGTGATGCAGTTGCACTTAAAGTTGCAGCGACTCAAGATCAGACACCATCAACATCCACTTGGAAGGAGGGTGACTTCCAGAGGGAGTAGAGGTCTTGACAGCTGAGGAATTTATACTCTCTGTTCTCAATGGAGACGTTCCTTCATCATTTGATGAATCTGGCAATATGATTGTAGAGATTGCAAGTGATGAAGGGATGTTTCTTACACAACTGGAGGCAGTAAACAAGGAGTTTGCTTGGCCTGAAACTAAAAAGTCAGAAGGCAAAGTCAATCCCAGAAAGCTGACCTCACACAGAATATTGACCAGCTACCATATCACTGAAATGAAAAGAGAAAAAGTTGAGCAGAAATGGAAAAATGAAGCAGAAAACAAGGCCAGAAAAGAGCAGAGAGAACTTAAACAAAAACTTAAAAATACTGAGAAGTAATTCTCCCACAGTGACTCAATGTGTGTGTAAAGTATGATGACAAATACAAATTGTTCTGTTTTATTGTTTGGGATAAAAATTTTCACTATTATTCATGCTTCCACGGTTTCATTTTGTACATATATTTCACTCGTTACTAAATAATGTACGATACGAATTATGTGAACACAAAGCAGTGATCGAAATAATGGCCTGCCCGACTGCCCGTGGCTGGTAGATTATGAGTCAGACTGCCTAGAAATTCTCTCCACCAGCCTGATTGGCTGGCTGAAATTTTTAAGGTTGACCTACTTTCAGTTCGGTCTCAGGATGATCATTCCATTTTATGTCATATTTTGATTTTGGAAAGATGAATGAAAGCTACGAGCATATTCCATAATTATACTTGGACAACTCTTCAGCCAGTGAAGATAACAATAGTGCACTAAAACTAGCTGGCTTTGTAAGCTACGCTATGATTGGATATCTGTAGTCACATGGTTCAATAAGAACCAATCAAAGAGAGGGTTACTTACTCGTTTGTACTTGTTACAAAATGGCGGCGTTTTTTAGTTATTGCGAAAAAAGTAAGTTAAAAAGGTGGGCAGGCAACTTTCAAGATGGGCAGGCAACATTTATGGGCCACCAGCCTGGCTGTCAGGTTGAGCTGAAAAATTATTTCAATCACTGACACAAAGGCTACTTATATCGAATTATTTCAAGTTTCGCCATGTCGTCACAGGCAACAACACTGTTGGCATTTGACAGCACAGCTCCTTGATTTGTAGATGGGAGTATTAACCTGTCAATCAATGTAATATCTATGCATGCCCCCAAGACAGACACTGTGCACTTTATTGACAAACACTAACAAAGTTCAATACAAAAAATTGTTTTTCTATAGAAATTAAATTTTTAATAACATAGCTATAATTCAGTAAACTAGCTGTGTGTGTGGTATTGAGCATTCTGTCCGATATTGAGGGGTTAGGTGTATGGTATTACTGTGAAACCGTATGGCATTTGGGGCCTATACCATTGCATAGAAAATTTAACAGGGGCAATAAACTGAAACCTGTATAATGCACCGGTTTCTATATTCAGACTCCCCATTGGGTAAGCTTCATGCTGGTATATGACACTCCCCAACTAGTACCACAAGTAAGCAGTGCATTCGTTCCACAACCTGAACCGTACGTACTTAGGAGCTCTGACTCTAATAAAATGTTGAAATGAGTAGACTTAATGACTGGGTTTCATTTATAATGTTTTCAATAAATGATTTATGGATTTGTGCCTGCATTGAGTATATGTGATCTCTAAAGGATTTCAAGTGTTCCACTATCATTCGCATGGAGGGAAGAGACGAGCATAATATGTATGAGTCAGGATAAGAAAAATTACGGAATTCTGCAGCGTTCAACTAAAACAAATTCTCTATCAATAAGGTTAACAGTACTAACGGGAAGTTGAAATCCTTTAATATGTTTTTGTACACCTACACTGAATTTTCCAAACATTTTGTCATCCAACTTATGAAAATGGAAGTCCTGAACAAAACCAGTTTTACAGAATAACTGAACTCTTTTTGATTCAATAGAACATGTTTACAAGTATTACCACAAGTGAAGAGTGAAGATTCTAACTGTGATGATCATGGTGCCACCTTATCATCATAATATCCTGATAAGCAAGGCTAAATACAATTCATAGAGACTGGTGAATCTAAAATCAAAACTGGGTTTTCATAATATTCACATTGCCTGATACTGTTTACTCATGCTGAACACTGCAAGCAAGTTAACTAATGATCCTCATCAGTTAAACAGACGTGAGACTTTTTCAACAATGAACGTCCTCAAATTAAAGGTGGATCATGGTGTTGACAACAAAAACGTCATGAAAGGTTTATATGCTGAGAATCTGGTGACAAACAGCAGATCAACATTAAGAACAGTGCTCACATGATTAATAACAAGGAGCAGATAATAAATAGGATGAACTAGACCAGGTGAATTATTTACAAATGAAATATGCGTTTGGTTATTTTGTGCGAAGTTGTTTGCCACAATCAAGTACTATGGTTAATCGTTATCTCCTTCTTTACAAAGTTGCATCAAAACGAAGTAGTAGTAGGATCAAAACTTTGTGAGTCACACACATCGATATGTGTAGTGTCTTAGTGTCTAGTGAGTCGTCACTGACGTCAGTGGCGACTTGTCTAACTCATTTAGAAATCTTGAATTACCTGTAGAAGATCAGTGTGAGAACAAGCAACGCAGCTGTTCCAGAAGTGAACTTGACATGCTTCTGTGCGTAAAATTTTAAAATATACCATGGTATCATATTTACAAAGACAAAAGCTTCACATATTATGTTTACTACCGCTGTAATTGAGGTGCCCCTCCTCCTCCGATGTTGACGGAAGAGCAATCTCGGGGAGACAACTCTTTATCTCATCGCGAACAACCACAAGAATGATCAATATTACCAGGGATAATCTACAACATGTATAGGCTCACTGATATTACAGACCAAAGTACGTGGTCTAAACATCATTCTCAGATTTCTGGGGGTGGGGTGAGTTGTGGAAGTCTTTGTTGGTTACACACAGACACGTGCTAGTTACATTACACCACTTGGCGTGATTTTCATCGACTTACATGTTATTTCAGTGTAGCATAGATAATTTTCACGGAGTTAGTATAGAATGGATCATTGTAAGATTTGACAGTCAAATGGGAAATAATCTCTCCTCTATGCATATAATTTCAGACCACCATTTAAAGGGACACCACGTATTCATCAGCTCCCGTATGGTTCCACAAGGCACAATCCCACGGGTCGCTTTGTTAAAGGAGTTCACGACACCGAACACATGTTGATTGAATCAGTGATGCTCTAACAGTTGTAGAGTATCCCTGATTAAATGGTTGCCGTTCGACAAATATGCAACTTAAAATAAAACAGAAATTATTTGATTGTAGGTAAGATGATTCCTCACAAGTGTGCAAATTTAAACTGGGATCTCACGATTATTAAATTCATGAAAATTATTTATGGTACACTAAAATAACATGGACGTCCATGGAAATGACATCAAGTGGTCAAATATAACTGGCACGAGTCTGTGTATACAAAACAGGTAGACTGTGCATGTGAAGTAATATAGAATGAATGAGCTAGGCGTTGCCAGGTGTCCAGGTAGTTAATGCCAATCATGTCAGTGCTTTTCACACAAGAGCAGATTACTGCCTTTTACCTACCAGTGGGTTGAGGAGAACAGATGAGCTCTCAATACAGCCTACTTAATGGTCACCTGACGATTGGATTACATCCAGCTACATCATGCATAACCAAACAAAATGTCAGTGATGATATAACTTTGATGAGTCGATTAACCCAAGAACAGATATTCTTGTTTATTAAAGTAGAAGATATTAACTTAACGATGTAAAGCTGAAGTAAATGCAACCTACCTTTCCTGACATGAAGTGAAACAAAAACCTATATTGTAGTGTTGCACTGACTTTGAAGAACGTTTATTCGCTTTATTTAGAGATACCATCCTGCAGTTGGACATTGATAACTCACTCGAACACGATATAATGACCCAACAAATCCTTAGTTAACCGTAAGAATTAGAATCTTTTGGCATGTATGGGTATGAGAATTCTGCAGGAAATCCCAATTATATGAAGCACTTATTCTCTGTGTGTTATTATTTGTTGTACAAAAGTCTGATATAAACGTTGTTCGTTTCCTTGGATATTAATGTGTATCTTTATGCCCGTAGATACAGTGACTTTACTGGCTGAATTTCATTGTCATCAAACTTCCGCAGACAACAGATGTCTATACACGTCTCCCCTTTGATTTTTGTTCATAAATAGTGCAATAATTACATATACTCTTTAAAATGTTATGAGGGATTGTATTATTTATTAATTTTTATCTATCGGTCTGTCCATCCATGTGTATTTAAATAAATATATCATCATTGCTGAAATGACTAAAATCTGTATCATAACATATACATTTCTCTAGTAAATACTTGATTGCTCCATTCTGAACTGCACTAATACAAGATACATCTGAAGTGCCCAGTATGACCGTGGTTTAATGATCGTCATACTACGTTGTCAGTTTTGAAAAGGGGTAAATGTATACCACCCATATCTTTTGTTTATGGCTATTAATGACCTGACAGCTCAATAGTAGAACACTTCAAAGCAGTCTTGGTTATGTGGTAAACGTTTCTTGGCACTGTTGATGTTAAACGGCCATTTTGTCTCTGATATGACAGTGTACAACGTAAGTGCGGTGTTTGCCCGTAACTCTGAAACGCTGCTGATGCCAAGGACCCTGGACCACATAATGTTGTGGGTCCTGACAATAATGTGTAGGCCCTATAGAAATTATACTCTTAGTTAATGGAGGTGAAAATGCTGTCGGTCATGAGGATCTGCACAAAAAAAGTTATGGGTCATAGTAGTTTTCGGTTGGCTTCGGGCTTAAGGACCGTTAATTTCGAGTTTGGATATTAACGATTGAATATGATCTTATGTATACCTTCATTCCTGAATCCATTTTCTAAGCCGTGTATGACACCATTCACACAGAATGATAACCTTTTATTTAGCATTGTTAAACTGTAATTGTACCTTGGTATCAAAAGAACAATTCACACCTTTGATTGTAGGTCATGTTTCACGGAAGTAGTAAAATACTAAGATCAGTGTCCTTTTGCTGTTTCCTTCCGCACCAAACCAGCGCCGTGAAATAAATGAAATATCAAAAACGTATATACTAAATCAAGCTTACACGCGCTGAAGCAACGTTAATACTTCGCATAGTCCTCATGTTCCAAACCCGTTAAATCAAGAATCAATAATTGTGTGTGTGTGTGCACTATGATGAATCACAGGGATTATGTGTATGTTTTATTTCACGAAAGCAAAGTTAAGTATAGATGTCGGACCACCCCCTGACAATCGGTCTGTTTCGTTTGTGCTTCTTTTCCTAAATGTAAATATTTAGAAAAGCGAGAGATAATTAGTGTAATCTGACATTTTGTACACCGGCGGATTTTGGAGGTAGCCAGTTCCTACGACTTTAGGGCGGGCGCCAAGTGTTGTTGGTTTCCATCAGGCGGTTAAGTGTAGATGTTCAAGTAAACTGTAATTACCCTTCACAGAAGTTCAAACTCCCTGTCACCACATAATTAGCTTCTTGTCATCAATCATTGAACAGACCGATTTCGAGACGAGTTTATTTATGGCCTAATTGTGGTATTTAATTTCAACTTCACACTTACTTCCATCTTTAATCCAAATCTCACATATGATATCTCAGAGCATCTCATTAGCGATGAGGTCTCGCCGCCTCGTTAAACAGGGATAATCTACAGTGTGTACCTGGTTAAAAACATTGTCGTCCAGTCATGCAGGTGGATTAAAGTTGTAAGAGACTGCATCAATGTCTACAAGCAGTTATAATTATTGTGAAAAGAACAAAAATGCAGCATTTGTTTGACAGTTAGGCGTTTGGGACAGAAAACCCATCTAACACAGATACATAAATCTGTACTTTATTCTAGCATTAAATGTCTGTAGTACTGAAATAGCATCGCAGTCATACAAAGTAGTGAGTGAGTGAGTGAGTGAGTGAGTGTGGTTTTACGTTCCTTTATACCAATATTCCAGCCATGTGACGACGGGGACACCAAAAGAAGGCTTCACAGCATTTTGGGAAAGTCTGATCGTCATGAAAATGTATTGACCGCTGCTATGGTATCTACTAGAGAATCAAGACAAGGCATATCGCGCACGTGGAACAAGCTGTAACAATACTGTCTGGGCCGTGGAACAAGCTGTAACAATACTGTCTGGGCCGTGGAACATGCTGTAACAATATTGTCTGGGTCGTGGAACATGTCGAAATGTTCCAGATGTAAATAAGAACAATTTTTGACAACGCTTGCCAAATTGGTAGAAATAAATGTCAATCATACAGTTAACATTAATTTTGAACTCTCTCTTAGCCATTGGAATTGCTTTGTTTGGCTTGGAATCAAAGACTATTTCCTCATATATACAGTATGGTTCAAAATTATTGAGAATAGCTAAAGCATTTCATATTATTAAACGAGAACAAATCAGATAAAATTGAATGTAGTGTGAAAGTGAACTGACCTTTTCATGTTGTGTAGGTAACAATTTAATATTTTATCAAGTCTCCTTGAGCTTCACGGCACAGTCTAAGACGGGTAGGCATACTTCCTATCAGAGAGGTTAGTGTCTCGTGAGTTATGCTGTCCCAGTATCGGACCACTTCTCTCTTCATGTCTTCAATTTTTGTCAACCCCTTTTGATTCACACATTCCTTCATCATCCCCCAAATGTTCTCAATGGGATTTAAGTCAGGACTATATGCAGGAAATGGTAATGCAGTCACATTTTTCTCCTGAAACCACTGCTTGGCATGTTTTGCGGTGTGTTTAGGATCATTATCTTGCTGCAAAATCCAGTCATTTCCATAAAACACATGTGCACTTGGAAGCAGAAAATTATCTAACATGTTAGTGTAGCGTTGACTTCAGATTTCCCTCAAACACACACAGCGGGGTCGTTCCTAATAAGGATATCCCTCCCCATACATGAAACTTTGGGCTGTATTTAGGTCGTCGATACAACGGTGCTGACGCAGACTTTGTCAATATTTTCACATTATTGGGATATACCCATATTGAGCTTTCATCAGTAAAAATCACATTTTCCCAGTCAAAGTTTTCATGTGCCAAACACCACTCAACACGCCTGTCTTTATGTTCTTGTTTCATGAGAGGAGAAAGAATTCCAGTCTTTTTCTCCCATCCAAGATCAATCAAATTTCTTCTAACTGTAGATTTTGATACAACTGTTGATCCCCTTTCTATCATTTCATACCTGATGTTGGAGATGCTTGCCCTTTGCTTTTTAGACGCTAAAATTCCCAGCCGGACGCGATCTGAGAAGTCCAATTTTCTGGGTCTCCCTGCTCCTTTCTGATGCCCAAAATCCTTTCCCTCTTTAAAATTCTTCCTAATCCTATACACAGTAGAAAGAAGAGTTCCTGTTCTCTCTGCCAGTGTATTTACATCATCAATTCCTTGATTACACAACTCAAAAATCAACCTTCTTTTATCTTCAGCAGACATTGTTGACAGTGCTGAGGAAAATGACGTCTGCTACAAATTCAGGGGAGGTAACTCTAATTGTACTATACTCAGTAGGCCAAGATGAGTTACCTCCCTTATACCATTACTTAGTTTTAAGTATCAGTGAATCAGTTGAGGTGTTAGGATAGCTCAAAGTAAGAAGACAAATTCTCAATAATTATGAACCAGACTATACATCCTGTCTTTAAACGCCTTTCAAACGCTATTTTGTCGTTTGTCAGTGACATCCCTTCCTGTATGTTGAAAAGAATAACATGTAAACTTCCTTATTGCAGGAGAGAGAGCTCCATGGGGAATTCTAATTGGTGAATATATCTTGAACACGAATGTAATGCACGTTGCAAGTATCAATGTACCTTATTCCATATTTGACATTTGAACATGGAATGTTTTAGTATCATCTTCTGTGATAAGAAGTACAAGCTTCTGCTCAGTTTTTCCAGAAAAGGAAATTTTGAGACAAGCGTGCTAAATTAAAACATGAAAGGCTAGCAAACTGGCAACCCCCATCGTTAGTCTAATATGTGACAATGTTGCACACTATATTGATAGTTGTGTGTATCACACCTTTGTTGGGCCTCACACCTCAACAAGTCATGTATCCTGGCGATCTCGCGCCTTCTGTTTGAGCCAGTCCTCTGTTTGTCATACGCGGCATCTGGATGGCGATCAACCTATCACAATCACGTTGATTTCAACTTCTTGCGAATGTTGTGATAAACTTGAGTCGGAAAACAAAGTCCTTTCAGCATTGAGGAAATATGGATTCTAATCTTCACGCACTGACAGATGCTGCACTTTTTGTGGTAGTGGTGTGCTTAGTGTTTATCATATGTATGCATGTATGTGTGTGTGTGTGTGTGTGTGTGTGTGTGTGTGTGTGTGTGTGTATGTGTGTGTGTATGTGTATGTATGTATGTAAAGACCAACCCTTTGAGTAGTTATCACTCATTAAATAACAGAATTTCGTTTTCAGACTTCCCTCACTGCGCATTACGTATACGGGGAACAGCTAAACTAGATTCTTGATTGGCATTTTCGAAGATGCTATTTGATGAACACAAAAGAATTTCCCGGGTTCATCTACTGTTCATTCTTCCATACAATGCGGGGCCTCGAAACGTTATGTCAAAGAATAAAAAGAAGATAAAATCCAGGAATGTTTTTCATGTTCAACACTTAATTTTTTTATAATGCAGATTCTGCACCTTTATTCAGTTAGCCATATACGTCTATACCCTTCATGTACATTCTTCGTCAATTTACAGACCAGTGTATGAAAGAATCGTTAATCGTTTAAAGACTTGCTAATTTGAGTATTATTGACAAATTTATTTAACAAATGAGAGAACTGATGATGACCTAGATGGTGCCCGGCCGCTGATTGTTGGGGGTCATTACGTAAACCTCCACCTGGTGGAAGTCTTAGCACGGACATGTAGCGGTCAGTTGCGTCACCCTTTGATCTCTGTTGGACCCTAACGGTCAGTATTTGGCTTAACCTGTTGTAGCAAGATAATTAGATGATGGGGGTTTACTTGGCGCGCGCGGTAACGGTTGAAGAAAGAGTTTTGAAAAGAGCAAGAAAGGTCAGTGCCGAAGCCCATGGTTCATTAGAGGCCATGCACGGGATATGCAGTCAAAACAACTAATGGAAACAACTTGCAGTAATTTCATTGTTTTACGCAAACTGTAATTCCAAGTTAAAGGCAGTTAACATTTTCACGTCTCGTTGCATATTTTAGATCGTTCATGTTTGTTTTGAGGGTGATTGAAAGTAGCTGATCCCTGAACAATCATTAAATATTGAATAATTGTAGTACTTGAATAGTTCTAATTAGCGAGATCGTAATGTACACGAGATGTGCTGACTTGTTCCTAACGCTTTGTTGTGGTCGACCAAAGATCACACTAAACACGAGTTAAATGAAGAAAAAATAATGTTATATAATCTGCACAACATAATTTTGTTTTGCACATGAAACATACAGCCTCAGTTTAAAAAGATGAGAATTCCTGTAACAGTTAAGATGGTCGGTATTGTTAACTCACAGTCAGTGTAAACATTCCTCTTGGGTGTGCGTGTGGTTTTTTTAAAAAATGTGACCTTGTGAATTGATGCAAGATGTATCTGAGCGTTATTACTCCTGGGCTTTCACAACAAGTAATGATTTATGATCACTTATAAACCTTGCCGTTGCCTACATATGCACACAGTGTTCAATGAGATACACTGGCAGCCCATCACCCCGAGGCAGTCTTGGTGTCAAATCGAAAACACACAACAAAAAGTAATAAGTTAAAGGGTAGCGGCAGTGATTGGTGTGTGGGGTGTATGCCTGTGGCGAGGTACTCTACAGGGTTGTGCACTGCTCATTGGCATTAAATTATCACAGATAGCAAGATACACAATGCACACCTGCCATATAGGTGTTAATTCTTGGACATAAAATAAAGTGCCGAAGAAAATCTTTCACCCACATCTTGACACCCACATCTGTTGTTTCATCGTTCAGTATTACTGATAGCATTTTCATCGAGCATAAACAAGAAATGAATATTTAATATTTAACAAATAAATCATATGCATAAATGTATTATGTCATTTCATCATTATTACTTTGCGAATGTTGTGAAGTTGGCACGCCCACTGGACAATATTAAAATACAAATGATGAAAGTTATGTGTAGGTAAAAATACTGCTCACGAAATATGTAAGTATATGTAACATCACATGCACTTGTAAGGTCTATGTATAGATGCTTTCACCCTCTGCTTTATGTCAGCATTTTTCCATTGATAGGGTGGTACAAAAATTCCATGGACAATTATAACCACATTCTATTCTTGATGTCTCTGAGTTATGCATTTGAAATAAAAAGAGACGTCAGTCCGTTAAAATGTCATATTTTCAAAAACATAAACATACGCTCATCCGCGTACCCCTCAAACAAGAACACGCTATGCATTGTGGGATTGGTTGGGGAGAGCCCTCATTCGTTTTGAAACGTCACAACTCTCAACCAATCAGCGACGCGGACCGTTGATTTCGCAGCGATTAAGTGGCGACGGACTAAACTCGACCATCACAGTCAACTATCTTGTCTGTTTGCATGAATCTGGATTCATCTTTAGCAAATTTTACGATATGAAAGGTAAGTTAATTATATATTCAATATCTGGACAATGCAAATGAAGTCTAATTAATCTACTGAGTTAGTAAGAGGTATATTGTTTTGATCGAGGGGGCGGGATCTCCCAACCGCTAAGCCGAAGCCTGTTTTGATTGAGGCGGACTCTCCAAGATTTTTGAACCGTGTATTATGTAGTGATGTGTACCTGTTGGCAAAGTAGACATGTGTTTAAAGTCATCACTGTTTATTATGCCAAGTATTATCAGTTCTCATTTTGCCTGCGACATTCACCATGTTTTCATATTTTTGGCGCAATATGGTCATTGAACGAGACCCGATTCAACTGTTCGAGTGTCCGCCAATTTCTTGCGGAAACTGAATGTTCTAGGGCCGCTTATTTTTTTCAGTGCTTTTATGAAAACGTTTGTGAATATGCTGTTCCAGTAACACTCCATTACAGAAAATACAACAACGAAGGCGATGTGATAACTGAAGGGCAGACATGGCAAAATATTCAGTAGGCCTATATAGTGTGTGAGAACGCCGATGGCTGTAGATTATGAAGTATTATGCAATTTCGAGTCTGACTAACAGTCAGTCGTAAACCTCCCCGGAATAGTTGGGTTCTTTTATAGTCATTCGACTACACTCACACATAAGACTTTTTTCTGACTATAAATGTACGCAAGTGACATTAAGTTGCCAATATATAAATTAGCAAGGATTTGAATGTCTTCATCGGACGACGTCTCGTCCAGTGGAAACACGCCTAATAAATAGTACAGCGTAATGGCAAAGGTACGTTACAAACATCAGCGGGCAGTAGTTAGAGCACTCTGAAATTTGGGGACTGCAATGATTGTTCTATCCATGTCCATGCGTTACCAAACTGAAATACCAACTCAAAGAAATAATGTCTATTGACAGTGAGTTATTTTGACACGGTGGCAGCAGGTTGTTCATTAACTGCCTAATCTCCTTATTTAACAACCCATTAATTAACTTAAGAAAAGAGAGCCATCAAAAGAGTAATGTTGGAATGTTTTGACAAGCATATAAGTCTACTTCAGCCTCGTTACTACAGTTAACAACTTCTGAAACCTAGCCCTCTGATTGGCTTATATAAAAATCAACGTCTCTTGATTGGTTGCTAGGCTTTGTTGCCCCCACGCTGTGCTAATTTTAGCTACGCACATGGCTAGTGCGATCGGGTCGTGTCTTGACTTGAAATAGGACCCTGAATTACTGTTAGCGTCAGTTCCACCTACACTGTCTTACCAAACGGTCACATGTCTATTGTAGATATGTTTTGGAAAAACTGTAAGTAGATATTCAGAATTCTTTGTTAATTATGTAATGGTTTATACATAGTGAAATTTCTCAGAAAATGGGCCCTGTTCTTGATGCACTGCAGTTTAGTCTTACAAGATAGCAGTGTCGACAAACCACCATCACCCTACTTATAAGACTTATGTGTCGAGTTGTCTCCTGTGTTTTCAAATGCATTTTGATTTCTTTGGTATGCCAAATACTCTCATTCTGGCTCATATAATGGACTTGTATTGCTGAAAATATTATGTCCTAGGTCAAACCTTTGTTCCCCGATTGCCATCTTGATATAAATACGGCAATACAAGTCCAGTGATTCAGGCAAGTGGTTACCTATTAAGTATTGCTTAAAAAAGTACTGATACATATCTTGAAAACTACATATATACAGGCTCAAATGATAATTTTACTACATGTGTTGGGTAACCAAGATATCTCTGGAATATTGCCTACTTAGGCACACTACCAACCTGTCTATAAACATAAGTATGCTTGGTCTGTTTCAGTAATACAGAGTATAAGTCGACTGCAACGATCACCTGAGAATGTTTTCATCCCTGTGCACACACAACTGCGGCCCCGTACACGGAGCAGTGTCACTATATGGCATCTTCCAGAGGAAATACTCCTACATTTTCTCAAAGGTCTACAGATTAAAGACTTGCTGAACATGAGGGTGGTAAGTCTGCAGTGGTTTTCATATTGTGATACATTCACTAACTGGATATAATGGAGGAACGTTGTCAGTGCAACTGCAACTTGTATTATATCCCGTACACAGTGGATGTAGGTTTGTGTGTATTTCTTAAAATTGATGCTGTAATAAATCCACTTATTCAAAGGAAAGATATTTCAATGTTTCATTCTAAATATATATCTGAAATATCTGGTAGTACTTCATTTTACAAGAATTTACAGTTATATTCCCATTTTGTAGCATGTTTGTATAATAGGCATGTTGCTTGGCAGGTTCATCCCTACTTCTTGCAACTGATCGACTCGCACACCTCTATTTGGACAGCAGTTACATTCCACAACTGCTGGCCTTCCCCTGCCAACCTTCACCATTTCCAGAGGTGAGTGTCATCTTCACACATACACTTTACTTCATGAAGTTTCAAATGACACAGTTAAGCTTAAATATTTCTACAATAAAGTCGTTATAACAAATATGCCTGGTAAGCATATGGGTGTGTGATGCATATTGGTTATTGATGATAATGATTTCCATTGTACAGAGCTCAAGAAAATGGTAACCTGGAGGCCTCAATCAAACTTGCTGTGGCATACCTCTACAGTGAGGGACGTAAGTATTAAGCTGTACTATTTAGGGTAATGTCTGACACTGGAGGTTTTCCAGTCAGTGCAGAAGTAAATGAATCTAGTCAGGGTATTATTTAAGTGACCATCAAATAACTTGTTGGGTAATGATGAAGACAATAACATGTTTTGTACATGTGTGATTTATATATGAGAGCTTTATATTACATATCCTTTTTTCCTTGTTTTACACTAGTTCCAAGTTCTGTAAACTCTGAACTGTGTCCGTCCAATGGTAACCGTGCTGCAGAGCTGTTCTGTAAGACTGAAGCTCTCACCCCTAACACAGTCCCTTTCACATGGCTCTTTATTCGCCCTCCATGGTCTGTGAGTGGCGCCTGCTGCAAGGAGGGTGTCTTTCAGTTCATGAAGAAGTACCTGGAGAAAGTAAGTTTGCTTGGCCATTCCTTGTGACTTGAAGGAGTGATATGTAAGCAGAAAAAGTATAAAAAAAGAATGTGATAATAAATTGTAATGAGTATCTGTCAACATCTTATTCAGGCATATTAAGAAGTAGGGCTGTGTATTTGCAACAAAACTGTATTGCAATATATTCCGATATAGGTACCCATATTGCAATACCTGTTGCGATATATTGGGACCTTAAGGATTTGACAGTGAGTGGTACTACTTATGCATGTTAATCCTATTTTCTACATAAGTCACTAACCGTATATGTTATGGTTCTGATGACAGCAATCTCAAAATTAAGCTGCATAGTCATGGATGACAGTTTTTTTCATTGACTAATGAAGGAAAACGTCTGTTGTGAATAAAAGTATGTGTAGAGATTAAATGAAACCATAAAGATCATTACGAAAACTTCATATATGCTCTTTACCCAATATATTGGTTCTCAGAAAATGTTTACAATATGTATCGTTTAAAAAGTGTATTGCGATAAACCGGTTTACCAGTAATACTGTGCAGCCCTACTAAGAATATAAGAGTGGTTGTATTGAAGCACTAGCTGCCTGTGGAGTTACAGTAGCTGTATTTGATTTTGTGGTGTTGCAGGAAGTCAACCGAGATATCAGTGTTTGTGTTGGGAAGATGTTGCAACTGCTGGATGGGGAAGGTACTGAGGCAGCTGCCGTCCACTACCTGCAGTTGGCTGCCCAGCATGGGTCACCTGATGCAGCACTTGCTTTGTGGGAGATGCAGTATTCACAGAGGGTAAAGTGGTTTTGTCAACATAACAAATATTCAAAATGCTATGTGTGAATAGTCTGTTTTTTGAATGTCCATGTTGAAGTTAATGTATAACATTCATCTCAAAATGTTCTCTCTCTATTTTCCCCTTGGGCAGGTATTAGACAAAGCAGCTGAACTGGAAAGTATGCGCCAGCTGCGTGATGTGGCCAGTATGGGATGTCTGAACGCACGACTCTATTTGGGCAAGTATTATGCATCTGGGAAATATGGTGGCATATCTCGCTCTCAAGTAGCAGCATTCCTGAAAGAAGTCTTTCAAACTACCTCACCCACGGGCACTCACAGGACATTCCAGAACCACAGAGACCTCACTCCATCCATGAGGTAAGGATGAAGGACACGATCAGTTTTATATAAAGAATGCCTTAACTTGTAAAGCTAACAATGGTGCTTTAACACTACACAGGTCAATGTTGGCAACACGTGTATAATGTTTTGGTGTTCTTTTCAGATACATCCTTGTTGACTGGCTAGTAGAAGTGGCAGGGATGAAGGACTTCTCCACTCTCACACTTCATGCCGCCGTCAACCTGGTGGATCGATTCCTGCAGGTGCATGCTGTTCCCCGCTCTCAATTACAGCTTTTGGGAGTAGCAGCTATGGTTATTTGCTCAAGGTCAGTTACTACAATCCTCTTAACAATCCATAACCCTAACCCAAACACAACCATGGTGATTCCATCATAGGATTGTTTCCTATTCTATAACAACAAAAATGGATTGATAGTCAGTCTCTGGGGTGGGGTGTAGCTACTACTAATATTATACTGTACTTAAAGGTCACATGCAACATAAGACACAACTTTGCAGATTCTGATACGTTTTGGTATACGCTACGAAATCATCAAAAATGCCAATTCAACCCAAAAAGTTAAAAAAAAAAAAAGACGCAATGGAAAAAAGCCTGCAAAATCCGAGTTCTAACGATACACAAATTTTTCCCCAGCGCTGAGGGGAAAAGTGGTTGCATGCGCAGTGAATAGGTTCACAGAGCTTGAAACATGCCTGCCCGGAGTGTGAGGTCATGAGCAGTAGTCTAATCTTGGTTGTGTACACAAACAAGTAAATAATCTACTCGTTACATAAAAAACAAAACATGTTGATTGTGATAAGCAGACTCTGTCGCAGAGAAAACTCAGTATCTGGTTTATTGACACCTGTATGTCTGCCTGCCTGTGTGCTATTGACAATATGCAATGCACAACTTCAGTCACTGACCACATGCAATTTGAAATTAACTCCTATCAGGCTTATAAGCCATAAACAAGGAGCTGGCTAAGTGTATAAGCAAATGAACATGTGGCCAATGAAAATGCTTTGTTGTACTTGTGTGCACACCCTCTGGCTCTGACTGGGTTTGGTATCGCAGCTGTTTGATTTGTTCGTTGCATGTGACCTTTAACATAAGCTTATAATAGTTGTAGGGTAACATTGTTTATGAAACAGGTCCCAGAGTAACAGCTCCTGGTTTATTTATCTTGGAAATGGTTATTTACTGGTCACTATGATATAACTGGAATATTATCGACAGCAGTAGCATTTATTGTCCTTCATTCTTATACTACGAGTTCTTTTGCCTTGTTCAAGCCATCCTTTCTTTTTCTTTTTTTTTTTTTCGTATTTATGCCACGCAAAATATAAGTATAAGTGCAGAGTCTAGCCATACATGAGCAGACTCTTATCAAATCATTTCAGCTAAACCATTGCTATGACAATGTTTGTGGTATTTTAATGCCGGCATCTTGACGTGATGTGTGGTTGTATGTACAGATTTCTCGGCAAGGATATTATCACAATCCGTGAGGCGGCCTGGCTCACTGACAGCACCTACAGCTATGAGGATGTAGTGAGGATGATGGGAGAAATCACAGCCACAGTGCGGGGCAACATTCGTGTAGCTACCAGTCTGGACTATGTAAACATCCTCACGGTGCTGGCACCCGGCATGGACCAGTGCTGTACCAAACTGGCCGAGTACATCTGTGAACTGAGCTTACTGCAGGCTGAGATGGGGCAGTACAGCCCAGCTGAGATTGCTGCTAGCTGTGTCCTCCTAGCTCGTATTCTTGTCAAAATGGGTGAGTTGATGTCCTTATCATAATGAGGACGGCTCAAGAAAATAATACAAGACCTAAATAGAGGTCATGATGTCTCCTCTTTGAGAGCTTAACATGCCAATTTTGGAATGATTTTGGCAAAGATTACTTGTACAGCTATCATGAAAAGTTGTTGCCTATTTTTGAAACTATCACAGGGCAAAGATAATGTATTTTTCATCTTCAACCATGCTGGCAGGTTGCGTTGTCTCAGATACATTTGATGAAGATAGTATTCTGAGAGAGAGGTCATGTCTTGTCAACTTATCATATTTTAACTTCTGTCATAAGTTCTTAAGGTTTTTCATCACTGTTGACAAAATGGATCACCAGGGTCCTTGGGTGATGTACACAGTGTGATGTAGTGTTGTTTTGTTGCTCCAGAAACACCCTGGCCCTCTGTGATGGAAGAGTTCACAGGGTTTTCAGTGGATGACATCAGTAGATGTGCCTTCCATGTCCATGAGAAATGGTAAGTGTTTATCTCAATGCTATATCACACATGCTATTGATGTTGGAATTACCGTCAAGTACGCAGTCCACTGCAGGTGCAGATATTGTGCATGAAAACCAGACTAAGTGAATTATTCGTCAAGCAACATGTTCACAAGTGCCACATGGTGATTCTGTGTTGTAACAATGACTACTTTTGTCTTCAGCTTCATGGAGGGGTCAGTAGTAGACCATCGTGACATCACACTACAAGCAGTCAAACAGAGATACTCGGATGAGAAATACCACTGTGTCAGCAGTATTGATGTAAGTCATGGAATGTGGGAAAATTATGAATGACATCTTTGCTTTGAGAGATCTTTCTTTTAATATCTAGAAAGCTAAATCAAAGGCATAAGAGGTTTGTTTTAAAGGAGATTTCTATTGATTACAGATAATGAGTTATGAACAACTCTGCTCAATCATGGGTGTAACGGAACACGTTCTACATGGAACTGATGTGAAGCTCCGGTTCAAGAATGCAGATGAACTCATTGTCTCACCATCACGAGGGAAGAGTCGCAGTCACAGGTATACAGTTTTCATTGTTGAATGCATTGTTAACTTGAGCAGGCCAGTGCTAGAAATGACTTGAGCAGGCTCGTGTTGAGAATGACTTGAACAGTGTACAGTTCGGAATGACTTGAGCAGGCTAGTGTTGAGATTGACTTGAGCAGGCTAGTGTTGGGAATGACTTGAGCAGGCTACAGTTGGGAATGACAACAGATAGTTGATCTGAAGTTGATGTAAGTTTCAACTTTTCCTTATCCTGATTCATGCTTATTACGCTTATCTGTTCCCTCTATGCCAAGATGATGGAACACTTCAAATCCCTTTGAAGTACCCTTCTTTGTTAAAAAAATTTCAGTTTTGAAGACGTGTCAGTTTCATGTCCTTTTTGTTGTCTTAGAACTATCAAGCGCAGTATGGAACGTGAAAAAGCTTCAACTCCAACTGTTGAAAAGTGGGAATTCCCAGAGAGTGCAATGATGTCAGGTTATGATGGTGACCATGAAGATGACGACGATGAATCATTCATGGAACTTAATGGTGAGAACATTTTAGTATTGAATGATGCAATAAATATTTCTACTCACATAGTATATTATTTACAACCAGTATTAAACTAACACGTGTCTGTACACCACTGCCTCTACAGTACTCCATGTTGAGGTAGTCTGGAGGTATAAATAGTTTATTGTCCTTTTCAGACTCCATAAACAGTGTGATGACCTGTGACAGCTCTGATCTGACCATCGACTCTGACAGTGACACATACACTGCATGTCTTTCAAGCTTCTGCAATGGAGAATCCAGTTTGGGAGGAATAAAAGTGAAGCTGCTGGGTGCCTCGTCCTCTTCCTCCTCCTCTTCCCCTTGCCTCCCTTTCCCCACCAGCTGCCGGTGTGCCCAGTCTTCCTCCACCTCGGGCGTCTCCTCCTCCCCCAGCAGCCAGTCTAGTCCCTCCCCACAAACAAAACGCACAAAGTGCAATTTCCGCAGTTTTTCTTCCTACTGTATGTCACACAGTGAATATGACACTAAAAGCCCATTTGAGGATTCTTTCACCACAAGAAAGAGTCCCCGCACAGCAACGCAGATGACCTCTCCAAATGCTTTAAAAAGAAAAAATCGTAAAAGAACAAGTAACACTGGAGGTAACAGTATATCCTAGATGGCCTGTGCAGTTGCAAGCCTGTTGTGCATAGCTGCACTCTGGGCAGAGAACACAGTCCAGTAATGCATTGTGGAAATAGTGCAAGAATTGCTGAAGAAGTGTTTACATTGTCAAGTAAGCGTGCTCACAAATCAATCCTATTCAACTTTTCCAAGTCAGTATCCCATATATGTGATAATACCCAGTGTGGCTGATGTCTGACTCATCATTGCTGACTGAACATATCCCATGTTCATAACTCAGGTGCTAACTCATTGAAACGGAAATGTCAGTCAGGCTGTCTCTTTCACTGATAACATGATCTCCTGGCCTGTGATAAACTTTTGGGTGAATGGATGACATTTTCATCTTCCAGAGGTTTGCCTCAAGTGGAACAGAATAAGCTGACCACCTCCACTTGTGGTATTCCTCTGATGTGAGTGACTGGTTATTACAAGTGCTATGTGTGTAAATTATAAAGAGCATTATTGTTTATTTGTACATTAAGTTGTATTATTTATCAAACATCCATCAGTATTTTTCAATACTGTTTTGTTTATTTCTGTAAATAGTTGTTAAGTTGGATGAGAAGTCCATTACAACTTGGTTATACAAAGTAGCACAGAGGCTACACAAGCTCTCTGTTGTCTAGTTTCACATGTTGATTTGCTCATAAAAATCACTGAGAAAATTATCAAATATTGCATGAATCCTGCATACCATGGTTTCTTAACAAATTAGATTTTTCACATACATGTTATAATCAAAAATATCTTTTGGAAAAAGTATTGCCACCAGTGTTTTATATTTACCACGGTGCTGTTGCTGAGTTCCTGTACAGCACCATTGGGTACTCGCACTCTTGCTCAGGGCAGTATTCTAGCTCCTTGCCATATTTTACATGGCCTATTTTTTTAAAGAATCAATATTCATTATGTTCTTCCATTTTGTAACAAGACCTTTACATAAAACGTATGTATGAATTACTAAGTATTGATGAAAATGTTAAGGGGTGTGTTGGAAAATTTTGCCATAATGATGAAAACAAATGATTTCAGCATAATCTCTGAAAACCTCATTGACTGCAGAGATTGTAGAACTTATAAGTAATTGGCATGTGAGGAACAAGGAATTTATTTATTGATGCAATGTGAGTGGAAGACGTTTGCATGGAGCAGAGACATTGTCAGGATGGTTTGTCGGCTCAACCAGCAGACATGGTGGAAGACATTTGTCACCATGTAACCAAGACATGTTGAAGTTATGTTACCAAGACAACTCGATTATGTTGGATGTTGTGTGCATGACGTTTGAAGAGGTTTGAATGCAACTGAGAGCTGATATGCAGATCTGTGAATGTCAACATTGATATTGAGATATATTTATTATTTTTTTGTAATAAACACAAATACCAGATTTGTGCCCTTGACTATGTTTTATTTCCTGCCAACATGCGAGGACATGGACTGAACTTTGTATTGTTCTTGACACAAAGTTTTTATTGTACAGTCGAAGCTGTCAAAACTGGCATCTGTCCAATCCAACAAGCTGTCAACACTAGCATAAATTCTCAGTCCCATCCATGGCTTGTATATTTATTGTCAGCTCTTCAATCCAGCACTTTGTCTGAACCAGATTATTTCTTCAGTCCCAGTGAGTGCTGGTATAAACAGCTTCCACTGTACTATCAGGGGCTTATGACCTTGACCCTGAAACTGACCTTCAATATAAGTTGCAAATCAGGTGTTTAGTTCTGGAATCTTCTGGATGTTATTGCTTATGCAGTGATTTGAAAGGCTATAGGGGGTTGTAAGACCATTGTAAATTGAGTATTTCCTTCAGCTACAGAATTTATAAGGGTCTTACAGTCCCATACACCCTTCCAAAACACAGTATGACAAATTTATTACCCTGCTTTAAACAAAATTCGACCTTTGGCAAATTGAGACACAAAAAATTTTGTCATGATTTTCCAGAACGGTCATGAAGGGAGATGGCTTGATTGAATTTGAGGTTTTGTTAAATGGCAAATGAAATGCAAAAATGTTTCATTTTTTTAATGTATTTATTGACACAAATAAAAATTATGGCAACAATTGTATCATTCTGTTTATACCCATAATTGTATACGCCAACTCTTCTTTTGAAGTGATCAGCCATTTGACAGCCTCATTCCATCTAAGGTCAAGGTCATTCATGTAACTAGTGTAGTGTGTCATGTGACAGATTTGATAGGGTGTACGGTTCATACACCCTGGCAAAACTACATACATGGTTTCATACAGACCAATCAGAATTCAACAAATTTATCTTATGGGTAATAAATGGTAGTGTCCTCACACTGCCCTGTCATCATGGCATTGCTTGGCCTGGCAGTCCAGTGATGTTTTACATGCAACAAACACTCATTGATTGATATGGATCCATTGCAACCAGTCTGAAGGGCTTATCAGCATGTTATTTACAATGTTATCTCACAGTGGTACTGAATGAAGAAACAAACGTAGCAAAATACCTTGTTATCACTTGTCAGTAGTCCTATACATTCAGGCACAGTAAACTACAGTTATGATTAACTCAAGAGGATCACTTATCTGAGTTTGTTGTAACTAGTTTTGTACATATTGACAATTACATAGAGCAAGGAGAAAATAGTTCATTATATGTAGCTCTGTCATAAGCATGTTTGTTATAAACAGTTATCTGTAACACCTACATCAATGAATTCTTCAAAACTATGTACATAAATTGGCACATCAGTGAAAGCCAAACCTATTTCTGTGGGATATAACCCTGTATCTAGGTCTGCCATGACCATTTCCATTTGAATAATCACGGTTTGAGTAATTTGACTGTTATTATGGTGTTCATATGTCATGAGCTGAAGAATGAAACTTCAGTGTGTGATATCTTGATATGTTGAAGTAAACTTAGTCTCAGTATTATTCATTACAGTCCTCTACTGAGTCTAAGTCATCAGTGTCAGTTTACTTAGACCATTTGCAGTACACCCCACTACAAGCCTTTTCTTGTCAAGGACTTAAACCTTATATCTGTTCTGCTAGGATAATGCTGGATTTTATAGAATATTTGCACATATGAAAGATTGTTAATAATAGTTATCTAATCCAGTACATCATGACATCAGAGACCATACTGTATCTAGAGGAATTAGTAGTGCATGCTAAAGGTGCACATTCTCTTAAACTAGACTCGCAGAATCACGTTGCAAACACCAAAACGTCAAAGATGTGCACGCCAAGTGGGTACTGTATGCCAAATCCCAATTCGTTGACATTTGGGTGGACAAATAATATGACCATGTTGCCGTTTTTTCAGGGAAAAGGATGCATATAATTACTTAGTTTTCAGTACACTTTCTGCTGTAGATTCTAAACCGATGAAAACTTTAAGTCAACTGAAGGCTGCAATTTTTTATGAAGATGGCCATGTCCACAGTGTTGCCCTTCATGCTATCAGTGACGATTGCGACCACATGTTTATAAGATGCACTGTCATTCCTTCACTTCCAACGTCCGACAAGAAGACAAACCCAGATCATCAAGTTTGGGTGTGTCTGTCCGAGGTCACAGGTCACGTCAACTTGTTTCATACCTTTAGATCTACATCCTTTTCATGATGCTACAAAACTATATTTTAAAAATAATCCAAGCTCATGATGTTATTTTACCTACATGTTTTGTTATTATGAATTTGTTTTTGAATCTTCAGTTACAGTGGGGTCGGTGGGGTAGTCTTGTGGTCAAAGCGTTTACTTGTGTAGAAGACCAGGGTTTGATTCACCACATGGGTACAATATGTGAAATTGTGAAGCTCATTTCTTTTGTCCCCACCTTGATATTGTTGGAATAATGCTAAAAGTGGCATAAAACTCACTCATGTGACAGTGTGACTTCATTCATCAAAACATTTGGAATGACTGGTTTGACACTGTTCTATTCATTATCTTTATGTTGTCCTTTTCTGTTTCAGAGCTGGCAAAGCTTGTAATCATGTATCGGCACGTCTGTATGCTCTAATCGACATTTCCCAGAAAAAAAGAAGATGGATCATTGTCCTGTACATCCATCAAATGTAAGTGGATAGTTCCTCGAGATAGGAAACTGGCTCCGATGACATCAGACAACTTGCAGTTGGTGTCAAGCAGCAGAAGGTGCATATTAAAGCAGAAATGGGAAAAAAAAGTTGATCAGAATGTTAATGCCTCATGTGCAAATGATGAAAAAAACTTGTGTTTGAACAGCGGTATGCCGAAGACGAAGATTGATGTTGACAGGTTAGGTTTAGGGCAAAACTGGATACTATTAATACAAACAGAAAGTGTGGGTGGATTGTAAACATAAAAGCAGATATTCATTCCATTCCTGAAGCTTCCATTCTCTCAAAACTTCTTGAGGCTGATCATTGCTTCAGAGATCATGTAGATCTTTTATCAGATAGCTGTAAAGATGTGTTTGCTGATTACATGCACTCTATCAATATCTTTGGAGAAGAAGCAACAGCTATCGAAGAACTGGCAAGGGTCCAACACAAAGAAGATAAATGGAAAGAAGCTAGGAAAGGGAGAATATCAAGTTCAAGTTTTGGAAGAGTCTGCAATCGAAGGTCCTCAACAGAACCAGACCGACTTGTCCATCACATATATGGATATGGGAATGACTTCACTTCACTTCCTGCTACATGGAGAGTATTACATGGGTCTACAGCACAACAACATTATTTGACAAATATGATGAAGAAACACCCCAACATAAAAGTATCACAATGTGGACTAATTGTTAACCCACAGTTTTCATATTTGGGATCAAGTCCTGATGGTTTGATTAACTGTATTAATTGTGACATATGTGATTCATCACTTGGTGTTCTTGAGATTAAATGGTCATAGGTATATAGAAACTGCCCATCCTCGATATCTCCAGGGTCTACGTTCCGAAAAGTCTCCACTATTCCCTGGATGCATCTATGGCTCAGCCAAATACATTTATTACCTCCCTTGGCTGGCTTTTTATCCAATCAGGTGCCTACGCTGGGAATTTGAGCGAACCAATCACAACTCACTTTCGCTTTTTAAATTTTCTAACCGATTAAACTTGGCAAACAAACCATGCGTAGGTTCTCTGAAAGTATTAGATGGATTTCTTGCTTATGTTTTAAAAAAGGTTTCGGACCTACAAAGTTGCATGTATGATTTCCCCAAATTGTGAGTCGCATGGCGAGCAAACCTTCGCAGTTGCAACTGCTACCTTTGTTGACACTGGCAAATTCGGTTATAACGGCGACCACTCTGATTGGCTACTGCGAGAAAACGGAGCCAGCAAAGGGAGGTAATAAAATTATCGGGCCGACCCGTAGATGCGTCCAGGGTATAGTGGAGACTTTTCGGAACATATACCCTGGAGATATCGAGGATGGAAACTGCCATGCATGCAAATTTCTTTTGTTCAGTTGATGAAAATGGAAGTTTGAGGCTAAAAGAAAACCATCCTTATTATTTTCAAATTCAGGGCCAGATGGCTGTTACAAATAAAAAGTGGTGCGATTTTGAAGGATATTTCAATCCAAAGAATAAGGTTTGATGAAAAAAGGTGGGATGAAATGCTAATAAAACTTGAAAGCTTTTACATGACAGCTGTAATTCCAGAGATATTTTCCGGACATGTGTACCATGGACTTCCTCTCTTCTGAAATATTTCTGAAACCTCAGATCAAGAATGCCATCACTGTATATGGTATCTATTTCAAATTCAACTGAAATATTGTAAATACAAATTTCATAAATTGCAGGGAGAAATAGCAACATTGAGTGTACATAAACATAATTTGCTGAAAGTGCAAACAAGAAAACAAACTATAGAACTATTTCATGTAGCATTACGCTTTTAATGAACTGAAATGCTTGTGATAAGTGTGATCTTCTTAAAAGATGACAACATTCAACTGACAGATATCATAAATGTTTAAAACCAAAAAAGCCTTAAAGGAAATATTTGTTCTATTTATGGTTTCAAATTCATGCACTGCAGAAATAAGTGGCCATTACAAATTAGGATTAGCAAAGGTAAGTGTTGTCTTTATACATAGCTTTCAAGAAATATATCATCCTCACATTCATGTGGATATAATGGTGGTAAAAGGGCTGTCAACGCATGACAGATCTTCCAGATTTTGTTACCAGAATTTGATACTGTAATAGGCATGATACCTTGTAAAATTCTAAAACTTTTAACCGTTTCCATATGTTTCTCTACATGAATCCTTAGTTTTGCAATTCTTCTTGTCTTTTGAATCTTTCCAATGACAACTGCTGTCCTTTTCTTTTCAAAGGAGGAATAATTAGATGAATTCCCCTTGGGGTTGTCAAATCAGAGTAAGCCAGATTCTATAATGATTTGTCTGTCACTGACTACCCCAGACCACAGATCAGAAGCGAAACTGATAACACCATTTGGAGTAATACCAACCAAACCTGTGTAAGTAATATGGCTCTAGTAGTGGCTGTACATTTGTGACTGTTCTGATACAGAATATGGTTTCTCAGTAAAAATCTTGGTGCAGTCAATCACATCTCTGGTTTGGGGGTACAGTTCCTTAAATCCTCTTGGCATTGTTGCATCAATTATATTTCTACTTGGCCATGCTACTAAAAATGACAAATTGTCATGCAACATATCTATCCACTTGTTGATGACTCTGGCACATGCTGATTTTGAAGCGGTTTGCTAGGTCGACAATTAAACGTCCTAGGCAAAGGCATGTGAGTACCATAAAAAACTGGCCAATAAGAGTCATTGATTGCGGCCTACCAACTTTAGATTGAGGATATTCTTGTGTAGCTTGGTCACTTTTTTTAACTGTGTCAGTCTCAGTTGTCAGTGTTAGACTATTTTGAGCAGAAAAGATTTCCAAAGTCTCAGTAGTCTGCACTAAAGTGGTAATAAGTTGAACTTCATCTGTCTGGGTTGCTGTCAGTCTGTGTGAAGAAATAGACTCTGCTACTACAGGTCCACAGTAGTCATGAAACATGAGGGACATCTCATCAAGGGCTCTGTTTGAAAAGTAAACGTTTTCATTGGTACAACTGGAAACTAACAGTGACAAATATCATAATATAACTGTGCAATTTTACACAAGTTATCAATTTACAATTTCACCATAAAATAGCTTAAAATATTGTACTTTCTAGTGGCAGGTGCACTAGTATTTTGCTATTTAAAAATAATATCGAACAAACCTATTATTCTGATGGACTGAAGCTTGGGCGCACTCTTCTACAGCTGCACAGTCGTGGATGATTCTGGGACCACCATTTCCAATCCTGGTGCCGACTCCAACCACTCTGTCTACAAGAAAAAAATCATATTTTTATCAGTTATTTGCTATATTTCATGCACTTGATGTAAGATATTCAGTAGATCATAACATGAGTAGCAAATCAATTTCAAATTCGGACGTGATAACATAAAAATAACTTCGAACACCCTACAAGCAGAGTTCTCTCCCTTCAACAGAAACTTTGGTTTAAAATACCATTTTAATTCAGCAGTCAGCATGGCCGTTGTGTACAAACGTATAGACCAGTAAATTGAACAAAATGTTCCTGATATTGAGATTAAAAGTTCTATCACTCAACTGTTTATTAACATTTATTGCAGGCTACATATTTTAACGGCCTATTTGGATGTGATAACTTACTTAAGAATTGTTGAATGTCTTGCTGGGAAACAAAGACGGCACCATACTGTCTGTGGATGGTCCGTTCAGGCCGTCAAAATGATCGGAGCACACACTTGTGTATCTAGATGGTGCGAAATCTTTCCTCACCAGTCCCAACCCATGCCTACCTCAAACCAGGGATGCTCTACAACATAGGCTCCCTGCACAAACGTACCTCAGAGGGCAAGCAGTGCAAGGAAATCTTCCGCGAACTTGCTTCGTTCCCCCTATAGTTTCTACACACGCACCAGTAATGTCGGATGTAGGCACGTCAAATAACGTCACTGTACTGATCGGAAGTGGTTCCTTCACGATTGGGGAAGATAATTACATTGAGATAACTCTGAATTACTAGAGTTTTCGGAAAGTCGAAAAGGCCTGATAAGCCGTGCCTCATACTTCGCATCTTCACCGATAGTAACTTGGCGGATCACGTGACAGCTGTCAAAGCGTTAACATGGCGGCAGCTACAGTGATTGTTGCGGTTGTGGCAGTTATATTCGTAACAATATGGTTTTTACAATCATCACGCAATCGGAAACTTGTAAATAAAGTGCCCGGCCCCACTGCCTTACCTCTGATCGGCAATGCTCACCAGCTGTCACCATCGGGCGCAGGTAAGTGACGAATTAAAGAGAGTCAGTGTGTACGGAATGACCAGGTCAGTGCAGGTGCCGAAGATCTTTAGACCTGGTCAACGCGGTTGGTCTTAAGCATGTCATTCCAAAATTGCGAGCAGTTATGGTACGACTTGAATGACCAGTTTCGATGCTTGTCATTCCTACTGAGTGATACAGTACACTGTGTTGTTGAAGCAAACAATCAGTGAAGCAATTGTCACTTAAAATTTAGGCTTCTTAAAGACATATCAAAATCCAAATATCTAACTTGTGCACAGGTGACTTTCTTGAACCCCAACAATAATACACAACCAAGTACACATACATAGGATTATTTTTTTTAGAAGGACCAGATTGTTAGGTCCATCTGATTTTGTCCACTGTAGATCTAAAGACTTTTTTAAAAAAGAAAAAAAAGTTTTAAGTTTTAATCAAATATTGATGACTGAACAGTGTGTTCTATTCTTCTTAGAAGAGTAGCATGTGGCAAATGGCATGATAATGTCACAGGAATATGGTAACTGAGCGGAAAATGTATTTATTACTCACCCATTGAAGATATCAACAATATCATTACACATTGTGTAATAACATCATGTGATGCTGGACGTATGGCATCATAATGTTTTACATTTATGACATCACAATGCTAATATATGTGTCCCAATGTTATTAGTGCTTACATGATTCAGGGGAGTCAACATGTACAGTGTAGGCATTTTTTATCAATTTTTGTGATGTCAGTAATAAACAGAATACTTAACTCATTTTCATGAAATACCATTCTAAAACTGCTTATGAAAGATTTTGAGTCACTTTAACATGCATGATCATTAACTTGTGTTAAGGATTTGGTATTACACAGAGGGTTGTTTAGTATCCTTTATATCTTGATTTACCTAATATTACACTGTTAATACAGTTATTGATGTTTCAGACATCATATGTTTTTGGATGTCAGTGCTATAACAAGGTGTGTGAAGTCATGAATGATGGCTTGTGTTACTTAAGGATAAAGTTATCCTAAAGTTAGTCATCTCGTTTTAATATTTTTCATAATATTACAACGAATGTATCTAAGTGTCCAAAACTCTTTCAGGAGAAGATTTAAGATAGGAAGTCCAGGTAATATTATTTATATGTATACATATTGTACAAGTTACATTCCATTCATGTGATGGTATTGCACTGCATCATGCCATATATAATTACACTAGATACCTGTTACGCATAAATTGTTTGATCAGCATTCTTGGAATTGGTGAGTCAAAAATGAAGCATGGAAAACAACTTCTAGTTTATTGTGTGACAATTTAGCTTGATAACAGGGTAAGAATCTACACTGAAATGTCACTCTCTGCAAGTTGTAATCCAAAGGTTCATATTCGACACACTGTACTGTTTTTATCAGTTGGGTCAGAAAGTAGGACAGGCCTGAGGCTACTTTGATAACACACACTCACACAGGCATACAAACTTTGCCCGGCATGTATGTGTTGTGTTGCAATTGGCCCATGATAAATCTTGTCTATAGATTTTGTGGATTTTGACTAATCTAGGTCAAATTTTTGGGGAATCGTTTTGTCTGGTGTTTAGGTCACCATGAAATGGATGAATGTTTATTAATAATTGATGACAGTGCCAAGATGTCATTAAAAATAACACCAAGGCTGCTGACTTAGAATTTCTTGATGTTGTGTGGGTGAGCAGTTTAAGTAATATCACCACAGTCATTAACTGCCTGAATTGTGATCTAAGTAGCTTGAAATACAAATAGAATTCCAAATGCAACAAATTCAATTATCTAGCTTCATGTAAGAATGTGGAGTTTTGATTGGTCCACGTGACTCTGATAAAATACCATGTACATCCATCACGATCAGCCATCGGGAGTATACGACTTTTATACTCCCGCTGCGAAAGTCATATCACCCCGCTACGCCTCGGTGACGACGCCAAGTGAGAAAAGTGTGCATCGACAAGCCTTTAGTAACGTGCGGTGCATTGAGGTCAAATGATCAGCTGTTGTCAACATGGCAGCAAGTCAATACGATGCGTTTTGTTTTGATTTAGTGAAAGCATTCAGCTAGATAAATGCGTTATCACATCGTGTCAAGGGAAATACAGGGTTTTATCAGTCCCCCATAAGGTTGTATTCCCCAAGGTGGAGCTGGAGGTTCGGGGAGCTGTAACTGGAGGCTCGGGGAATACAACCTTACGAGGGACTGATAAAACCCCATATTTCCCTCGACACGATGTGATAACTTATAATGTGCTAGGTCAGAGACAAGAACTATACAGGTCCCATGTTAGCCCAATCCTTTGAATGTTTATGGGCAGTAAAAGTAAGATATTTTACACATTACCAAGGCACTGGAGGCAAGCTATTTTAGGGATGACAACTTTGTAATAGAAAAACTAAGTTGTTGTTCATAAAATATCCATCTTCTACAGTCAAGGGGGTTAACATTAGGGCTCTGACGTGTACTTGGGTACTTGGGGATCAGTCGGGTAAAGGACTCAAGTCCAACTGAATGGACTTGATTACTCACAAGGCAGATAACTCTAAACATCTCATGCAATCAAGAAGGATGAAACTGAGAAAAAGTCCAATGTCAGGATGCATTTTTGATCCCTGAAATTCTGTCTTTGTGGTGTTTTACCCACAAATAAGCACTGTAGACAGAAAAAAAAAACAGCTTAGTAAGCAACACTGGGGCACTGTGATAATTTTATGATCAAAAGTCGCAAACCTGTTGACAGAAAATGGTATGAAGGTGTTACGCAAAAAGAAATACTTATGTGCATTAAGATATGAGACCACCTTGTTAAAGGGGAGGGTTTCAGGGCTTTCTATGAAGTAGTTTGGGTAATTGTTGGGTAAGTCATTTGGTTGTGCCTATGCCACAGTGCCTCTAAAGATCCAGGTGCATGTGTAATTGTGGCAGTTCTGTAATGCTAGAAAGGGAAATTCACATTCTTAGTGCAAAACGGGGAATATGGTATTAGGCTCCATATGTCAGTCTGGACATACGAATTGGAACTGGCACTTAGGTTCATCACAGGATGAGAAAGGTCCCAGTTAGGTTTGGTGACCTAGACCTTCGTTTCAAGATCACAAGGGGACTAGAATGTTTTACCCTTGTCAGCGAGATATCTCAAGAACCGTTCACTGGATTTTCTTCATATTGAAGACCAAATTTTATCTAAGAAGGGTGCAGGCCCAGTTCATTTTGGTGATGTCCACTTAATGTTCAAGGTCATGGCAACTCTAAAGATTTCATCATGTTAACTGGCATGTTAAGATTGTCAGCAAGATTTCTCAAGAAACATTCATTGGGCTTTCTTCATATTTGACCCACGCTTCATCTAGGGAAAGTGCAAGGCCCTGTTGATTTTGGTGACCTTCATATAAGTTTCAAAGTCGCAAAGACCCTTTGAAGATTTCAGCATATTAAACTGCTTGTTAAGACTGTCAGTAAGATATCTCAAGAACGGTTTGCTGGATTTTCTTCATAGACTTTCAAGACTTCCCTTGAATGTTTTTCAATAAGCAGTTTCTTTATTACTATTTTTGCTTATTTTATTCACTAACAGGATTAACACACAGTAGCAACAACTTATTAATTGGTATTTTTTGTAAAACTGCTTACTTCATCAGTTTTCAAAAGATAGATGTCCACTCATGAACTTTCGCTCGTAAATTTACCCATACTGGTATTTTATCTTCCCTCAAAAATGTTCATCATAGCTTTTGTAGGTCACAAAAATTGTGACTGAGAACCAGTCAACTCGCATACGAATAAGCATAACGTTACTGCTTTCGATGTTTGTCATTTCCCATGACAATGCAATGTCTGTTAGTACAAGGAGACCTAATATAGTTCCATATGGCCAATATAGCCAAAGACAGTAATGGAGGGAGGAATTAACAATACGAAAGAGCACTGCTGCTACATGGAAAGGGATATTGCTACATAAGCCAGGTAGTATGTACTTGCTACTTGCTAAAAATGTTAATTTCGAACACAAAGACTTTCATGTGCGTATTTGTGTGTTTGAACAACAACAGAGAAAGGTATTAAGAGAGGTTGACTGGTCATGTTTTTGTTGACATTTAACTTTGATAATTTGTGGCAGGGTATTATGTCACCTTAGTGACAATGCTTGTTAGTGTTTCCCTCAAGCTACTATATATTTCATGATTGGAAGTACTAAAGTTGAACAGTTACAGTATGATTATAATACTGACTGCTACAAAGTATACTTGTAAATATAATCTTGTGCCTTCAGTGTTGACAGTTGGTTATGTCTGTAAGTATGTTCACAAGGATATTTTTGTGTTAGATTTTTACAGTCAGCTGCTACAGTTTGCGGAGACATACAAGGAAGCTGGGATGTTCCGTATATGGCTGGGAGTGACGCCGGTGATAGCTCTCTACAAGGCAGAACTGTCTGAGGTCAGTGCTTCAGTCATACAAGCTGGTTTACTACATTCACTGTTGATGAGAGAACAATGTTATACACAGGATCTCATTTGTGGATACAGAGGAAATACATTTTGGGGGTGATACTGTCTGCTAAATTGTCTGCTATGTAATAAGAATAAAACCAGTTGTTATGTGTGACCTGGCTGACCTATTGCCATCATATCATTGGCCATATTGTAACCCATTCTCTCACTAGCTGACTGACTAGTGCACACCAACTCCCTCTTAGAGCTGGGTTAGGGGGAGAGATTGTTTGCCATTTGTTTTTCACTGGTCATGTTTCTTTTTTACTTATCTACTCACCTGCTGACTGACTCACATACTGACTCCTTCTGGATGTGGAGGTGACTGTTTTCTCCCTGGTCACATTTTCATCTATCCATTCACCTGCTTACTGACTCACATACTGACTCCTTCTGGATGTGGAGGTGGCTATTTTCTCCCTGGTCACATTTTCATTAATCCATTCACCTGCTGACTGACTCACATACTGACTCCTTCTGGATGTGGAGGTGGCTATTTTCTCCCTGGTCACATTTTCATCTATCCATTCACCTGCTGACTGACTCACATACCGACTCCTTCTGGGTGTGGAGGTGGCTGTTTTCTCCCTGGTCACATTTTCATCAATCCATTCACCTGCTGACTGACTCACATACTGACTCCTTCTGGATGTGGAGGTGGCTATTTTCTCCCTGGTCACATTTTCATCTATCCATTCACCTGCTGAATGACTCACATACTGACTCCTTCTGGGTGTGGAGATGGCTGTTTTCTCCCTGGTCACATTTTCATCTATCCATTCACCTGCTGACTGACTCACATACTGACTCCTTCTGGATGTGGAGGTGGCTGTTTTCTCCCTGGTCACATTTTCATCTATCCATTCACCTGCTGACTGACTCACATACTGACTCCTTCTGGATGTGGAGGTGGCTGTTTTCTCCCTGGTCACATTTTCATCTATCCATTCACCTGCTGACTGACTCACATACTGACTCCTTCTGGATGTGGAGGTGGCTGTTTTCTCCCTGGTCACATTTTCATCAATCCATTCACCTGCTGACTGACTCACATACTGACTCCTTCTGGATGTGGAGGTGACTGTTTTCTCCCTGGTCACATTTTCATCTATCCATTCACCTGCTGACTGACTTACGTACTGACTCCTTCTGGGTGTGGAGATGGCTGTTTTCTCCCTGGTCACATTTTCATCTATCCACTCACCTGCTGACTGACTCACATACTGACTCCTTCTGGATGTGGAGGTGGCTGTTTTCTCCCTAGTCCCACTTTGACCCATCTCCTGACTGGCCCACACTCACTCCCTTCACTATGTTGTAGGTGATACTCAACAGTACCAAGCACATAGACAAGGCATTCATGTACCGCTTCCTCCATCCCTGGCTGGGGACTGGACTTCTCACTAGGTAGGTTGCTCACTAGGTAGGATGACAAATGTAATAATTTGCATTCATAGGTCCTTAAGATGCATTTAAAATGATCAGTTATGATTTTCTTGTTCCAGTTTCTCAGAAATTATTCTTGGTACTAGGATATATTACACTCCATTTACCTTTATATAACTTTTACTGTCGGTCCTCTCAGTCTCTTTACCTTCTTTTCCTTTCCCTTCTCAGTGTTCGTCTCCTTCTCTCCCTCTCTCCCTTTCCTTTCTCTCTTCCTGCCCTTCCCCTTTCTCCCTTTCCCTTCTTTTCCTCTCTTTCCCTTCTCTTTTCCTCTCCCTTTCCCTTTTCTCTTCCTTCATGTCACATTCTCCTGTTCCTTTCTTTCGTCTTTCCTCTCCTTGTCCTTCTCTCTTCCTCCCTCCCCTTCTCTATTTCCCTTCTCTCATCCTCCCTCTCCCTTTCCCGTCTCTCTTCCTGTCCCACCCCTTTCTCACTTTCAGTTCTTTCTTCCTCTCTCTCCCTCTTTAGCTTACCCTTCTCTGTTCCTCCTCCTTCCCTGCCCCTTCCTTTTCTCTCTTCCTCTCTCCCTTTTCCCTTCTCTCTTCCTCTCCCTCTCCTTTTCCTTCTTTCCTCCTTCCCTCTCTCCCTTTCCTACCTCTCTTCCCTCTCCTATCCTTTCTTCCTCCCTCCCTCTCCCCCTTCCATTCTCTTCTCCTCCCCCTCTCTCTCTCTCCCTTTCCCTTCTTCCTCCTCTCCCTCTATCCCCTTGAGTTCTCTTTTCCTCCCTCTCCCCTCTCTGCCTTTCTCTTCTCTCTTCCTCCCTCTCCCTTTCCCTTCTCTCTTCCTCTCCCTTTCCCTTCTCTCTTCCTCCCTCTCCCTCTCCCTTCTCTCTTCCTCTCTCCCTTTCCTTTTCCTCCCTCTCCCATTTCTCTTTTTCTCCCTCTTCTCTGTCTTCTTTCTTCCACCCTCTCTACCCTGTGCAATTCTGTTCTCTTTTCCTCCCTCTCTCTCACTTTCCCGTCTCTCTTCCCCTCTCCCTTTCCCTCTCTTCCTCCCTCACCCTCTCTTCCCCTTTCCCTTCTCTCTTCCACTTCTCTCTTCCTCTCTCCCTTTCCCTCTCTTCCTCCCTCACCCTCTCTTTCCCTTTCCCTTCTCTCTTCCTCCCTCTCCCTTTCCCTTGCACTTCTCTCTTCCAATCTCTCCCTCTCCCTTCCCCACTTCCTCCCTCCCCCTCTTCCTTCTCTCTTCCTCCTTCTCTCCCTTCTTCCTCCCTCTCCCTCTCTCCCTTTCTGTTCTGTCTTCCTCCCCTCTCTCTATCCCTTTTCCATTCTCTTTTCTTCCCTCCTCCCCTTTCCTTTCACATCCTTCTTCCTCCCCCCTCCCCTAGGGGGCACCTGAGGAAACTGATAAGGCTAAATGACTTTCTTGCAAGCATAGATCTTCAAAATACATATTTGTGCATCCTTTTAATCAAGGGTGCAAGATGTTCATGTACCAAGGTGAGCATTACCAATATAAGGTACATAGTTTGGGAAGAAGGGGATCTGTTGTGCCTTCTACCTAGACACAGGATTCAGGCTCATTAAGTAACAGAGAAACACAAACATCAGATGGACTTTACTCTGCAGCTAAACTATCTGAGGGGAAGAATTGAAGATCTGTACTAAGGTTAATGAGACCATTTCTGGATTATCAGAATCTAAAGATTTGTTGTCCATCACATCTGAAGAAATACATTGATAAGGGGAGTGTCAAGTGGAATATCTGCAGTGGACCTTATTTAGAAGTTCTGGTTTAAGAGATACATATATTCTAAGAGCCTTCACTGCGAGGTTAGGGACCTCATTTCAACACAGATGTCAGGACAATGGTCCAAAGAAGACAAGGCTCTTCACATCAACCAGCTAGCTCCCTATCTTGCTGGGTCCAACATCTCAAGAACAAGCAGAGAGTTCCATATTCCAGTTCTAACATCTGTTTTAGGAGCAGAACATACTGAATATTTATTTGTTAAGTCACAGGGCTTTAAGAAGAGGTTCAAGAAGTTCAAGAGGTTATTTATCATCCAGCACCAAAGTGTTTAAAACGTTATGAGAGTTGTACATTTCAGAGCCTACTAAACAGTTACTAGTGACTAGGATTCCATGTTCTTTACTGTGTAATTCAGGTCATGAGTGGTGCAATTCAGTTTACAGTGTTCAGTGGAAGCTGTCTAAACCGGCACTCACTGGGACTGAAGGAATAATCTGGTTTAGATAATGTGCTGGATTGAAGAACTGATGATAAATGTACAATCCTCAGATGAGTCTGAGATTTTATGCCAGTGCTTACAACTGGCCAGATTGGATAGATACCAGTTTTGACAGCTTTCCCAGTATTCTAAATACATGGAGCATCATAAAAGAAGCAAGAAACATAACCCATACAAGTTTTACATATCCTTAGAAATATTTATTATTTATTTCTTGGCTCCCAAAGAAGGTGGTACCCATTTCCATCAAGATTCAACAGTACATGATTTCAAATTAGTGTTAGTGTTAAATGACAAAGTGACAGTTTTCACATATAGATTGTTTTTATTACCATATGTTCATGAGTTGGATGGAAGCTGACTGACAGCATCTGATCTCAAACTATCAAGTACCACATTTCTGCCTATATATTTTCATATTTCTTTGTTCAACAGCTGACAATGAGTGTAAACGTGTCGGGAGTATTCTCTTACTGAAACTTTCACATGAAATATATATGTGGAGCAGCATCATTACGTAAAGTTGTTTACGTAATAATTTGTCCTATACAGTTTGTATGTGTGAGTTATGAACTGTGTGTAGTTTGAAGACTGAGGTAGTTTTTACTTGTTGCAGCACAGGGAGGAAATGGCATGAGAGACGAAAGATGCTCACACCAACGTTTCACTTCAAGATCCTGACAGATTTTGTCTTGGTGTTCAATGAGCAGGCTCAAATACTGAAGGAAAAGTTAAGGTCCAAGGTTGGAAGCAAACCATTCAACATCTTCCCAGACATCACCCTGTGTGCTCTAGACATCATCTGTGGTGAGTGAACTATTGTCCTCCATGAGATACACATGGGAAGCTGTCAGCTTAACGTCAATAACTCATCATTCATTAACACAGCAATATTCCACCAAAGTCACAGTGACTGTAGGGGAATCAAGGTTTAATCACTTGAACCAGTGGCTGATACCATCTAATTAGCCTCTTAACATTAAGTGGTTGCTCATCTGAAAGTGAGTTGATTCCCAGCAGCCACCTTAATCACTTGGGTTTCAGTGACCACCATACTTGAAGGAACCCACTCATAAGAGGCGACTAATGGGTAATCGTATCCCAGTGATGCTCATGATGTTGACCACTGGATTGTTTGGACAAGACCCAGTTATTCACAGATCACTGTTATATAGGTGGAATATTCCTGAATGTGATGTGCTAAACAACAAACCAACCTAGCACATCTACTCCCACTGTTTGTCTGGCACATTGTGAGTAGGCTGCTGCGTTGTGTGTGCATGGTTACATAAGTAAATATACACGGATACTTTTCCTGATGATGTGTCCCTTCCCAGTTAATTGCATAATGTTGGATTCCAGAGACAGCCATGGGGAGGAACATCAATGCTCAGAGTAATAGTGACTCTGAATATGTCAGTGCAGTTTACAAGTGAGTATACACTGTGTGTGTCTAGCGTGTGTGAAGCTGGCTATTCATTGAGATATAATCTGTGTCAGTACTGGGTCAGGGTTGAAAGGTTGCTCTACCAGTTGTTTATGTTCTTGTACCAGCATCTTTCTCAGATGTAACACAAAGTGAGTATGTATGTGTGTTAGGAATATTCCAATGTAATCCCAGGTTCAACTTATACCTCCTCTGTTACTTTTTATGTCAGGATGAGCACAATATTACTGAAACGTATGAGGTCTCCATGGTACTGGCCAAGTGTCCTCTTCAACACCTTTGGTTCAGGCAGTGAACATGACCGGTGTCTCAGTATCCTGCACAGATTTACTCAGAAGGTAGGTGCCAGATCATAGCAGTATGTGGGGCATTGATAACAGTGACTGGCTGGTTTAGGGCTCTGATGAGAGTGACACTTTTATATATATTGTTATAATTCGCATTGCCACTGATGGACCTTACCACTATATATATGGAAAGGGATGTAACAATGTCAAAGCACCAAATTTGTTTCAGGATAAATTCAATGATGCTCACTGTATATGTCCCCTTAAGATTATACATGCATGTGACAAGCCAGTAGACTGGGGTTTAAAAATCCCATAGCCTGACGCTCAGGACAAGTCAGTTTTCATTTCAGGCAAACAAATAATGGTATCTTACTTGTCCATGGACTACTAGATAATTTCCACTTCTGGTTTCAAACTGCAAATAAACTTGGATTTCATTTCTGCTCATAATGTAGCTATTACATATCATAATAATAGTAATTCAGAGCTATGAAATTTATCACTCTTCGTTAAATAGTCCAGTAAACTTTAAGATCAAATATTGTGTCATAAAATCAGGGCAAGTGGAAAAGTAGCCAGGACAAGTTACTTTCTTGAAGTCACGTGTCCTGTGGCAAGTGGCTATTTACAATAAATTGAACCCCTGATAGATTTACCAACAAAATGACCTATGGATCACAAAAAAAGGAAGCTGTACATATCAGGTAGGTGATGCTGATTATGAAGCATTATTGGACATTTCAGCTGAAACATGTTTTTCATATGCATGTTTGAATATTTATTCATGATAACAAGATTGGTCAGTATCCTTTTAGTTTTGTAGACTTGTCAGCTTTTAAATGTATATGTGCTTTGTTATCAGGTGATCTCTGAGAAGAGGCAGGAGTTCTGTTGTAGGAAAGAGACTGAAGCAGTCGGTACGAAGGAGCAGGAGGAGGTTGTGGGCAGTAAGAAGCGCTTGGCATTCATGGACATGCTGCTGCACATGTCTAATGATGGCATCACTCTGTCTGATGATGACATCAGGGAAGAAGTCGACACTTTTATGTTTGAGGTGAACTGGTGTCACAGGCTTCTTTGCAACATTGCTAACAGTGACACACTGGTGAAGGACATTGTTAAGACATCAACGACAGTGACAGGCAGTGTAGGACATTGTTAAGACATTACGGACAGTGACAGGCTGATAAAGGACATTTGTGACAGTGACAGGCATATAAGGAAACATTGGTGACAGTGACAGGCATGTATAGGACAGACTGATATGTGGAGGATATGGACTGCATTTTGCAGTAAGAAAACATACACTACAAGTGTATGATGGTCCTAGTATCAGACATGGGACGTGGGCAGGTGTCAGTACTGACAAACATGCAGTGATCAGTGTTAGTGATGACAAAGGGGCCATAAGCAGGTGTCAGTAGTGTAGAAATGAGATATGACCAGGTGTCAGTGGTGACAGACGGGATATGACCAGGTGTCAGTGGTGACAGACGGGATATGACCAGGTGTCAGTGGTGACAGACGGGATATGACCAGGTGTCAGTGGTGACAGACGGGATATTATTTGTTACACAGTGTTTTAAGAGGGTGTGTGGGACTTTAAGACATTTGTAAATTCCATATTTGAGGAAATACAGAATTTAAAAGGGTTTTACAGTCCTGTACACCGTTTCAGAACACTGTGACAGATTTATTGCCCTTCACATCTTTGAATTTAGCTTATCTGTAAACAACACCATTTAACACTTGGCAGAAGGAAATGCAAACTGTTTCACCGTATTTCCTGAACAGTCATAAATGGAGATAACTCGGGATGGCTTAGGTTATGATAAGAAATTATCACATTTGAGATTTTAACAAGTGACAAGTGAAATATGGAAACATTATTTTTTCTGGGTACATTTATTGACTCAAACAAAAAAGAAATTATGACAGCAATTTTATTACTCTGTTTGTACTTATAATTGTATACTGTGTTTATTCTCATCAACTCTAAAATTTCGAAGCAGCCAGCTGTTTGGCAGCCACAATCCATCTAAGGTCAAGGTTGTTCGTACAACCCGTGTAGTGTGTCAGGTGACAGATTTGACGGTGTGTACTGTTTGTACGCCCTGGCAAATCTGCCTACATGGTTTCGTATGCTTTGGCTGTTAACCAATCAGAATTTTACAAATTTATCTTTAGGGTAATAAGAGAATGTGCCTTTGGTGACAGACAGGTTGGGCCATAGAGACGTGAATGGGGACTCAGAGTAAGCTAATGGTAAGTTTCATATTTCCAGGGCCATGACACAACTGCAGCAGCCATGAACTGGGCAGTGTTCCTTATCAGTTCAAACACACGGATACAACAGAAAGTACATGAGGAACTGGACTCAGTGTTCGGTAAGAATGCTTTGCAGATCACATATACTGCACTGGTAATCTGGTCATGCTAAAATAACACCGAAATATGTTCACACTTGGATTCTGATTTTTACCTGATATCCATATCAAAAGAATGTTTACAAAGTAATAAAACATTGCAGTGTCAAACCATGGGAGCTGAAACTGTAAGGCCATTTGTAGGACTAGCTTCCTCTTCTCAGAAACTAAAAGGCTCATAGAGATAATATTTTGTAAGGATAGCAACCTGTAAGTGGAATTCAGTGTTTATCATTGCCATAGATGTATCTTTTCTGTAATTTCTAAGACAATATCACTCTGTTAGTGATTGGCTGAATTGTAGATTATGTAATTTGTTTGATTTGGCTGAGAATTTGTGAATGTATTCCTTTCATGCATCCCTTTCATTCATTCACAAATCTGCAACCAGTGTTACATGAAATATTTATGGCATTCATTTCCATAGTTACACATATTTCAGATTGAACATGAAGTTATTCTTCAGCTTATCCTTTGCAATCATTGCATTTCAATTCATTTGCCATCCTTTTTCTGCCCGCAAAAAACACGCTAAATCATAGACATCGGCAGAGTGGAAACTGACAAGGAACTGTGTGAGCTCTATGAGTAGCTGTAGAAATCTGATGAATACAGATATTTGTCTACAGTTGAGACAGTCAAGAAGATTCAACATTCGCACACTGGTGTATACACAGTTGTGTACCTGTGTATCTGTATACCCATATACCGGTATATGGTCTCTGGTATACCACATAGACATGTACTCAAGTAGTATAGGGAATGACAGTTCTGGACCACTTTCAAGAAATGTCTCTACAAAGCCTTATTTAGTAAATAAGGCTTTGGTTGGGTCATTAGCTCTTGCTACTATTACCCCTACTACAAAAAAGTTGGCGGTAATTACTATGCCTACTTTGTGTTGGTAGGAGGTAACACTGTGCCGTACGGTACGATCAATAATTCTTCTCTTACAAACCCCCTACCCGGCCCATCCCTCAAGTAGTATAAGTTAGGTTCGTCGGCTTTCATATCCACTTTATCTATGTTGTAAGTTTTGACTGACCATATAGGATCGGTGGCCCGCTTACGGCTATCGCCCTCGTGTTCCCCAGGCTGGTATAGATACCTCACTAGGGCCCTATCTGGTATCTGTTTCTCCTTCCCACGCAATGGAGCGGCCGACTCTGCAACTATTGATTTTAGTTTGATAGCCTCTGCCGGTTTCTTACCGGTGAGACGGGTGACTTCATGGTTGATTGCTGACACCACCTTGGGTAACCTCGTGACCCATGCAGTCGATCGTTTTCCAGGGGTGACCATCTCCCTAGCATACTGATGGCCGAACAAGCGCTCAGCCAAAGTCCTATTAAATCTCTCAACTATGGCTTGGCTGCGATGGGCTCCGGCCGTGCCACGTCTGACCTTTGTATCGTGTTTGGCTAACAGTTGTGACACGGCACCCATGAACTCCCGTCCGGGGTCAACTTGCAGCTCTGTTGGCCACGTCAGCGGACTGCGTTTGTATATGCGTTCGAATCCTCTGGCTACCTGGGCCGAATCTTTCGTGGTCAAGGGTTCGGCTTCCTTGTAACGACTGGCTACGTCCACTACGGTTAAGGCATACTTGTACCTCTTGTCGTGGGGTAGGGACAGTAGGTCTGCCTGGTGAACGCTATTAGGTATGTTAATACCGAACCTCCTTCTAGGCACGTAGCGTGGTGCCGGCAAATAGATCTGCCACAGGGCTTGTTTTTCAAGCCACGCTTTGGCTTCCTCCGGGGGTACTCGCGCTATTTTAGCTAGCTTATCTACTGCGCTAGCTCCTTTCCAGTACCCACGCGGGCTGTAGTAAATAGCCTCAAATTTTTTCATGTCCATACGCGTATGTGTTTATCCCATCAATAGCTATCCAACGTTTCGTGTCCATAGGCGACAGGGACGTCTTGTTTATAGTCAGTCCGTATATCTTATGTCCATCACTTCTAAGTGTGTTCATTTTATGCCTAAAGGTGCGGGTCTTGAACAGGGCTTCCTTGAATCTGGCGTGTTTGATGTGTTGTTTCACCACATACTTCTTAACCCCCTTAGCCTTCCGGATCTCACTATTGTCGGCTTTCAGTATGGAGTACATCTTAGGTCTCAAACCTATATACTCGGCTATGGGCGTGCCAGCACACTCGTCCTTCATCTTACCTAGGACCTTTTTATTTACCGTACTGTGTATGGCATGGGTCTTTGGGTAGTCGCTGGTGTCGTATAAATCGAGGTGTTTTTTCATGTCCTCGTACACGTCCTCGGTTCGAATCTCCATCAGCAGGGAATCCGTGTCAGTGTACAGCACTTCACACCTGTCGCCGTACTGTTTCTTGAGCTCGTTGTAGTAAAAGTCGTACATCAGGTGTTTGGATAAATCGAGGATGCTCATCCCCACGTAAACAGGCCGGTTGAATTTTATGTGGTTTTTCTTCATGTGCAGGGCAACCAGGTTGTCTGTGAATATCTTACTACGGTTGAATGCCGGACTGGCTATCAATCTCCTGAGCTTGTCTTCCTCACTCGACCGAACCAGCTTCACGGTCACGCGTTTCCTCAGGTTCTCCATAGTCTTACCAAACACCGAGTTGTTCATGAGCTTGTAGAGATTTTTCTCAAAATCACTGGTGGCTTTTTTTCGTAGGTCTGTGTTCATTCTGATGTAGGGCTCCATCCATGGGCTCTGGTCGAACATGAGCACCCTGTGTATTTTGGTCAGCCTCATACCCAACGACAGGTACAGCTGTAGGTTGCGATAGTGAACGATGTACTTGGTCTTATTCATTAAGTTAGGCACGAGTTTTTCAACGTCTGTCACACGCCCACCTAACAAGTTATGTTGGTACTCAGACATCCAGTCTGGGTTAACCCTCATACGTTCGGGGGCCAGGGGGTAGCTGTTGTGCGATGTGTGTAATTCCTTGGTATACTCTAAGTCAACCTCGAGGATATAACCTTTGTTCGAATCTGGTGCAACCCCCATAACATCAACGTGGGGTACCCATTCGAATCCCCCTGTAGGTAGATACTGGCTCATGGCCCAGCCGTACAGGTTGTTTGCGTCGAGGTAGAGAATGTGATTGGTTGGTTTGTTAGGATCGTAACCTTTCACGTATTGATTATTTGCTTTTGCGTATCGTTTGGATGCCATGGAAATCCCACCTCGCAAGCCTTTCTCAATGAATAGGTGCATGTCGTAATCTGTGAGCAATTCCAAATTAACTCCGGTCTTTTTAAGCAAGGCGTCCCACGACAGACCTGGGCTGGTGTAATACCATGCGGGGTCGAGTTTATACTGCTTGAAACATGTCCGCCTAAACGTTTCAAACACGTCGGCTAACAACAGTACATCTGTCCTCAAGTACAGGTCGTGATAATCACCCAGGTTCTTACAACCCAGTTTATTCCATACGTTAGTCGCGTGCGAGTAATCATCTCGTGAGACGGACGCCTCATTCAGCTTGCTATAAAAGCAGTCAATAGGGGGTAGTCTGGTCTCGGTGAACCAGCCCAACTATCCATGTACTCATAGGGGTACACACCCTTCCTCATAAGCAGGGGTCTAGTCTCGGCGTCTGTGTATCGATCGGTGATAGGGAAGGTATTGTTGGCCTTGACCAGACTGTCGAGTGACGACAGGAGGAACTGAAACGAGTCAATGAACCTAAGTCCGTTTAAGCTGAAGGAGATGTATCTCTCCATGTTGTTGGGGATGCACGTTATATTACCATCGATTTTCGCGATGGCCTGCATGATCAAGTGTGAGTCGTACCCTCTCAAGTTGTGAAAGACAACGGGGATGTTTATTGTCTTAGGATTGATTTTAAGCTTGAGGTTGCACGCGTTGTGAGCGGCGCCTCTATACTTACCAGTTATGTGACAGTGATCTCTCACCGAATCACCGTTAAGTGGTGATTCACACACGTGACAGTTAGTGCTACTAGCGTGGGCTAGCCTGTCGACTCGGGTCAGACGCATGGGAGCGATTTTATACAATGCATTCCTAATAATTTTTTCTTCCTCCTGCAAACACTTTAGAAACCTTTCAGCCGCGTCAGGCCCCCTATACACTACCGGAGCTTTCGTTTCCCCGTCACAATGGACGACAATGTATCCAAACGAACAGGCTTTATGCTCTTGTGTCTTGTGGGTGAAGCTACCACTGGGGGCCTCGCCGGCGGCAGCCACTAAGGCTTCGAAGTCAGCGTATATGATATAAGGCACAGACATTTGATTCTTGTGGTTACTGAATTTTAGGATATTGTCACCTTCCTTAGGCATGTCGACTCGTATGGCCGTCTGCCCCACACCTTGACAATCATCCCGGTGGGATTCTAATAAATCAGCTCGGGTGAAGCCATGTAGGCATCGTACACAAAAGTGTTTTTCCCCATCGTGTTTCGACTGGTCGTGCAACAACCGGCTGAGATGTTTTATCCACGTGTAGTGATACTTTTCACCTCGTTGGATCATGAATATATTGATAACTTGGCGATCCTTCACCGGGCTGACCCTGTGTACTATTGTTGTGTTACCTTCGTGCCCAAAGACATTTATAGCCAGATTATTCTGTTTTTCTACTTTAGTGATCTGGGATATGGGGGTGGGTTCATCTATACCATCCCAGTTGAGCCCATCGTCTTGGGGATAGCTAGAAAGCCTATCTGAATGAGTGCCAGCTGGAAATAAGGCTGACCTGATAGCTAACCTCAGGCAATCGTTTCCTCTATTCTTAACGTTTACTGTGGCATGTTTATTCCTATAGTAGGGAGGCAAGGCTAGGTATGACCCGCCTCTGAACGGCACGTAGTTAGCTATGTCTAGATAGACATTATCGATTTTATCTACAGCCCACCCGGACCCCAAGTGTGTGTAGCGTTCTAGGTATTCTCGTATCTGCTGAAAACTGGTATCGATTGATGTATCAATGGTCTCTGTATGTGTGGCGACCTCTTGTTGACCTCGGAAGTAAGGCTGAACATACTCAGTGGTACTCCCAACCTGCTTATCGAGCGACATTTTCACTGTGATCTGAAACTTGATACTTCCTAGGTTATTTAGTTCCTGGTTGACCTTATCAGCTATCAGAGGCTTGATATCTGTAATGTCTATGTTTCTATCAACGTGCATGCGCCAACCTCTCAAATAGTTGCCTACAGCGCGCTCAGTGCGCACGAACTGTAGGTCAATAGCTCTATTCTGTCGTAATAATTCTACAAGCTGTGGTTTTCTCATACGGGAATACCCGCCTAAACCCAAATCGTGTGCCTCGGCTTTCAGTTGTTTTACAGTGGGAGGTTTTGCTACGGGGGCATGTGATAACAATGCGGTTAACCCGGCTCTCCCCAGGTTTGAATAACCCGTGTATCCAAGCTGTTTTGCTTGAGCTTTTAATTGTTTTACTGAAGGAGGGGCTTCTAAACCTAGTAATCTCAACAATGCTGACTGCCGCATTCGAGAATACCTGATCACACCTCTCTGTTTTGCGACCCGCTTGAGCTCGCTTACAGTAGACATCGTGTTTACACCTAAGAGAACCAATGTCTAATTGGTTCACAGTAAGGGGAGGTAACCCTTTCACACACTGGAGTCTATCTTGAGCAGTCGCCTACGTTCTTTTATGTAGCCTTTTTTATTCTCGTAGATGAGTTGATGTCTGACTACGTTCGCTCCGTGAGCTTTACATAGACAGTAGTGTCCTTTAACCCCGATACCACACACAGAACACGTGTAGTTAGGACTTCCCATATGGAAACAACAGAACCCCTGATTCCTGCATTTCCTACCACAGGCCTCGGTCTTCCCCATAAGTATGTATTCGCATCGGTATGGAGCGGGTCTCATGTTTACTTATATAGGTATTTTAATTTAATTGCTTCGCAACCAACGCAGTAGCTGCTATACCCAACACTATGAAGCCCAGTTCACGATTCATTTGTCCCTTGGATGGTGTGTAGTACTGAGCGAGTGTGGGTTTATTGAGCGGTTCCAATTGTTTACCAGTTAGTAGATAGTATTCTTTCATTGCTTCATCGACATCGTTGAATGTTTTAATGGCATGGTTTTCACGCTTGAGTTGTTCGTTAATAAAATCGATCCTCTGGAGGCGTTTTTTAACGTACTCGTCCTGTGCTCTTTGTAATTTCTCAGTAGCGAGATCGTGTCGCTTCCTTTCTTCCTGTATTTCAGCCGCGTGATCATCTCGTAGTTTCGAGAAGAGGAAATTACTCCCGGAAAATGCCAGGGCATTCACTAACGCCCCACCGACCATCATAGCTATCGTGGCCATCCCTATATTTATTTCATTATATTATCAGGTATTATTCCTTGTTTTACTAGGATGTCTTTTGTGGCCATCGCCATACCAAGGTTCATTATGAGCATACCCATATCCTGCAGGTTGAAATCTAGCTTGATAGTTGGTTGTTTAAGCACCATTTTAGTCAACCGAGCGTACCCTACGGCTAGACTGGCTACCACTGTGGCGTGGTATGCGTCGTTGACGAACGTTTTCCCCTCAGACATTATGTATATGATATAAAATATTAAAATTATAACATGATATGCGGGTCAATAGTGGGGGATATCCCCACACCCCCACTGTTGGGGGTTACCTCACTGTTGGGTGGTGGCTCACTGTGGGAGGGTACCCCCACGTATAACCATGTTATAACCACGGCAGCAGTTACGCCTACAGCCAACAACAGTCGGGTTGGGTTGGTCACTTTATGTTGGTTACACCACCGTTTTTTACCGGCAGCTACTCTCTTAGGATTCTTCTGCCTGGTTACTGTGGGGGTCACTTCCCTCACTGGGGTCACTGGTTCCTGTGAAGGGGTCTCCTCCACTGTTGGGGGTACCTCCACTGGTTCCTGTGCAGTATCCATCTATACTATTATTATTATTCTTTCTCTCAAATTGACAATGTTTTGCCGTGATAATCGCCGCCGTCACTGGAGCCAACAACATACCATATTTGTGGTACAGCCCGCAGCTGATAGAGCTCACGGCGTGTTCGATAAAAGGGTCTTTCTCGAGGTCCTCCCACAGGTAAAGTCGGCGCTCTGGTGGAATGGGAAGGAAGTGTGATACAATACCGGTGTATATCTGGGTCATAGCCGATCCTATTGTCTTTGTCATTTCTGCTCCGAGCCGGGACTCGTATCTAGCGTACAGCTTATCGATTTCTTCGGCTGACATTTTGTGAATTTTATCCGGAGTGTAGTCTCCAAAGTAATGTTTGGCTTTGCCGCCAACAGCCAACGCCACCAGTTTCTCTCGCTTGGGGGAATCCCCCACACCCCCAGTGGGGGAACCCTCCAACTGTTCGAGCAATTCCTCACACTCCATCTTATAATATAACAAGTAAGATTTAGTTTTAACTATATAATACCCGATGCAGACAAAACACAGAGAAATGAAGGTTAAGTTGCACACGACAAATACTTCAAATATCATAGCTATATGCTTAGCTTTGCTTAGCTTTAGCTTAGCTTTGCTTAGCTTTGCTTAGCTTTGCTTAGCATACTATATATGCTACTGGTTGGTCGGTCTTGAGCACGAGCTTAGCGTGTTTAGTTTCAGCGAGTTGTTTCTTCACCCGTTCCCGTTCAAATTTACTCATCACATCGTTCTCTCTCAAACACTCCTCGAACGAATCCCTGTCCTTGCAGTGAAATAAGGCCACCCATCGCGTCTGCTCCCTGAGGTCTTTCAACACCGAGTTGAACTTCTGCGTTAGCACCCAGACGCTGTGATTTGCATGCCGGCCGGAGAAGGCCAGGTACGATAGCATGTCTCTCTTTTTTGTTATCTCGCGATTAGCGCTGCAGTCGTCCAGTATGAACAGCGTCGGTTCCCCTTTAAATTTCTCGTGAAGAGCTTTCAACCAGTCCTGCAGACGTGTTCCAGGGTCGATTTTGTGTACGTCCGTGTCCGTCATCACCCAAGGTCGCGCGTACGTTTTATTCATGCTCAGAGTAGGGCACATGATAACGATGTTATCGAACACATCCTTGTAGTAACCCTCCAACATATCCAACACGAAAACGGTCTTCCCACAGCCAGTCTGCCCGCACACTATGGCGCAGTGTGGGTCAGTGGGCAGTGGGGGGTACCCCCCATCAGTAGATGGCTTGCACGAATCTCCCATTGTCTATATTAAGTTGCGCGTCCATAATAACGTACAGATATAATTTCAACTTACCAGCGGGTTGAGCCTTCTTAGTAATCTGGATGGTTATCCCTTCGCTGCCGTTATCTATACGGCGCCCGCTACCGTGCAGTTTATCATCATCCGTGGATCGCATGTCCAACCATAGGGCGTACTTGGTGGTCAGGTATTCACCGATCTGCACGGAGCCGAGGTCCAGGTCCTTTGTTATATAATGTGGGGTCCCCACTGGTAGCTTTTTTATCTCATCCCACTGCTGGTGTGGTCTCATACCATGACTGAACAGCTGGTTGGGCACGCCCTCGATGGTCACTTCCACCTTTTCAATCTCGGGGTTGAAAAACTTCTCGCTGTCCCTCCGGAATGGATCGTAATCCTCCACGGGGACGACCAGGATACCTTTCATCGATCGCGCCGGCACGTTCAGGTTGATATTCCACACAGTGTTGCTCTTATCTCGCACGACTGATCTATGCCTCAGTACGCGATCGTACAGGATAGCCATCTTCCCAGAGTACTGGCTTCGAACCTGCCTGGCCAGCTCCGGGCTAGTGACCATGTCGAACTCCAGAGAGATGTTGTCTATGGCATAACTAGCCTCATCACCGTTCGGCGTACGCACTACTTTGCTATAGTCGTTAAACGTGAGCTCGTATTCGAGCCTATCACCCAGCGCGGCCTGGTAAAACGGCGCGTGTCCCATGAGCAACTCGAAGTCGAGCGGCACGCAGAATCGATTCCCGTATGCTCGAGCGATGGCCTTTTCACCGTCCGATAGCTTGTCTTGCTGGTCTTGCGTGAAGACATACCCTATGCGCGCCCGGGTTGATTTACTGATGCCCTGGTACACATCATTGACTCGTTCTCTCTCGCTTTTCCAGAGATCCTTGTAGCAGTGAAACACGTCGCTGTCGTCGATGCTCAGCACCTCGTTACCGCTGATCTTGACGGTCGTTTTCTTGATGATAGCTCGACCCACGTTCCGCACTAGCTCGCGTTTGTCGTTGTCGGAGGTCAACGTGATATTGAACGCCAGTCGAACAGTGCCTGGTACAATGAGGTCATTCTCACCAAGGTTTGGAAATCTAACCAGCAGAGTTTGATTCTGGTCTATCTTGCTGGGATTGTTGGTGATGGTCACCGACTGGCGCACGGCTCTGGCTCCTAATGGCTCTCTCAATCTTCTGAAAGGATCTAATTTTCTGCCGTACATTGTTATATAAAAGAAATATATTTTTAATACTAATGGATGAAGACATAGATATGACGGAGATGCCGGGCGCTAGTGCCCAGGCATTCGATGATGAGCAGGAGACCTCATTTACTAGTTCACCATTGAACCAAGAACTCTTGGAAACAACGGTAAATGATTATTACGAAAGTTTAAGAAGAGATAAAAACTACGTTGAACCACAGGGTCGATACCATAAGAATTTTTTTATTGATACAAAGGGTGTTCTACGCCTTAAGTCTGACCCAGGGGTTGACCTCTTTAACAAGAGCAATAAAAAACCACTGGCCTTGTCAACTCTAGCCAGCCGCCATGGTGTTGAATTTATCCGTACAAATCTAAACATGAATGATTACGGTGGTGCAATACCTAAGGTCGTTAAAGAAGATCTGCAAGCTACCAGATCCCACCTCACCACTAGAGATGAAATGACACCACAGCGTGCTACAGAAGCCTCAGACAGCATAGAAAAACTGTTGAGCACCTACTGGGACAAACCGTTACCGGGGTTTGACTTTCCGGTAAGGGAACTGCGCGGCTTAGACGAAGCCGTGAAACGCGTGCGTGGAGAACTCGTGAACAACATGGGGAAACTGAACGAAATCGACGAGCACATCGCTAGGGAAAAAACCAAACTCAACGAAACTGAAAACGATGATATGAAGCGCCGTATCAATGAACGACTACGCGATTTAGAAGACGAGAGACGTACACGATTGGAATCCGCTTCCTCGAATCGTGAACAGCTTCGATCCCAGATCAGTCGTATTCGGGAAACAATCGATAGAATACTGAATGAGGATACAACTTTAGCCAACAGGATTCGGATATTGTTCCGGGAGCAAGGGATCACCATCGCCAGTATTCTGACTGCATTGGGTTTCATCATATCAACCCTGGTGGTGTCACTGGTGGGAGGAACCCCTGTGGGGCCTGCCAGTGGGGGAGTTCCCCCCACACCCCCCGGTGGGGGTATTAAAGACTGGATAAAAAAACTTGGGGAAGGCCTAGCTAAACTGGCTGGTAAAGCCGCCGAAGCCCTTCCCGGCATCCTGGGTAGCATCGTCTCGTGGTTGTTGAGCGCTCTGTCTAAAACTGCCATGTGGCTCAGTCAAAACCTGTGGGCAGCCATCGTCGCCGTGGCGGGTCTGGTGTACGTAGCGGCTAAGAAATCTTTAACCAAATAAGTCCCACAGTTACCCCACCAACCACTAAGGCTGTTTTATTATCAATATGCTGCTGATAGGGGGGTACCCCCACATGCATATGGGGGTGTGGTGTTGGTTGAACTTTAGGCTCCGGGGGCGGCGCAACTATACCCGTTTCACGTGGTGGGATGTGTGGGATATAGGGGGTGTTAATATCGGGGTTGATACCCAATTTTTGGTCCGCCGTGGCTATGACTATTTTGTTGTTATAACCCACCACTTTTTTTATTCTCAGTTGCATATCACTCGGAGCCATGTACAACCCCACGCCGAACACGTAATTGACTTTCGATCTGGCGTATTCTAACACGTTTTGGTAACGGTCGATGGCCCTCGGGAGATCAACTGGAGAATTGATAGCATCATCAACGTTGGAAACGAACTGTTTCTGAGCGTTGTAAGCAGTTCCCTTACCGAGGATGTTGGAACGCGTCATCGACTGCGCACCCAACAGCGCCCACACGTACGTTCGAATCGAGTCGTTCAAGCGTATTGTACCAGCACGAGTGAATTCTTTAGATGTTTTTGAGATCATTTTAGTCCAGGCTGTGGCTGCATCAGGATTGGTTTGCTTTATACAGCTGACATGGATCTTTTCATTCGTTGTGGGGCCTGTAAATGTATGCCGGTTTGGGTTGTATGAACCATCTTTAGAACCGGCATAATATGTTCCGGACCTGTAGAAGTACACGAGAACTATACCGAGACCATGGTTCACACCAGGAAGGCGAAAGTCTTTATTCGTTGGAATCTCAAACTCCCCACAAACACGTTCATAAGCGCGCCTATCATAGGGGTTATTCGTCATACTCCACGCTTTATCTTGGGGAAGAGGAGCACTTATTTCCTTCAATATTCGTCTCGTTTGATAATAAATATGAAACAAAATAACCGCCTTACTCAGTTCGTCTATACCGTAGTCTGGTGTCACACCCGACCCTGTCGTCGCACACCACACAGCAAAGTTGAGTTGGTTCTGCCAAAACTGCATTGGGTTTTGATTCCAGTTTACCACCGCCTGCGCGTTATTAACGGACACGATATAGTTTTCAAAGATATCAATAAAGGTTGTTTTAAACCCCGTACCATCTGCATTCACCACGATTTTCAAGTGTGCTAAATCCATATTATAATATATAATTCATATATTATAATATGTACATAACACTTCCAGGAATAACGAGCGGTGAGGCCGTTCAGCGTCAGGCCAACTCGAAGTCGCACTCTGCGATATCACCTACCTACCGCAATGGACTAACATCAATATCAGCAACAATAAGCTGTTCGTTAGTGGAACTCGCAGCCAGATAACTGACGGCTACTACAGCGTGTGCTCTCTAAACGACGAGGTCTTCAAACCCCTGGGAGCCGAACTCAAGATGAACGACTCAAACGGCACAGTGGTGTTAATCAACAACGGAAGAACCTCCTTGAGGCTCGGCCGACCATTAGCGAGGATACTCGGTATGTCTCCTGACGAGATAAAACCAACAACAACCGTCACAGGCACGAAGTTACCCGATCTAGTACCGTACCGAGAGCTGTACATTCATCTCGGTCAGGTGAGCACAACGTACAACATTCAAGGAGGTCACCCTTCCACTATACTGAGAGCAGTGCCGGTGAAAACTGAGAAATTCAACGACTGTAGAACCGAGTCATTTTCACCACGGCAGTATAAGAGATTAACCCAGGGCAACATACCTGAGCTGACAATATCGGTGTTAGATATAAATCATAATCCTGTAAATATAGGATACCTCAGCTTAACGCTTCATGTAAAATGACCAGCGCACAAGGGCCCGGAGTGAAAAAATGCGTCAATATCGGGATCTCCGACCTCGGAGACACGCGCGGTTTCGACGCTCCCGGAGTAGATGGTAAATCGTACGCCTTGCAACTGAAAAACAACATTTACAAACGCGTTGAAATCCCCTCCGGTGGAACCCTAAGTGATATGATAGATACCACAAGAGCAACAGTCAACACTAAGTACGCCCTTGTCAACACCGGTGATAATAATTGGATAATATACCCATCGTTCGGTGGTAAACTGTTCGACTTAGACGATGTTGAGAGCACTACCGTCGTCCAAAACAAACCATATATGCTCGTCTTCACCGAAGATAACAAGTGGGTGTTGTTACCCGATAACGACGACTGGTTTCTCTATATTAGACTCGTCTCCCCTTACGTGTTTACGGATAACAAAGACAACCACCTAAACAAAGTCGTGAACAATGGAACCCTGCTCGTGGCTTATGTCCCAACTCAGAGACGTAGCGTAGTCGTCAGCCCAGTCAACACTATGGCAGCCCACATGCTATCGAGTAAACCGGCCATACAAAACGTGACATTGCAGTTGGTGTCTAAATTCGAAGGCGTGGTCAAGATACTAGAGAGTCTACCGGCAAACTCAACACTGATCATCAAAGTCTACCTAGGGGAACCATCGGGGAATGATGTCGAGATCGTGAAGGGAATCAAACTCGGGTGGGTGAAACGACACCAGTACCAAGTTTGCAACGTTTACGTGCGGGTGGGTGTTGGAGCCGACACCAGTATGGAGGGGGTCAACGTGATCGTGGAAAACAAGATATCACTAACCAAGATCTTCCTGCCTGACAACATACACTTCATGGGTATGAAGTTAACCCCTGAATTATTATCAAAAAACCAGTTGGAAATTATATCGTAATAGTATAATAATGACCAGTCATCGTCCCAACACTACGCTTAACGACCTAGGAGACACGGAGGGCTTCGATCAGCCTGGTGAGGAAGATGAATTATACATCCTGCACTTCAAAGACAACGTGTACAGACGGGTGTCGTTATCAGATTTAAAAGAGCCTAAATGGCTGCTCAACTTAACAATCACCTCACCTTATATCACATTAAAAGAAGAAAAGTGGGGGTACATCTCTAAGATTAGGAATAACGGTATCTGGCCCGGGGATTTCATTACGGAAAATAAAGCAACAGTCTCGATAGATTCTCGTATTGGAGAAAAAAGTGGGTTAAGTTCTGACACAGAAAGTAAATTAACATTTAGCAGTAAGTTTTTTTTACCCAAGGAGCATCTTGATCAAATAAACTACCTCTACACAATCATCATAGAAGTCGTCTTTACGTATTTTAACCAGGAAAACTCCTCGAAAGGACGCCAAATTTTACCCGGGTTGACAATACACTGGTATAACGAACACGTAGGTCAATATTGCCGTATTGTTATACAACGGAATAACCCGGGGGGTCCTATAAACCGCTTCATAAGCCTCCCTGGGGTTTTTATTACAACAGAAAAGTCTATTGGCTTCACACCTATTATCATTAATTATGATCTATCCCTTGTAGGCTTCAAATTCATTCGTGAAATATTAACTGAAACCCAATTAAAATATTTTTCAAAATATATATTATAGATGGGTCTGTACCCAGTCGTAGAGGAAGTAGCGAAGACGCTGGAAACCGTAGATGGGTTCCGCTTGAGGCAGTTATGTGATGTGAAACGTCAACTAGAACAAGACCGTGACACGCGGAAAGCACTATGTAAAAAATATAATAGAGCTTTCAATATCGTGGACGGGGCTGACACTACCCTTATGGCAACCAGCATGGGACTAGGGGCGGCAGGCGTTGGGTTGTTAGCTACCATCGTGGCCGCACCTATAGTGCTAGGTATTGAAATAACAGCTGGGGTGGCAGGGTTGGCAGGGTTGGCGCTTAAGTTAGTATCACGCAGACTTAATCGTAAGGCATTGAAACATGACGAGATCAGGGTTCTGGCCGAAGCAAAGCTGAACACAGTGAGTGAGCGAATTTCCACGGCACTCTCTGACAGTAAGATCTCAGAAGAGGAGTTTCGTTCAATCCTCTCTGAACTCAAAAAATATAACGGAATGAAACAAGATATTCGATCCAAGTCTCGTAAGTCTGCTATCAGCGAGGACAAGAAAAAAAAGTACATAGAACAGGGGATACAAAAAGCCCAGCAAGCCTTTATTATGAACACCAAAGAGATCGTAGGCGGTTCACGTTAAACTGTTTCATCGATATAAACGTGACATAGGCACAGACGTTAAGTAGTAGGGGGAACACGAGGGCGATAGTCGTAAGCGAGCCACCGATCCTATATGGTCAGTCAAAACTTACAACATAGATAAAGTGGATATGAAAGCCGACGAACCTAACTTGTACTACTTGAGGGATGGGCCGGGTAGGGGGTTTGTAAGAGAAGAATTATTGATCGTACCGTACGGCACAGTGTTACCTCCTACCAACACAAAGTAGGCATAGTAATTACCGCCAACTTTTTTGTAGTAGGGGTAATAGTAGCAAGAGCTAAGGGTCCAACCAAAGCCTTATTTAGTAAATAAGGCTTTGTAGAGACATTTCTTGAAAGTGGTCCAGAACTGTCATTCCCTATACTACTACTCAACAACCATGGCAGTATTGTACAGACCTGATTAGTTGTGAGTATGCTTGTATTACCCACAGGTGACAGTGAGGAGCCAGCCACAATGGAGAACCTGAAGGATCTCAAGTACCTGGAGTGCTGCATCAAGGTGAGGACGACACCCTCTGCAGAATTGTGTTGTGAATGTCTGCATTTAATGTGATGAGAATACAATTAATCTAGAAAGTTTCAGAAAGTTGTGATCACTATCAACTGTCCATACTTATTAGAGATATGAGTAACTCATCTTACCGTGCTCCTTAGTATACATGGCCACAAACTCCTCACTTGTTTCCAGTGTTTTAGCCTTCTGTTATCATCAGAAACACTTTTGTCACTTGTCATTGCAGATACCTAAGTTGTACTCAGTAATAGGTTGGTGTCGACAGAGTACATTAGTTAGTAGGAGGGTAGATACATCTGCATCATAGCTAAAGAGGATCAGTTCCTTAGAACAATTGTTGCTTGCTTGTAAATATTGATGTGAGCAAGATGGCATCTCTTCCTTCATTACCAGTCTAGGAGATATATTAAACACTGTTTATGCTCCCAGAGTGATATTTTTATCCCCCGGCATGTATTGTGGTGCCGTTTGCTATTAACAAAGTTTTAGCATTTTTGTTTTTTCCAGTTTCCATTGAAACAATTTCAACAGATCTTAGCAGATATGTGAGACAGATCTTGAGGTGGTGCCTTTTGCTGTTTACAGATATGTGGCATTTATGTTTGTCATGAATTCCATGGAAACAATTTAAACTTAGTCGAAAAAACCATGAAGTAACTGTCAGATTTGTCATTTCAAATATGTGGGGGGCTGGCCGGGGGGGGGGATGGGGGGGGGGATGTCATCTTCTGATGACTCTTGTCCTTAAAGGTGATTATTCTTATGCACCAGTGAGAGTACTTTCCTGTGGGATGTAGCTCTGACTGAGGCTGTTAAGATAACAGCTCTGATCACCATCAATATACATATAGTATGTCTTGAGGGATATATCAGCAACTTTCAGCAGGCTGTATACTAGAAGTCAGAGTGCACTATACATGCAGCAGTATAATGATGTGCAGGCACAAATGGCCCAGGAAGGGAGACACTGATATTTCTGAAGAGAGATACAGATACTTCTGAAGGTTATTGACATCTAACACAACTTCTGAAAAACATTTTTGATTTGACTTCTGACTGCTGAATGACAGTATATATGACAATGGTGTAGCATGTATTCCTTGAATTAATTACCTGCTGTGTCTCAGGAATTATCACAAATGGCTCCCTGGGATCTGATTCTTTCCAAAAGAATTTATTCAAATACATGAAGTGACAAATTTGAAATAGTTCCTGAATCATATGAAACAACAATGAATGCAAAATGAGAACCATGATAGTAGTATTCTAAGGTACAACACTATTGATGTTTTATATATTATACATGATGTAATGACTAAAGTGTGTATTGCAAACATGGACTCAGTTGCTCATATTACAATTACTGAATATTACTTGTTATCATATGACTACACACTTCAAACACCCATATGTATAGACAACATACCAACAGTTGGTGTTCAAGGTTTGGAGCATCATACAGACATAACCTGCTATGGTGTTTGTCAAGTCTAAATTTATAAAAATATTACATGTGAATGCTGTGAATACATAAATTATTTCACAGTTCTAAACATGTCTCTAGCTCATATTGAAATGGCATTACATGTAGTATGGATCTTTGAATCAAATGCTTGTGTTCATTAAAATGTCCTCATATCTGAAATGGTAAGTGGCCTTTGTGACAGATCTATCCTATAGTTAATCTACCTCTTCTCTTCACTTTATGGCTGAAACATTGCTCATGTGATGTTCAGTTTGAATTGACTCATCCTAAACATGCCATGTATACTGATGAGAGGAAATTCTAGTTATACTCACTCTTTGTATGTGATATGAGGATGATAGCTGACACATTTGCATGCCTGCTTGTACTATCTGTTAGTCTTGATAACCTAACATTGTAACATGCAAGTTGCCTGAATCATAACTAACATGTAGAACACAGTGTTCACACTATGACACATGCACTCTAATGCAGTGAGAGTGGAGTGAATATGTTTTCAAACAAGAATAAATTAACCTTTCCTAGCCATCCAAACTTCACGGGATCACACCTTAGTTCATATCAGCAATAAGCCAGATACGACATGCTGTAATGCTATAGCAATTAGATAAAGTTACCGCCACATATATTTGTATTGTTCACTAAACCTTGATTACCTGTTGCAGATAAACTTCTAGAAAATATGTATACAGCTCACAGTAGGTCTGTGTTCTCTATATGAATGTGTGTGACAGAGTGAATTGTTGGTAAGAACATTTAGAGGCTGGCCTCACAGATTACAAAATCTGGCTTGTGACTTAAGTGACAGGGATAAAGAGTTGCTTCACCCGTGGCACAATAATAGAGGACTACAGATTAGTATATCAAGACTGAATAAAAATACCCAGCTTACTTAAAAGCAGCTTATGTAAAACTGTTGTATATTCCACGCAAATCAAATCACCCCAAGACACTCATTAATGACTATTTTTTGATGTTTTATATCAGGAAGCTCTGAGACTGTACCCATCTGTACCATCCTTTGCTCGCACTCTCACCCAGGATGCTGAAATAGGTATGCACAGGAGACATTTTGTTGCCTCAATTCTGACACACATATTAGGCAATGACTTATGATTCAATTAACAAAGGAAGGTAGGGAAGAGATTCTTTGAAAATTTTAATAGTACATGTTTTTTTTTTCATTTTATGTTGATGTAGAAACATGATGAACATATAACAATAAAGGAAAGACTTGCATCCATATCTCCCTTCAAGTCAAATCATAGGACCTGATCATGTATATGTAGACATCTTTTTCCCCATCGTTAAAGTTTAGGGGGTAACAGGCAGGAGTTTTGATGTACTAATGGCAGTAACAGGTGACGTAGTACAACACGTACTGTAGTGTCCTGCTTCAGGGGGCCTTGTCATCCCCAAAGATGCTGCAGTCGTACTGTTGACATCTGCCCTCCACCGTGATCCCCGGTACTTCCCTGACCCAGAGGTCTTCAACCCGGACAGGTTCCTGCCGGAGAATGTCAAGAATCGACACCCCTACACCTATGTGCCATTCTCAGCTGGTATGAGGAATTGCATTGGTAAGTGTCTACAGACGAGAGCTTACTACAGGTGTATGGACGAAGTTTGTGTTACCTGAGAACATTTGTAAATATTCCCTGTATGAATACACACCATTCAGAAAGTGGTCAAATGTATCATAATAACTACATGGGTGAGAGCTCCTCCCAGTCCCCCACTCCAAGTAATATTGTAACAGTGTGAATGTAGCTCAGTTGGTTAGCTTGCAAGCTAACAATCCAAAGGTTGTTGGTGCATGCCTTACCAATTCTCTCAAAACTAGTTGGTTGTCTTAGTGACATGTCACTTATGACAGACAGTCTGTGCATCAAGTTATGATGTTGAATTCTAAAGGAGGTTGTGTAAAGACTGGTTCAACAGGACTAGTATGGCTAATGAAGGATAAGTGATTATTTTCTCTCTTATGAAATAAGTGTGGTCAAGAAACACACATCATACATACGTGCACAGAATATATTTTATTGCTGCTTCTTGCTTCAGCAAATGGGTTAACTCCCTTTGCTCATTGTTGCGTAATGTCAAGTTCAGTTAGTTCAGACTTCTTTATCTCAGTGGAATGGATGATTAAGTTTGTTTATCATTTCCTGTGACTCAATAGGTGTGATTTTGGAGCAGTATGTGTTTTAACTTCACCTTCATACAGCTCTTCATACTCACAACTATTTCCAGGTCAGAAGTTTGCCATGCTGGAAGAGAAAGTCATCTTGTCCACTGTCTTTCGCAACTTCACAGTGAGGCCACACCAGAAACGCGAAGACCTGAAACCTGTGGGTGATCTGATCTTGCGACCAGGAGAGGGTATCTTTGTCACCCTCAGCAGCCGAACCTGAGGGGGGAACCACTATTCTGTGGCTACACCCTGAGGTCAGCACCTGATCTTGTAGACCATTTTAGCGCCAAAATGTCTAAAGGCACATGGTTTTGAATTGCATTGTTTTCTCAATCTGAATAGTTAAAAAATACAGCAAATCAAGAAACCGATGCAAAATTTATGCAAACCAATGCAATCATTAGATGCTTGAATTATTGAAGTAACTCTATTTGGAGCAGATTGAAGTCAGTCTCAAGGCACTTTGGAAGAAACAATGACACAAATAACAATGCTCACAATATGTATTTAAGAGCCATGCTTATTACGTATGTGACACAGTTTTTGCCAAAGGTTAATTTCGAAAAGGTAATACTGAACAAAGTGTGTCCAGTAAGTGTTGACAAACATAATCACTTGTTTTCAATTAGCACACAGTTCTGTTATTAAAACATCAACTGATTACCTCAAAATCTGGCTTATGTACAGTAATATGTGGTACATTCTTTGTAAGAACTGTCTACAGCTGGTCATAAGTGGTTTGTATCTCTATATGATTTCTGTATATCATCACCCTGCTTGTAACATTGTAACATCATCACAGTTAACACTAGTGTTAGCATGAAACACAAGTGTGTATCAGATGACACAACTAGTCTCACCTTGAGTTGGTCACACGTGGTATAAACACTAGCAAGGCCATGAAGCTGAGGGATCAGCTTGCCAGGTATGGTGTCCAGAATGAATGTTTACATGCTTGTGTCATAACGCTGGAAGAATGCTGACCAACAAACAAATCCATGACAATTACTCATTACTGAACAGTCATCTTTCCATGCTCCATCTTGAGATGGTGAACTTTATTTCTGCTGCTTATTAATTGACTGTTGTTTTACTTTGTGATTTATACTTCTGTTGGCTGCTCAGTCATTATTTAGACATGTATGATTTATACATTTGCACAGGGAAACATCAATAAAATATTTGTTTTCACAAATTTTACTACTGGTATTTAGGTTTTTTTTGTTGTATTCAGAACATCTGTTCGTCTCTCTCGTTTCTTGTAGACAGGATATCTCATAAACTATTGCTCACTATGTCATCAAATTTTCTGACAGCCTACATCAGCAGTTTAGCACACACCAGTCGATTTGTGTCACCATGGCCGTATTTTCAAAGTCACCATGACACTTAGACCAAGTTTCAAACTCTTCTTAACCCATATCTGACGCACTGTTGTAGCACTTGTGTAGCAAATGTCCTCAAATTTGGTGGCAGCCTACACTGGGGGGTTACTCAGACACCAGTCGATTCAGGTGACCTTGCCATTACCTTTAAGATCACAATGACATTCTGATCACTTTTCAAACTTACATCAAAAGTATCTCCTAATACCTTGCACCCTCTGTCTTCAATTTTGTCGACAACCATCATTGGGGGATTAAGCAGACACCTTTAATTTTAGGGTAACTTTGACCTCATTGACATGTTTGTGGGAAACACTTGTTATGATTTAGATCTATTTTCTTTATATCAGAGACCATATGCCGGTAGCGTCCGTCCCCACCTCAGTATATAACAGTTCTTTAATCATTCACAAGAATTCCAGATTCTGTGACCTTAAACAGTGCTTCGTCTTTTTTGTTTGGCCTGGCATGGTACGAATGATTTCTCACAACCCTGAACATCTTAAAAGTAATTATAAAGTTGTTAACATCACAGCGAACGATTTACAACCACTTATAGCACAGACAACAAGCCAGTAGCAAGTAATGTTGGGACCAACTCGGTGGGCATCAAAGCCAACTATAGGCACCTATATATAACAAATTCTTGTCTTTGACCGTGACGTAAACAAAAATATTATTTGTAATGAATGATAACCCTGTTGGGGCCAAGACCTTTGGGGTAATCATAGTACTTGCATATGCACGTAAAGGATGTGAACGTGTTGTTTCGTTTCTGCCTCGAATATCTTTCATTTCATTTTCATGACATGTTAGATTATATATTCGCTTTACTGACTAAATACAACTAACCTGATACCTCGCACATCTCACGACTGTCAAATGACACGACTGTCAAACATCATTCCCTATTAAACGATTAGTTAAGAGGTTCAGTCAGAAGTTAATAGCTATTTGATTTAGGGGCACTGGAATTATGGCTGCGTTTCTTCCACAATCTGTAACCTTCACTTAAACTTCTTGTTCCTCAAAACAAATGTTGTATCAGAAGCCCCTTAGCAATGCAAATACACCTAAGAGGGAAATGGCAAAGTGGACTCCACAGGTTCACCAGCCACCCAATTGGGAATTGGGAATACATTAATCTCTCCCTACAGCTGTGCAGTAGTACAGTCGACAACACATATCATTAAACAGTGTCAGAAAGTGTAAGGCTTCAGTGCAGTGTTGTTCACCTCATACAATTTGTCAAGAGGATTTAATTAAGATATATTGCCGTATACAAGATGTCATATTGTCCACGGTACCAACATACGTTCAGTATTAGACGAAGTCAGTCACACTAGTGATAAAGTGGTTGTCCTTATTTCATGATTACCTCAACATGCTTGATGCAAAAGACCCGGAGTGACCTGAAGTGTGAACTCCAGTCTTCACGATCATGTAATGATACCGTACCAGCGTAGCCACTACACTCCGACCCCATTGCAATCACCAACTGAGATAGCCGTGACGTACTGGACACCAGGAAACCATAAGGTCAGTAATGACCAACGTCTGTGACACAGTCGGGGTCTGACTGGCGACCCCATTATGTGGAGTTTACATCAGGAACTAGGCATGTAGTGTCTCTAATCGTGGCTAGGTTGAATGTAATGAAAGTGCCTAGACATAGACATAGATTTAGACATAGGGTCAGGGTAGAAATCATGTCACTGCCCTTTAGCAAATAGTAAACCAATAGGATTGTCATCACATCGTTGTAAGGAATGATGGTAAAGCGGACACATCAGGTTTAGTCTTGTTTATGTTGGCAGACCATGCTGCTGTAGCACCAGATGAACAAACTGCCTGCCGATATGCACTTTGCATTTAATTAACAAAGGTTCAGTATTTTCCATCACGCAAATGAAGTTATATTCCTATTCTATCGTTCAACACACGCCAATGCTTAGTCAGTAGCTATGTCTTTTGTCTACATACAGGTCGTCATCAAACAGTTTAGTCTGAGTAAATACACTATTATGGCAGACGATGTAGCTTCCGGACTGCTACACACGGTGTATTCGTATGTCCGTAGCATGGTACTAATTCTAGTTCACACGATTTGACCATCGGAAGAATTTACATGAAGAAAGATAAACTGTTGTTTCTGCGCTATGCCGTGGGCAAATACCGTTACCATGTTGACATGCAGTCGCCATGTTTGAAATTGGTGATGAAAAACGCCAGCCAGCTTGAAGAAGTCAGTGACGTGGGTATTGCAAACTTTTGCGACATTCCGTCATCAACAGTAATCCAGAGTGAGTTTGAGAAGCTCTTGAAATTATATTGATCTGTTTAGGAAGATTCTAACGCGACCTTGAAGGTCGGAGATCGATCTAAAGCTGTATAGTGTGTGCGTGTTGCTATTTGGCGAGGTTTGACTCCTTGTAGACAGAAGTTCAGGTGTCAGCTCCCGAGGAACAACAACGCATACTTGTCATATTTGTGCACGATGTATGTAGTCACCTACCGGGGAATTGTGAATATGACTGCATTTAATGGATTGATAATCATATTAAAATCTTTTTCCTCCTCATCTTTAGTGTTTGGTACAATAATAGAATCAGCATGTAACATTTGACGATTTTCTAAATGGCATTGGAAATCCTCCTCAGCTTTGTGAACATCTTTGCGTTGAATTATCGAATGACATCCGATTAAGCAATATTAAATACATCTAAATTTCAATCTATCCCATAGACAGCATGTAAAGCCTACATTTGTATGTCCGGTAATACCCTATTTGATCCCCCGGTTTTCGCATATGTTTGATCCTGACAGGAACTATACAAGCAATATTGTGAACTGTCTTTGTGGATTAAGTCTCAATTACACACGAAAGATTTAAACTCTTCTTGTGTGGTAAATAAATAAAACACGGGTCCCTAATGAAGTCATAATTTTTGTGAATATGTTTTTACGTTTGTAAAACTGGGTGACATTAAATTGGCTTTCTTTACAGCTTCTGCTTGATAAAGCAAATAGTGTTTCAGTGAACGACACCATAATAATGGCTATGTTGCCAAACTCACTTGGCACTACCTTCAGACAGTACAGCTGTAACAACAGATCATTAACGCACATGAAAATTCTCGTTTGGTGATGAAAAATCAAAGTAAATCCATAGTTTTACGACGTCATTCAAGGCCAAATGTAAAATAAATTAAAAATAGTTAAATTTGCATAACGAAATGATAGTGAGGCATCCCAGGACAGATGTTGATCTTATAGGTTCCTGTGAGTTTAGTGTGAAGATTGGCACACTGATACAGAGAAGGTTGACGTCTTGACACCAAGGAAACTGACCCAAGATGCTCATTGACTTGTCATCCTAATACCAACAACAGCGTCCAATGCTATTGACTCTTGACTAATTCACCATGCTTGTTTCCACTGCTCAAAGATTGCTAGCTTTCTTTCCAATCACTTCCCAGGGTTTACAACGCATCCACACAATATATTTGTAAGCGACAAACAGCAGTGATACGTGCAATTTCCCACCAAAAAGACGGAACATGAAATTGTATGTAGATTTTCAATAGTGCGAAATGTATGTTTTCTGAAGGAAATGGTGTTAAGATATCGCTGTGCTCAATTGTTCGACCGCTGTAGACATAATGTTTTACCGTTGTAAAGGAAGCTTCCGATTAAACGTTGTCGGCTGACATTTTCATTGATATTTCATGTTAAGTTAGATCTTGTAACAAGGAAGTGCTTATTAATCACGTTCTGAGTCCAACGACATTATTTACCAAAACCCTGAGAGCAAAGTTCCAGTTTAGTAGTTCCGCCTGCCCGTGTGCACGTATCGTTTATGTAAATTCTAGAAAATGCACCCAGGTGCGAACAGATCAAAATGTTAAACAAACTGCAAGCAAGAATCTACTTGTAACTCACTGTCGTAGGAAACACCCAATACAGGCACTCAGCACACTGCAATAGGAAACACCCAATACAGTCGCTCAACACACTGTAGTACGAAACACCAAATGTATCCACTCAGCACACTGCAATAGGAAGCACCCAAATACATGCACTCAACACACTGCTGTAAGAAACACCCAATACGTGCACTCAACACACTGCAGTAGGAAACACCCAGTACAGTTGCTCAACACACTGCAATAGGAAACACCCAATGTACACACTGCAATAGGAAACATCCCATACAGGCACTCCAACCACTGCAGCAGGAAACACAATATATGCACTCAACACACTGTAGTAGGAAACACCAAATGTATCCACTCAACACACTGCAGTAGAAAACACCCAAATACGTGAACTCAACACACTGCAGTAAGAAACACCCAATACATGCACTCAACACACTGCAGTAGGAAAGACCCAGTACAGACACTCAACACACTGCGGAAGCAAATAGCCAGTACAGGCTCTCAAAAAACTGAGGTAGGAAACATTCAATACAGGTACTCAACGCAGTGCAGTAGGAAACACACCATACATCCACACGCCGCAATAGGAAACACCCAATACGTTACTCAACGCAGATGGTAGAACGCACTATGGTAGAAGGCATTCAGCACACTCTAGTCAACGGATATTGAGAATTTCTTGCTCTGCCAGCAGAAATATTATTATTATGTCCTTCAAGATATCGAACACTCGGCCATAGAGAATATATCCTCTTTGAGTTCGAATTAAATGTTACTTTTAACAGCAGTGATACGGTGCTGCTACCCATTTTAAAACCTGTTTGCCTGCAATACATCGGTGAGAGTATAAAGAACATGCAACACTCTATGACCTGTAGTAGGGAAGATAGGTGAACAGATATTGACCGAATTACATCGAATGAAGGTGCTCTGGATTTATGAATGTGTTATATAAACACCCTAGAAAATGTCTTCTACTTACAGTATCAAGTAATTGCCTAGTTTTGTACAAGTAACGTGTAAACATGGATTTTCTTCTCTTTTTGAACACGTGTGTAGGACAGTAACGTTTAAACACAACTGTTGAGAACACAACCAGTGTGCAGTGCCAGGGCACATTCCACCATGACACAGATAGTGACACAGATAGGTAGAAAAACGTCATGTTTTTGTTGACGGAGAAAAAATTCCTGGCGAGGAGTCTCGCGTGCAAGTAACAACACTGCAGCAATATTGGTGAAATGAAGACAATTCTAAGCCTCAAAGCCCGCTTATCTGCAAGACTACAACACCGAGCTGGCGCTGTCTCAAAACAGCCCGATTGTCGTCTATAGTTCCCCAGGCATTGTTTGGATCTGCAAAGTCAGTGAAACACAACCGATAACAGCCACACAAATAACCAGATGAGGAATTGGTGGAATCCACACAAGAGACATTTGAAATGAATTTCAGATGTTGGTACATGCATGTAGAATACTGAGCGGTGATCAGGTTCCCCAAATGCTTTCTGACGTGTTTTTCTAGCTGTTTGTTAACTAGCTGATGAGCATTCATCTGTTTGTGACTGTGGGCCCAAGCTATGTTTCATTCATCAGAGGTAACCTTTCAGGTCATGGTAACCGGGCTTCATACACTGTCCATAGGACTAGACAACTATTGGCTCCAACTATTTCGAGCGGAGGGTTTATGTTTTTGAAATATGGATTCAGAGCAACATGTCTAACTCTTACATTAGAAATAAAGTTTTTCCTGAAATGGTGGGGACGTAGGTGTGTGTTGTTATGTTTTGCGTGTTTCCGTTGTGACGAGTTGTTTAGAGACATCAAGTATAGTTATATACTGCGTGTTTCTCTTGTGGCGAGCGTGTTTCTCTTGTGGCGAGCGTGTTTCTCTTGTGGCGAACTGTTTAGAGACGTCAAGTATAGTTATATACTGCGTGTTTCTCTTGTGGCGAGCGTGTTTCTCTTGTGGCGAGCTGTTTAGAGACATCAAGTATAGTTATATACAGCGTGTTTCTCTTGTGGCGAGCTGTTTAGAGACATCAAGTATAGTTATATACAGCGTGTTTCTCTTGTGGCGAGCTGTTTAGAGACGTCAAGTATAGTTATATACAGCGTGTTTCTCTTGTGGCGAGCTGTTTAGAGACATCAAGTATAGTTATATACTGCGTGTTTCTCTTGTGGCGAGCGTGTTTCTCTTGTGGCGAGCTGTTTAGAGACGTCAAGTATAGTTATATACTGCGTGTTTCTCTTGTGGCGAGCTGTTTAGAGACGTCAAGTATAGTTATATACTGCGTGTTTCTCTTGTGGCGAGCGTGTTTCTCTTGTGGCGAGCTGTTTAGAGACGTCAAGTATAGTTATATACTGCGTGTTTCTCTTGTGGCGAGCTGTTTAGAGACGTCAAGTATAGTTATATACTGCGTGTTTCTCTTGTGGCGAGCGTGTTTCTCTTGTGGCGAGCTGTTTAGAGACGTCAAGTATAGTTATATACTGCGTGTTTCTCTTGTGGCGAGCTGTTTAGAGACATCAAGTATAGTTATATACTGCGTGTTTCTCTTGTGGCGAGCGTGTTTCTCTTGTGGCGAGCTGTTTAGAGACGTCAAGTATAGTTATATACTGCGTGTTTCTCTTGTGGCGAGCTGTTTAGAGACGTCAAGTATAGTTATATACTGCGTGTTTCTCTTGTGGCGAGCGTGTTTCTCTTGTGGCGAGCTGTTTAGAGACGTCAAGTATAGTTATATACTGCGTGTTTCTCTTGTGGCGAGCTGTTTAGAGACGTCAAGTATAGTTATATACTGCGTGTTTCTCTTGTGGCGAGCGTGTTTCTCTTGTGGCGAGCTGTTTAGAGACATCAAGTATAGTTATATACTGCGTGTTTCTCTTGTGGCGAGCGTGTTTCTCTTGTGGCGAGCTGTTTAGAGACATCAAGTATAGTTATATACAGCGTGTTTCTCTTGTGGCGAGCTGTTTAGAGACGTCAAGTATAGTTATATACTGCGTGTTTCTCTTGTGGCGAGCTGTTTAGAGACATCAAGTATAGTTATATACTGCGTGTTTCTCTTGTGGCGAGCGTGTTTCTCTTGTGGCGAGCTGTTTAGAGACATCAAGTATAGTTATATACTGCGTGTTTCTCTTGTGGCGAGCGTGTTTCTCTTGTGGCGAGCTGTTTAGAGACGTCAAGTATAGTTATATACTGCGTGTTTCTCTTGTGGCGAGCGTGTTTCTCTTGTGGCGAGCTGTTTAGAGACATCAAGTATAGTTATATACTGCGTGTTTCTCTTGTGGCGAGCTGTTTAGAGACGTCAAGTATAGTTATATACTGCGTGTTTCTCTTGTGGCGAGCGTGTTTCTCTTGTGGCGAGCTGTTTAGAGACATCAAGTATAGTTATATACTGCGTGTTTCTCTTGTGGCGAGCTGTTTAGAGACGTCAAGTATAGTTATATACTGCGTGTTTCTCTTGTGGCGAGCGTGTTTCTCTTGTGGCGAGCTGTTTAGAGACGTCAAGTATAGTTATATACTGCGTGTTTCTCTTGTGGCGAGCGTGTTTCTCTTGTGGCGAGCTGTTTAGAGACATCAAGTATAGTTATATACAGCGTGTTTCTCTTGTGGCGAGCGTGTTTCTCTTGTGGCGAGCTGTTTAGAGACATCAAGTATAGTTATATACTGCGTGTTTCTCTTGTGACGAGCTGTTTAGAGACGTCAAGTATAGTTATATACTGCGTGTTTCTCTTGTGGCGAGCGTGTTTCTCTTGTGGCGAGCTGTTTAGAGACATCAAGTATAGTTATATACAGCGTGTTTCTCTTGTGGCGAACTGTTTAGAGACATCAAGTATAGTTATATACAGCGTGTTTCTCTTGTGGCGAGCTGTTTAGAGACATCAAGTATAGTTATATACTGCGTGTTTCTCTTGTGGCGAGCGTGTTTCTCTTGTGGCGAGCTGTTTAGAGACGTCAAGTATAGTTATATACTGCGTGTTTCTCTTGTGGCGAGCTGTTTAGAGACGTCAAGTATAGTTATATACTGCGTGTTTCTCTTGTGGCGAGCGTGTTTCTCTTGTGGCGAGCTGTTTAGAGACATCAAGTATAGTTATATACTGCGTGTTTCTCTTGTGGCGAGCGTGTTTCTCTTGTGGCGAACTGTTTAGAGACGTCAAGTATAGTTATATACTGCGTGTTTCTCTTGTGGCGAGCGTGTTTCTCTTGTGGCGAGCTGTTTAGAGACATCAAGTATAGTTATATACAGCGTGTTTCTCTTGTGGCGAGCTGTTTAGAGACATCAAGTATAGTTATATACTGCGTGTTTCTCTTGTGGCGAGCTGTTTAGAGACGTCAAGTATAGTTATATACTGCGTGTTTCTCTTGTGACGAGCTGTTTAGAGACATCAAGTATAGTTATATACTGCGTGTTTCTCTTGTGGCGAGCGTGTTTCTCTTGTGGCGAGCTGTTTAGAGACGTCAAGTATAGTTATATACTGCGTGTTTCTCTTGTGGCGAGCTGTTTAGAGACGTCAAGTATAGTTATATACTGCGTGTTTCTCTTGTGGCGAGCGTGTTTCTCTTGTGGCGAGCTGTTTAGAGACGTCAAGTATAGTTATATACTGCGTGTTTCTCTTGTGGCGAGCTGTTTAGAGACGTCAAGTATAGTTATATACTGCGTGTTTCTCTTGTGGCGAGCGTGTTTCTCTTGTGGCGAGCTGTTTAGAGACATCAAGTATAGTTATATACAGCGTGTTTCTCTTGTGGCGAGCTGTTTAGAGACATCAAGTATAGTTATATACAGCGTGTTTCTCTTGTGGCGAGCTGTTTAGAGACATCAAGTATAGTTATATACAGCGTGTTTCTCTTGTGGCGAACTGTTTAGAGACGTCAAGTATATTTATTTACTGCGTGTTTCTCTTGTGGCGAGCTGTTTAGAGATGTCAACAGTCTACAATTTTCTTCACATGATATTTGCACTTGTGCACACACTATTTCCACATCGTCTGATATTTCTAATCATGTGAGTGATAATCTCAGTATTTAACGAGTAATGGCCAGTTCGCGCATAAAAGTGTTTATTCCCAAGATGTTTACATTCCCAAACACACGCCTCTTTTCTGTCCCATTCAAATTAACTTCTGTCCGTGTTTTCTTGGACATATTACGTCAGCAGGTCAGTGAGGTGTCAGTATTGTTGGGCTTCTAACACCATAACTGTGTTCGGCATTCTTCTTTCTTTCCATTTCAACCAGAACGTAAAGGACGTAAAGACAGGGTAACCACAAGTCACTTCTGCTGAATATGACATGACAAGGTAACTCATGTTATCGCTAACTCTTTTCATCTATGCATAAGTTCCAGTGATCATTTTTCTGTGTTTTACTGTTGCATTTTAGTCCATGCGAGAACTGTTTGTGAATGTCACCGCCGTATCAGTGGTAAGTAACTTAATTAACTGTTTTATCACAGCTACACTGTCAATGAAAGTAGATTCGGATGTTGGGTTCCGAAGCTTTCTGACATGGAATGCAAAGTTGAAAAGGCCTCGTGACAACTGAAACGGCCTATCGGAGGTCTTTATGGTGTTCTGCAGAATACTGCATATAGGATTAATTGACATCACACCACTTATAGTTTACACTTACTAAATCACATTTCTATAAATATCACTGAGTGAGTGACCGAATGTCTTGTCACGCCACACCGAGGAGTATGGCGTCTAAGTAAGCAATGTATGCACCCATGCAACTGACAATCTATCGTCCGAGAAATGTATCTACCTCATGTTGTCATACACATTCTATGGATGCAGTTAGACTATGTTTATGCGAATATTTTTCACTTAGAAACGAGAAAATACTGACTACATATTAAGAGTTTTGTATGCAGAACATATTTTTTTCATGTAAACCTTTTTAAACCTTATGCTAGAAGGCACTAGGAACAACCGACACAGTGGACATGAAGAGACACATGTTCCTCATGTTGCATAACCCAGCACTCCCAGTGTCTTATCAGCTGGCTGCCCTCTACCCCTTGAAATACAAAACAAGGCATGACATAAGATCAGTTGTCGAGAAGGGATGATGATTGTGGAAACACGTGTTGTCGATTTAAACGACTGTTCCCATGTTAGTCTAAAGTGATAAATTTAGAACGGTAAATGTAAATGAGCTGTTTACAAAGATTCCGAACCGTTAAAACAAACTGAAAAACATTTAAGGTATTAAAAGTGCAACTTTCAGAAGCAACCGTACAGGGGAGTCCAAGTGTCGTGTAGTCGGCGTCAATAGCTGAATGTGGTGAAACACGCGGGGATGCACACAAAAACACATTTCAAATTTCAATGAAAGCCCAAGTTGTTTTAAAGCAGAAAAAAGACACGTATGGGAAAAAGCTTTAACAGATAGAAGGTTTACATTACAGGGATGGCGGGTGTAGTTATTGATTGATGAGTGTGTGTGTGGAAGACATAGGGATACATTAAAACACTTGAGGTCAAACGGTAGAGACATAGGACTACAGAAGTCCTCACTGTCACAACAAAACATGTACTACCATGTGCTCAGTGTATACTTTTGTCTGGGAATGTATGGGTGCTGCAGGTGAATGTTCAAAGTACGAACCAGATCACTTCTTTGAACTTTAGACTATTGGAAAGAATTGGCAGTTTTGAAAACTGGAATGCTACTGAGACGTGAAGAACACGTTGTTTCTGTGTATATAGAATAGCAGCAGATTGATTTTCAATTGACTTCTGCATGTATAACATATAGCGGAAAGATGCGCAGAAAAGAAAATAGAAAAGAATGCCAGTGTAGTATTTCCTTCTGTCTATTTGCTAGAAAATGCGCAAAGTTCGCATAGTTTAATTTCCCAAATCGAAGGACACAAAAGACAGACAAATATTGTCGATGCAGTGTATTATTAGAAGTAACCGTTTGAAATATGGACGTCAACTCCAACATCCATTACCACGCAAAGCACGCTCCACTGGATGCAACAGGCAAGATGAAAATAGCAGTTAATTTCTTTATTTATCAAGTATTAAAACAATATATTTGTATAAATGCACTGTCAAACACACAAGAGTGTTTTCTGTATGTGTTTCTGTGATTTCTATAATACGCCACATAAGGATAAACCTTGTTCGCTACCCGTGATGAAAGCACTTTGGTAAAGAATCACGTATTGTCAGTGGGGAGGCCATCCAGTGCGATATTCCTGCGAATGCTAAAATTGTTGTGGACAAGAAACAGGGCTGAGAATGTTCACTTGCAACTCAGGTATGGGGAGTGATTGGTACGTGATCACTCTTTTACATACCTTATCTTGACAGTTAGTTGCATTGTGGCACAATGTGCACTCACAGATAAGTATTACCCAAACTGATTGAAGGCAACTGCACTTATGGAATTAGAACAATATTGGCAATCCCTTGTTAAGTGAGGTTTGACATTCTTTGTGATTACTTTTAACCACTTTGAGGCAATATTTCCTTCCTGTCACATATAGGAATATACCTTTAGATGCTAGTTTAACCGTCTGCTTCAAATCAACCACAACAGTACCTCACACAGGTAGACTCAACTAGGGTTGGGCAAACATCTTGATCACTAGGTTTGCTTTCTACAGCCAGGTGTTGAAATATGATACTCTTCACATCCCCTGCCATTGAGTTTTCACGTCTTTCCTGGAGGAAATTTGACGTTGGTAAATATGAAACACGTTTTATACAGGTATTTCAGATGTCACCTCTTCCGATCGACTCACTCCTGGAGATATGTAGCAGGTTCCAGACTGAGGGCCAGCGCGAGACAAACAGATAATTTATAAAGGAGACAAACACTGCGAGGCCGCTGTTCGCGCATAAACTGCTGACGACTGAATTCAGAGATAACGATGACGTCCTTGATTCCCAATAACGAGGGTCATCCGACACCCGCCATGTTTGGACACGTGGACAGCAAATCAACGTTAAATGCAAATAATTATTGCAGATCACTGTATTCACCACAACAATCGCACTGATATATCTATTATGAATCTTATTGCATTTTCTGTGCCAGGATGATCAACGTTTATGAAAAGCTTGAACTCACTACTTATGAGAACTATTAGTTTGTGATCGGGATGAAAAAATACAACACAATAACGTCGGCGACCGTGAAACCACACTCTCGTCGTGCCCGATGGCGTGATTCGACCCTGTGTGAACATATTTGCGATTCTTCCACATCTATTTGTCCACTGCCTCAAATCTATAATGCCGCACTCTGGCTGCCCTAATCGCCGACACGATACTGTTAGCGCCTCTACAATCACCGATCAGTAAATTTGCTATACAATTGGCCACGTGGTCCTGGGGGCGGGTTTTCGGGGATCTTTCACGTGCCCCCATGAGATATGGCGTATTGGTCTGGTCTTCAGAGAAAGAACTAACAGTGGATGCCGCAGGTGACACACCAACCTGTTGCGATTTACTGGAGATTCCGTGAGTCGATTGATCAGTGTAACATTAATTGGGGGCCAGAAGACTGCACGTTGTCTCCATTGAGAATCTAGAGACGGCGTGAAGGTGGGCGACATAGCCACTGCCGCTGCAGGCATTGATTTGGACATTCTGACAGAGAACTATCACGTATTCCCATCTCCCTCCTCACACATCTGCTGCTCCGTGCTCCGCATTACTTCTCAACATTATTTCGTTATGACTGTCACTGAGGTTATGACTGCGCTAAACACTCCAGCTGTTCCTTTACTCTAGGATAATATTTCGTATAACAGAGACTTGGTGTTAAAGATGCCCGCATCTTTACAAGACGTGCTTATGTATCGGACACTTGACCGACCCATGCAAGCTCCGTATAAGAAATTCGAATGGGCTAAAATGCATGACCGTAGACTAAGCGCCAGTGATAGGAAACGTATGGCACTTGCGTCAGGTCACATACCCATTCCGGGGGGCATGTCACCACGAATAGCCCGTCGGGTGGCTCCTGGTCAGCCCAAACCCAAGGCCCAGCATACCGTGGCGTCAGTCAGGAGAAACCTGAGCATAGGCCTGGAGATGAGTCGAGACTTTCTCACCCTGGCTTGCTATAATGCAATAGCCACTGGTCAAATGAGCATACTCAAGGCCATATACAAGACCGGCAAAGCACCCCAGGTGGATAAGAATGGGAACACTCCGCTACATGTGGCTGCTAAGTGTGGTCAACTGAGGTCACTGAGGTGAGTACTGGACAATACTTGAACAATATTAATACCTTCACTTTCATCCTGACCAGTCATAAAACAGCACAGAATTTCTGCGCATATTTAATTCTTTTACTTATTATTTACTGACAATGCCTCTGTTTGCATCACTCGCGTCATCAGTGATGCCGCAGCAGCTGTACATCTCTTCGCCAATGTGGCAGTTGCACATGCTAACAGACAGATGAGAAGCCAACTGTTCAAAGATTTCATGGTCCTAAAAAATGTGCTTGATTAATCATGCTATATTTGTTTAACCGTACCTATTCGAAAATACTGCTACTACCTTTAACCTCTTCTCATGGACAACTCTTATTTCATTTCTCAAACGAACATAAAGGTCAGTCTCTGGCCAAGTAAGATGGACTTTCAGTCTAAGCTTACGTTGCAATGAACCAGAATCTAGGCATCATGGTGGTTCGTCCTGAAAGCCATGACAGAGAATTTAACCTGGCCACAGTTATGTCTTGTAGAGAGTGTCAGTGTAAGGTACGACGTAACGATGATTTAGGAGCTGCTCTTCATCAGTTTGATGACGGCCATATAACGTAATATTAAGACTCTACCTTTAGTAAACAAAATAAACATAATAATTGTTGAAGTCATTTTTTTTCATGCCACCTCATCAATATGGCAGCTCTGTCTGATATTCCAGGCAGTAGTCCCAAAAGTACAGTAGGTGGAGATATATTCCTGCAGCGACGCTGCAAAGATAAGAAGTTACTTGACATATTGTTTGTATGATGCCAGTTAACGTATAGACCATATCGTAGATCTGGGAATAAACCCGGCCATTCTGACGTATGAAGAGTTGGAACATATTGGGTTTTGAATCATGCAAGGTGCTAGATAAACAGCTGGCATGTCAGAACACCTTGTGAATGTTTGTTTCGAGGTTTCAAACTAAGAAATGACAAACACAGGGATATCTGTTAAAGCTACTTACACGACTATATGTTGTTAAAGACGCAAATTGTTGACTTGCTTAAACAAACATATTCTATGTTAGTGGCTAAAAGTGCGCCGTGACTCGTAAAGAGTTTGATACTCAAGATTTAGTCATGCTTTCCACATAAAACGCTTAATCCTAATCCAAATAGATCTGCTTTAGTTCAAAAGAATTTGCCGTATTGAAATGTCTAACCTGTAGCATGTCTATCCAAACTTTAGTCGGCTGATATCAAAGGAATGCGTATCCATATACCCTGAAGAGAAGATACATAAGTCTATGTTGGTTTCATAGAAGCCGGTTTGTGAATCATTAACTGAAATGAGACCACACTCATCACACAGAATGGTTGATAGTCGTCACGTTTCCTAAATGCAGGAATTTCAACGCCGTATCCCCATGAATAAGCTGCAGAATACTGATCCACACTGCATACCATTCCGATTAGGCAATTAGTAATATGTCGACATATCACCAAGGTTATCAGGTGAAGGAAAGAGGTTATATTAAAGATCAAGGCTTGGTATCACCCGCGTATGTGTGATCATCTTGTGTACCAAGTCAATGAAATGATGATTACACAATGTCATACAGAAAGGGATCAAATGCAACATATGTCATATTTGGGATTTCACTTTCTTAGTAAAGTACAAATTCTAGTACTTTTTGTTGTTGAGTCCCATCTGGGATTTGAACCCGCATCCTCAGAGTCATGCTGACTGTGTGCTGGCGATTAGGTGCCTGACTCTGAGGGCGCGAGTTCGCATCCCGGTTGGGACTCAACAAAAAAGTACTCACTTTACTAAGAAAGTGAAATCCCAAATATGACATATGTTCAGTTAATGAAGGCCATTATATTTTTACTAAATATCACCATGGACGCTAGTCTCAGCCTCATACAATGTACAATTATTCTAGCACTGTAGACAGAGCAACGGAGGCAAGCCATGGGAACATTTACTGATTAAGCCATTATCTTACCACTGTAACCTCTCAGAGATTTTGGAAATGTAACTACCATCAACCACATGAGTCAAAACTAAGCTTTCAATTTTACTTTTTAGCAACCTTTCCGTTGTCACGTGACACATATTTTACACTGTTTCTTGTTTCATATTGATCACTTATAACAACGACAACAGTGTGTCAGTTCAAGTACCATCTGCCTGTGTGTAATGACTAAAGACATTAAAATAGTGCCAAGATGCAATCAAAACACTGCTGATATTTTTCAAAACGTTACTAGGTTTAAGACGGTCGCCGAAACACTGTAAATTTAAATCCAAATGAAAACTATACGAAATACATGACCCTGAAATCGCCATTAATTTGTTGTTTGTTTCATGTTGTGCCTCCGTCAGTCGTGGATACTTTCCTCTAGCGTTTGTTAACTTGGGTCACTAGGACCAAGTGATCAAGCCCATCCAGACATGTTGAGTCTCCGTCAATCATGGGTGCTTTCCTGTGGCCTGGGTTAATTTGCTTTGAGTTACTAGGATCATGTGTTCAAGCAACATTGACCACATTAGAATAATGTCTGTAGGTAGTGGTCCGAATGCTGAACCGTCTATACCTGACCACATTAGAATAGTGTCTGTAGGTAGTGGTCCGAATGCTGAACCGTCTATGCCTGACTACATTAGAATAGTGTCTGTAGGTAGTGGTCCGAATATAATGGCCTTCATTAACTGAACATATGTCATATTTGGGATTTCACTTTCTTAGTAAAGTACAAATTCTAGTACTTTTTGTTGTTGAGTCCCATCTGGGATTTGAACCCGCATCCTCAGAGTCATGCTGACTGTGTGCTGGCGATTAGGTGCCTGACTCTGAGGGCGCGAGTTCGCATCCCGGTTGGGACTCAACAAAAAAGTACTCACTTTACTAAGAAAGTGAAATCCCAAATATGACATATGTTCAGTTAATGAAGGCCATTATATTTTTACTAAATATCACCATGGACGCTAGTCTCAGCCTCATACAATGTACAATTATTCTAGCACTGTAGACAGAGCAACGGAGGCAAGCCATGGGAACATTTACTGATTAAGCCATTATCTTACCACTGTAACCTCTCAGAGATTTTGGAAATGTAACTACCATCAACCACATGAGTCAAAACTAAGCTTTCAATTTTACTTTTTAGCAACCTTTCCGTTGTCACGTGACACATATTTTACACTGTTTCTTGTTTCATATTGATCACTTATAACAACGACAACAGTGTGTCAGTTCAAGTACCATCTGCCTGTGTGTAATGACTAAAGACATTAAAATAGTGCCAAGATGCAATCAAAACACTGCTGATATTTTTCAAAACGTTACTAGGTTTAAGACGGTCGCCGAAACACTGTAAATTTAAATCCAAATGAAAACTATACGAAATACATGACCCTGAAATCGCCATTAATTTGTTGTTTGTTTCATGTTGTGCCTCCGTCAGTCGTGGATACTTTCCTCTAGCGTTTGTTAACTTGGGTCACTAGGACCAAGTGATCAAGCCCATCCAGACATGTTGAGTCTCCGTCAATCATGGGTGCTTTCCTGTGGCCTGGGTTAATTTGCTTTGAGTTACTAGGATCATGTGTTCAAGCAACATTGACCACATTAGAATAGTGTCTGTAGGTAGTGGTCCGAATGCTGAACCGTCTATACCTGACCACATTAGAATAGTGTCTGTAGGTAGTGGTCCGAATGCTGAACCGTCTATGCCTGACTACATTAGAATAGTGTCTGTAGGTAGTGGTCCGAATGCTGAACCGTCTATACCTGACCACATTAGAATAGTGTCTGTAGGTAGTGGTCCGAATGCTGAACCGTCTATACCTGACCACATTAGAATAGTGTCTGTAGGTAGTGGTCCGAATGCTGAACCGTCTATGCCTGACCACATTAGAATAGTGGCTGTAGGTAGTGGTCCGAATGCTGAACCGTCTATACCTGACTACATTAGAATAGTGTCTGTAGGTAGTGGTCCTAATGCTGAACCGTCTATACCTGACTACATTAGAATAGTGTCTGTAGGTAGTGGTCCGAATGCTGAACCGTCTATACCTGACCACATTAGAATAGTGTCTGTAGGTAGTGGTCCGAATGCTGAACCGTCTATACCTGACCACATTAGAATAGTGTCTGTAGGTAGTGGTCCGAATGCTGAACCGTCTATACCTGACCACATTAGAATAGTGTCTGTAGGTAGTGGTCCGAATGCTGAACCGTCTATGCCTGACTACATTAGAATAGTGTCTGTAGGTAGTGGTCCGAATGCTGAACCGTCTATACCTGACCACATTAGAATAGTGTCTGTAGGTAGTGGTCCGAATGCTGAACCGTCTATACCTGACCACATTAGAATAGTGTCTGTAGGTAGTGGTCCGAATGCTGAACCGTCTATGCCTGACCACATTAGAATAGTGGCTGTAGGTAGTGGTCCGAATGCTGAACCGTCTATACCTGACTACATTAGAATAGTGTCTGTAGGTAGTGGTCCTAATGCTGAACCGTCTATACCTGACTACATTAGAATAGTGTCTGTAGGTAGTGGTCCGAATGCTGAACCGTCTATACCTGACCACATTAGAATAGTGTCTGTAGGTAGTGGTCCGAATGCTGAACCGTCTATACCTGACCACATTAGAATAGTGTCTGAAGGCAGCACTGTGAATCGTCAGTAAGTGACTACATTAGAATAGTGTCTGAAGGCACCAGTGTGGATGCTGAACCATCTGTAACGGCAACTCTTTCTACTGACGTGAAAATCGTTATACATTTTCATGAACACGTTTTTTGGGGGATATTATCACCCGCTCCCAATCACGATCTGTACTTTCGAAATCTTGGCCCTGGACAATGCTGTGTCATGTGATACTGTTTCATGCTTGGGCTAACACAAGTGCTGTACATAACAAGCAGCTGAACCGTCACAGTCTCCACCTCCAGCATGTGTATCGTGTTGAGCACTTCATATCATAGTCACAGCATACAGCTAGGGTATATGCTGACTGCTCACTGAAATGTTGATACAGACACAATATGTGTTTCTGTGGACAGTTGTGGTGAGGTCTGGTGTGATAAGATGATGTCAATAATTCTTAGAAATGTATTATGACACACCTCACACCTTGCCCGGCGTTGGTGAGGAAGTGTGACCAGCACATATTACAATGGGTGGAGATCAAAGTGAATGGGTGGAGATCAAAGTGAATGGGTGGAGATCAAAGTGAATGGGTGGAGACGAAAAGTGAATGGGTGGAGACGAAAAGTGAATGGGTGGAGATCAAAGTGAATGGGTGGAGATCAAAGTGAATGGGTGGAGATCAAAGTGAATGGGTGGAGATCAAAGTGAATGGGTGGAGACGAAAAGTGAATGGGTGGAGACGAAAAGTGAATGGGTGGAGATCAAAGTGAATGGGTGGAGATCAAAGTGAATGGGTGGAGATCAAAGTGAATGGGTGGAGATCAAAGTGAATGTAGATAAAGCAGTATATGCTGCGATTGTCAAGTGACTGCCGGGTTGATCAAGCTGCTCCATGACAGAGGTCATCAACACTGTGTTCTGTGACGGCACTCAGATCCTCCCCCTGTATTACTACAGCAATCAGTACATGACTAAAAGCATGTTTCTTTTAGCTTAAACTGCAGATCATATTGATCGCATTGTTTCTCTGCAAAATGAACAGCATTTTATAAAAGACATGTTAAATTCACACAGAACAATGCAGTTGACATACTCACGCGCTGCAATCCGCTGCAACGCTGAGACGTTGCCTACACGTCAGGACTGTGTGGTATGTCGTCAGACGGTGCTCAGCCCTCACTGTATACACTATTCAAACTATCCAGTATGATAGGAGTACGGGGAAAAAAAGAATGCTTGATTTTACTATCAAACTGAAACTGTGGTCGGTGCTAAATGCTGCAACCGTTAATTTGGTGACATGTGTATATAAGGATGTCATGCAATCACATTTAAACCCGTGTCTCAAAATGACACCTCTAGATAGACATTCTCGTGGGCCCCCACACGCGGTACTCGTGCACAGGTATTGTTCGTGGGGTTTACTTGTGTCTTCTCGCTGCAGGGGTCATGCAACCAAGAGCTTCAGTTTGGCTTTCTCTTTAATACTGCAATGTATGGCGGTGGTCTGTAAATAATCAAGTCTATGCATTCCAGTGGTTGACATCATGAGTATCGTTATACAGGACTGAAATACGACAATACGCATGGACCCCGTCAGCGAGCCTGGCCGTCGGATAGTCACCTCTGGGCCACTGAAGGTCTATTCTAACACGGATGTTCACGTTCAACCCGGCACAACACTAGCTGTTACTCTCGTTTATGTTTTTAGGCTTTCCTCTCCAAAAATCCAGCAGGAAAACTGGGTGATTGTTCATATTGTTTAGTTGACTGTAGGGGCCTGGACCATTACGAACACTGATTCCTGATTTACTGTGTGTCACTTTCTTCCTGTAATCTAAGCCGCCATACAGCTGGAGTATTGCTGGATGCGGCGTAAAACTAAACTCACTCTACTAAAACTCCTGTAAACTAAGACAACTCAGAATGGTAAGAGTAATTCTGACGCAGCAAGTCCTTTTCTCCATATTCCATGCCATCAAATTACACGTACACGTTTCTTTACTTCTTAAGTCAGAATTAGTCTCATATTTCAGAAGGAAGGATGAATCACAGTGTGATAACTAAACCCATGGGCAAGAAGCCATGGTAGGTGAAAATCAGTTGCAGTGAATGTTTTACCTATAAAAGAATGCAGAAAACGGACGCTTATGTCGGATGTGGCCGGTGCAAGGTCGCGGACGCCTGACATAACGCCTGAAGCACTCGATCGAACTTGTAATGTTGCAAACACCAGGCCAAGGTTAACGTTTTTCAGCCGTTTAGCTGCCGTGAAACTTGCTGAGAAAACCTAAAAACTGTTTGTTCTCTTTCAACAATATTGGCGGGGTAAATAGTTTAACATTTAATCCACCAATATGTGCTCAGCTTCAATTTACGTGTGGTCAGATCCTTCATCTGATGTTGGTGAGCGTGAGTGCATCTCCTCGTGTCCACTGCTGGCCTCTCTCGTCGTCTTCAGCGTACTGTGTGGGCACATTGTGATGTCAGTAAACAGTGGTACAGCTGAATGTATTCACCCTTTTGAAAGCCGTACTATTGACGTATACACTGAAACAGTCTGTATGCCCTGTTCCTCATTTACCCATGACAAAAAGGGTAATTGTTTGAATAACTCAAATGCATTGTTTACATGCTTAATTAATTCATATAAATTTAAACTGTGGTTGAAAGTTTGCGTGTGTGTGTGTGTGTGTGTGTGTGTGTGTGTGTGTGTTACTTGATGATGATTATGGCCGTTATACACACAGCAGATATGACACTTCGTGAAAACAACTAACCTGACACTGACAAAAAAAACCGCGTTAGTGAAATTCCGATGAATATTTAAAGGAACATAGAAACAGAACGTGCCTACACAAAAACATGTGTCCAGTTTGAGAATGTTGAAGCGTTGTTTCTTTTACTCCTGCAGTGGAAGTTGAAGGCCGAGTATGAAAGTGGTAATTATCGGGATTTCTTGAGAGCCCCTTATAAGATGTTTCTGTCTGTTTTGCTATACGCTGTGCTCCACTAATGCCTGTAGACTCACTCTAAGTGCCGTTCACACACGCGTTAATTCGCAGCATCCCTATGAGATGGTCTGCGTCTTCCTTGACGTCATGAATGTGACGCGGCGACGACAGCCCTAGCAGTGAGTCACATATCGGCTGTTGCTTCTGTATGTTCTCTAGTGTACTTTCCTCTTACCTGCTGTGACCATGTGAGTCACAATTTACCCCCTGCGTCGACAACACCTGCTGCCCCAGTTCGACATTTCAACAGCGGCATGTAGGTAGCATGTTGACAGCTTGGTGGTAGTACAACAGACACACAGGCCGACACCTTCACCTCCCCAAAACACATCCTTGGCAACCTCCATGGAGCTGATAAATTCCCCCGAACGAGAAACAATACATTTTTATTCACAGAATCGCTACCTGTCAAAACTTTCTTCAACAATGGAATGGTGTTGTTCAATGAGTATTTCCCTTGTTGTTGTCATGTATTGTAGCAACGTGGGGCATATCACACCTGTTAGCCTAGAGACATTCTGCCGAACAATACAGTGTATGGCCAATACTGTCAATGTTATACATTAACACGCGACAATACACTTGACTATCATTTCTACATTCTAAATATGGTACGCGTGTGTTTTTATTCGTTTTTAGTATGATTATCAACATAACACAAGACATACGTATTTTTAGAAACTCCTTTACACTTTTTATTTAATATATGTGTGTTTGCAGGCTTGGTTTTCGTTGTTATGTGGCTGAAATAATGCCGAAGTGACGAAAACTCACTCACTCACTCATGCCATTTCTCTCAGTTCATGAGCAGTGAAGATTCAGGTTAGAATTGGTCTTCAGATACCCATGCTTGTCGTCAGAGGCGACTAACGAGATCGGGTGGTCAGGCATGCTGATTTGTTTGGCACTTGTCATCGTGTCCCAAACGCGCAGATCGATGCTCGTGCTGTTAATCACTGCATTGTCTGGTCCAGACTCGATTATTTACAGACTGCCGCCATATAGCTGGAATATTGCTGAGTGTGACGTAAAACTAAACTCACTTACTCATGAGCAGTCCTATTAGCTTGTGAACTGTTCCCCATGCCAATCAATACCTGAGGAATTGCGTCTTTACCCCAATTACCTCTGTAGCAATGATGCGCGCCAGACCAGATACCAGCAGATAATATCGGAATCTTGTCATGAAAAACATATGAAAATAAACTCGAACGTAAATAAATTCTGATTAATTAATGATGGTGTTCTATGCGATGACCAGACACAACTAACGGCCCAAACTGATCAAACAATATGTGCAGAATCTCTACAATGGATCATTCTCATCAGATGTGTGTGATCTCAATATGTGTATATTATTGGGGAATGTTCTTTTCAAGATTTCAGTTTTAATTACAACACCAGGAGTGAACGAATAGAAGGAACTGTACCCTGGTGTGGAGCATCTATTCTGGTTGTTGATAATTACAGCACTTCACGTGAACATGTGCTTCTAAAACAGCGAGCTTCCCCCTGTATTTTAAGAAGCGTGTGCGACCTGATGTCTGGTAGCAAAGAATGTTGTTGAGATTTTGTCCGTCTTGAAATAGCGCTTTGAAAGAACTTGTTTAGTCGATAAACACTCCGAGTGATGCATTTAGTTTCTACTGACAATAGACGTACATGTGCATAGATACAGAGGTGATACTGTACCTAATGCCTCGTACTTACTTCAGTTTCTAAGTTCGAGTATACATTGGTGTTTCTTCCAACTTTAAAATAAGTGTCCTCATCCTTGTACACGAGAGTTCGCGTTCTGTTTAAATACAAATAGTTTAAAGGTGAAGTGATTCACTGACAATTCACTTCGTTTTGTAAACCCTAGCAAAAGTGGAAATGTACGTGTGTTGCATGTAGCCTGTTGGATCATCAGGTAGCAGGCACTGTGACCATATTGTATTGGTAGGTTAACAGAGGCGTATGTTCACGATTCACGTGTTGTGTACAAGAACAGTTGACTGACAGGCACGTTCACTCCTCGACCGAACTAACGGATGCTGTAGGAGAGGTGTTTCGTGTGCAATGTAGATCTCATAATTATGTGTTTTGTGATGTTATAGATAACAAGTGACGCCTTCATCCTGCCTACACGACACGTGACTCCCCCATCCTACCCACATACAAGTGACGCCCCTCAACCTGCCTACATAACAAGTGACGCACCTCACCCTGCCTACATAACAAGTGACGCCCCTCAACCTGCCTACATGACAAGTGACGCTCCTCACTCTACCTACATAACAAGTGACGCCTTTCAACCTACCTACATAACAAGTGACGCCTTTCAACCTACCTACATAACAAGTGACGCCCCTCAACCTACCTACGTGACAAGTGACGCTCCTCACTCTACCAACATAACAATTGACGCCCCTCATTCTACCTACAAAACAAGTGACACCCCTCACTCTACCTACATAACAATTGACGCCTTTCAACCTACCTACACAACAAGTCACGCCTTTCAACCTACCTACATGACAAGTGACGCGCTCAATCTCCCTACATGACAAGTGACGCCCTTCTTTCTACCTACATAACAAATGACGCCCTTCAACCTATCTACATAACCAGTAACGCCCTTCAACCTACCTACACAATTGACGCCCCTTATTCTACCTACATAACAAGTGACGCCTCTCAACCTACCTACATAACAAGTGACGCACCTCACTCTGCCTACATAACAAGTGACGCCCCTCAACCTACCTACATAATAAGTCATGCACCTCACCCTGCCTACATAACAAGTGACGCCCCTCATTCTACCTACATACAAGTGACGCCCCTCACTCTACCTACATTACAAGTGACGCCCCTCAACCTACCTACATAACAAGTGACGCACCTCACCCTGCCTACATGACAAGTGACGCCCCTCAACCTACCTACATGACAAGTGACGCCCCTCAACCTACCTACATACCAAGTGACGCACCTCAACCTACCTACATAACAAGTGACGCCCCTCAACCTACCTACATAACAAGTGACGCCCTTCAACCTACCTACATAACAAGTCACGCCCTTCAACCTACCTACATAACAAGTCACGCCCTTCAACCTACATACATAACAAGTCACGCCTTTCAACCTACCCACATGACAAGTGACACGCTCAACCTCCCTACATGACAAGTGACGCCCTTTTTTCTGCCTACATAACCAATAACGCCCCTCAACCTACCTACACAAGTGACGCCCTTCAATCTACCTACATAACACGTGAGGCCCCTCACCCCACCTACGCCCCACCTACGCCCCGCTTACACTCTACCAATACCCCACCTACACACGGCTGTGTTTCAGATGGCTACTCCAGCACTCCAGTGTTCCACTTCTGGCCAAGAACGCCCGAGGAGAGACGTGTCTGCATGTGGCAGCGCTGCAGGGACATCTCAAGTGTATGCAGACCATCATTGTGTGCAAGAAGGAGAAACCAAGTATTGCCGTCTCTGAGCGCGACAACCTCGGCATGACGGGACTCCACCATGCCACCATTGGCAACAGGGAACGTCTTGTACACTGGCTGGTTCAGGAGTTCGGGAAGGACCTGTGTCTGGTCAAATCTTGTGACGGCGTCCTCGCCATACATCTCGCTGCTGCTGCAGGTGCGATAGCAACAACTCAGCGGTCATTGGTTAAATACACATCTATATATCAGCTTACACATTAGTCTGATTAGGGTTTAACAACTGGCAGCATTCTATCATTAATGATCCCCTAACAAGTACAACACAATATTCTGATAATGTGCAATGTTTCATGGAAAGCCATCATATATTGTGACATATCCAGTCACATTAAATTAGGCTGTGTGGGATTAGAACTGGTCACTTAGTCCTCGATGAACGCGGAGGGGGTGTAGCACTGTGGACTCGAGATGGGAGAACGAGGTAGGAGTAGAAGCACCTGCTTGTTGATACATTTTCTGCATGTTTCATTATGTTGTTGAACCTTTACTGAGCCTATTTTCGGTCCAGCCATTATTTCTATCAGTTCAAGTTTGTACATTTTGTGTGGGGACCGTGAGATTAATATTTCTAATCCAGGTTCAAGTTCAAGAGTACAATGTAAACATTGTTATGTTAATATTTTCCGCTTAAAGTTAAAGTTTGTGAGGTGTGTTTATGGCTCGTGACGTTGATAAAGTGCCAACACTCTATCTATAGATCGCCTATCAGCAGTTATGAAAAACAACCCACATCAACAACACGTAACCTTGTGCACACTGGGTAAACAACCACATAGAAAACAAGCAAGGACAATTAACCACTACTTTACTCCATTACATTGTTTGTCGTGCTGAATGTGTAGAGTGTATTTGCAGGCAACAGACAATGCACACAACTGCTGGCCGAAGCATGCAAGGGCTCTGTGAACATGACGGATGTTTTCGGTGAGTGTAGCTATGTCCAGGGAGGGGTCACTATGTATGAACCGGTTATTGGATACATGACCGGGACTGTACAGTAATTCCGCGCACTCATTGCTTTGCACGACCTATGGAAAAAACACAGACGCCGGTGTATTTAAAATGACATTGATGTTTACCTGCAGTCGGGCGCCACTACAGACAACCTGCATGCATAAATATTAGCAATACTTTCTTGTTGTCCAGTCATGACCTTCTCTATTTGACAATGCATACTGAAATGTTTGATGTGTCCTTTATTTTAGAATTGCGATAGCAAGATGGCGCATTAATATCTCGCCAGCTTCCCTTTCTACACAAACCAGCATTATAGTTTACATCTGGTGTGTGTTGGCTTAAAAAACATCCCAAAATGGAATCTTCTCATATCTCTTTAAAGGAGAGGTGATTTTGTATTTTGCTAATTTAATTTTAACGATGTCTTAAAACATCTTTATCAACATTTTTAATAAATACAAAGATGTTTGAGAACAACCAGCCACTGAGCTTCTAACAGACAAACTATTCGTGAGTGTCTCCGCTTTGCTAGAGGCACAACAGCAGAGAAGAAATGGCTGCGAGCTGTTGAGGAGCTGTTGTCTTCAATTTTACTCTCAAAGAAGCTAATGATAACATCCACAGTAAGACTTAGCGAGCACATCAAGCTTCCATGGCGGCATGTTATCACTGACAGCAATCTCTATGTCATTTCTCAGGGGCAACCCCAGTCTTCTATGCTGCCCAGGAAGGACACCTAGAATGTCTGCAGTACCTGGTTGAACACATGGATGGATCTCTCAAAATTGTAGCATTTGAGGGGATGACAGCTTTTCTGTCTGCTGCTGAAGGAGGTCATCTTCACGTGATGAACTACCTGCTTGAGAAGCAGGGGTCAGATGCTCTACTGTCCACCACTAACGATGGCGCGACCGTCTTTCACTACGTGGCTAGTAAGTGATTCATTTCTTTCCTCTTTGGAATGATGTATTGAGACGGGAAGGCATTGTAACATACTGAGTAGGCTTAGCTTCATTCCAATGCTTATCTAATTAACTTCATTTGAGAAAGGTAAATCTGAATAGAGAATATAGACCTTATCAGGTATGTGATTTCTAGACAGGTGAAGGCGAATGATTTTCTTCTTCTTTGCCATAACTGCGATACTCCTCGTAGCAAGTAAAGACAGATATTATGTCCACCCAAACAGGCTTAAGTTTTCACTGCTGCTAAACAGTACACATTTGTGCGTAGAAAGAATATTGTTTCTAAAATGTGTCAAAACAACTGAATAGTGTACTTTTGAGTACCAGATTGATTAACGGTTGGTACATGAAATTAAAGGGTATATATAAATTCTGTATTAAAACAATAATTTCATACGTGCATTATACATATTAAACTATTGTTCAGGCTAGCTTTACTGCTGAAGTCAACAATATTGTACCATATCAAAATGCCTGTCAACACTGTATTAACTGAGTGATGTCACAGCTCTGGGTACAATGACAGGTAGACATCCAGGTGTACGTTATAGCCACACTGAGAGGTTTATACCTGGGTCACTTGCGTCACATATTGAAACTGATATCTACGGTACATTGGAATGTGTTAGGTCACGTATGGAAATCACTAGCTAGTAGGATTTGTCTAGTAATTAATACAAAGACCGCTGTAGAAGCAATTGCAGACTTCAGACCGATGTAGGCAGATCAATACGTCTTAATGTCTTATTGTTAATCCTACAATGCACTACAGAGGACTAGTACTTGTCACTGAACCCATACATACAGTGTGCCAGTATGTCACAGCCAGGTATCACTCACTCCTTCACTCCAGGTACTGGCAACTTCCACATCCTGCAATACCTCCTGGAGATTCCAAACATTGGGGACCTGCTCCGGGTCACTGATGCTTTCGACCGTAACCCTGCTCACGACGCGGCTGAGAACGGCTTCGTGGAATGTTTACGCATATTGGTGGAGGCGGGCATCAGTCTGTATCTCCCGGACAAGGTAGGCACAGCAGCACACCGTCGACACATACATGGTGACCAGGTCATATCTGCTCACACCTTCTCTCACGCTCTGTCAACACTACAATGAAAATCTCTGTGCACATGAAATATATTTTGCGTCGGTGAAAACCTCTATGCTTCTTTTGTTTGGAGAAAGTCTTAATGTTACATTTAGTCTTCCGATTTTATTTCCAGAATGTTAGCTGTATGCATATCTCTGAGGAATGGTATTTGTTAAACAAGAGGCTTCCTGCATAGCCCAGTATTCAAACCCTTATCATTGCCTCCACTAGTCACCTGCACAGATGCTTGAAAATATACGTGTGGTCACACCACCATGCTGGAAACAGATCTAGATACAGTTTGATCAACAGTAGCTTACAAGGATCTGACCACGCTGCATCCCCCTTGTGTATATAATATATATGTGATACCTCCAGTGTACATATGTCCGTTGCTGTCCCCAGGATGGCGAGACACCCTTGTCCCTGGCTATGAGAAGTGGCAACCCAAAATGTGTCCTGTTTGCCCGAGCCGTGGCCGACTCCACTATGGACATGGCGAGTCTCAAGATGCTCAAAAGTAAGTTATAAAACAGTTTCTTTCATCGGAAAATACAAGTTGAAGCTGGAATGTTCCCATTGATGGGGATAATTGTTTCTCTCAATGTAACCTCAGACGACAATGGGTAATTTTCATCATTAAATATTAGGGAGATTAGAGAGTGATTGTGATTTACGAGAGAGTGAGTGTGGTTGAAGAGAGAGTGAGTGTGATATAAGAGAGAGTGAGTGTGATTTAAGAGAGAGTGAGTGTGGTATTTGGCAATGCCCCAGTCATTTTGCGACGTTTTAAGAGACTTGAACGAGGGACAGATATTCATGAGACATGTGTGAGAAGCCGAGTCTATTATGTATATCATAATCGGGAGTGTATTTATCACTTTCAAATAGTGATGTGAGAGGTGCAAGCGAACTCTGTCCACCGGTGGCACTCGTCACAAATATATGAACAGGGAGGTTACTCACCCGGAGAAAAGCAACAACAGCCAAAACTCTAATACCAAAACAAAGAGTCACTTATTTTTCATTTCTGTAAATGCACTACTCATGTTTACCAGCTTTACTGACCTTTTGAATGGTGATTCAAACATCTTGCGAGCAAGCGTCGCATCACGCTCAGTGAAATGTTGATAGAGAGGGCATGTTGGCGTATACTTCTATGGTTGTGAAATGTTGATGGAGAGGGCATGTTGGCGTATACTTCTATGGTTGTGAAATGATGAAGAGGGCATGTTGGCGTATACTTCTATGGTTGTGAAATGTTGATAGAGAGGGCATGTTGGCGTATACTTCTATGGCTGTGAAATGATGGAGAGGGCATGTTGGCGTATACTTCTATGGTTGTGAAATGTTGATAGAGAGGGCATGTTGGCGTATACTTTTATGGTTGTGAAATGATGGAGAGGGCATGTTGGCATATACTTCTGTGGTTGTGAAATGTTGATAGAGAGGGCATGTTGGCGTATACTTCTATGGTTGTGAAATGTTGATAGAGAGGGCATGTTGGCGTATACTTTTATGGTTGTGAAATGATGGAGAGGGCATGTTGGCGTATACTTTTATGATTGTGAAATGTTGATAGAGAGGGCATGTTGGTGTATACTTCTATGGCTGTGAAATGTTGATGGAGAGGGCATGTTGGCGTATACTTCTATGGTTGTGAAATGATGAAGAGGGCATGTTGGCGTATACTTTTATGATTGTGAAATGTTGATAGAGAGGGCATGTTGGTGTATACTTCTATGGCTGTGAAATGTTGATGGAGAGGGCATGTTGGCGTATACTTCTATGGTTGTGAAATGATGAAGAGGGCATGTTGGCGTATACTTTTATGATTGTGAAATGTTGATAGAGAGGGCATGTTGGTGTATACTTCTATGGCTGTGAAATGTTGATAGAGGGGGCATGTTGGCGTATACTTCTATGGTTGTGAAATGTTCTAAGAGAGGGCATGTTGGCGTATGCTTCTATGGTTGTGAAATGTTGATAGAGAGGGCATGTTGGCGTATACTTCTATGGTTGTAAAATGATGAAGAGGGCATGTTGGCGTATACTTTTATGATTGTGAAATGTTGATGGAGAGGGCATGTTGGTGTATACTTCTATGGCTATGAAATGTTGATGGAGAGGGCATGTTGGCGTATACTTCTATGGTTGTGAAATGATGAAGAGGGCATGTTGGCGTATACTTTTATGATTGTAAAATGTTGATAGAGAGGGCATGTTGGTGTATACTTCTATGGCTGTGAAATGTTGATAGAGGGGGCATGTTGGCGTATACTTCTATGGTTGTGAAATGTTGATAGAGAGGGCATGTTGGCGTATGCTTCTATGGTTGTGAAATGTTGATAGAGAGGGCATGTTGGCGTATACTTCTATGGTTGTAAAATGTTGATAGAGAGGACGTGTTGGCATATACGTTTATGGTTGTGAAATGTTGATAGAGAGGGCATGCTGGCGTATACTTTTATGGTTGTGAAATGATAGAGAGGGCATGTTGGCGTATACTTTTATGGTTGTGAAATGTTGATAGAGAGGGCATGTTGGCGTATACTTCTATGGTTGTGAAATGTTGATAGGGAGGGCATGTTGGTGTATACTTCTATGGCTGTGAAATGTTGATAGAGAGGGCATGTTGGCGTATACTTCTATGGTTGTAAAATGTTGATAGAGAGGGCATGTTGGCGTATACTTTTATGGTTGTGAAATGTTGATGGAGAGGGCATGTTGGCGTATACTTTTATGGTTGTGAAATGTTGATAGAGAGGGCATGTTGGAGTATACTTTTATGGTTGTGAAATGTTGATAGAGAGGGCATGTTGGCGTATACTTCTATGGTTGTGAAATGTTGATGGAGAGGGCATGTTGGCGTATACTTCTATGGTTGTGAAATGTTGATGGAGAGGGCATGTTGGCGTATACTTCTATGGTTGTGAAATGTTGATAGAGAGGGCATGTTGGCATATACTTCTATGGTTGTGAAATGTTGATAGAGAGGGCATGTTGGCATATACTTCTATGGTTGTGAAATGTTGATAGAGAGGGCATGTTGGCGTATACTTCTATGGTTGTAAAATGATGAAGAGGGCATGTTGGCGTATACTTTTATGATTGTGAAATGTTGATAGAGAGGGCATGTTGGTGTATACTTCTATGGCTGTGAAATGTTGATGGAGAGGGCATGTTGGCGTATACTTCTATGGTTGTGAAATGATGAAGAGGGCATGTTGGCGTATACTTTTATGATTGTAAAATGTTGATAGAGAGGGCATGTTGGTGTATACTTCTATGGCTGTGAAATGTTGATAGAGGGGGCTTGTTGGCGTATACTTCTATGGTTGTGAAATGTTGATAGAGAGGGCATGTTGGCGTATGCTTCTATGGTTGTGAAATGTTGATAGAGAGGGCATGTTGGCGTATACTTCTATGGTTGTAAAATGTTGATAGAGAGGACGTGTTGGCATATACGTTTATGGTTGTGAAATGTTGATAGAGAGGGCATGCTGGCGTATACTTTTATGGTTGTGAAATGATAGAGAGGGCATGTTGGCGTATACTTTTATGGTTGTGAAATGTTGATAGAGAGGGCATGTTGGCGTATACTTCTATGGTTGTGAAATGTTGATAGGGAGGGCATGTTGGTGTATACTTCTATGGCTGTGAAATGTTGATAGAGAGGGCATGTTGGCGTATACTTCTATGGTTGTAAAATGTTGATAGAGAGGGCATGTTGGCGTATACTTTTATGGTTGTGAAATGTTGATAGAGAGGGCATGTTGGCGTATACTTTTATGGTTGTGAAATGTTGATAGAGAGGGCATGTTGGAGTATACTTTTATGGTTGTGAAATGTTGATAGAGAGGGCATGTTGGCGTATACTTCTATGGTTGTGAAATGTTGATGGAGAGGGCATGTTGGCGTATACTTCTATGGTTGTGAAATGTTGATGGAGAGGGCATGTTGGCGTATACTTCTATGGTTGTGAAATGTTGATAGAGAGGGCATGTTGGCATATACTTCTATGGTTGTGAAATGTTGATAGAGAGGGCATGTTGGCATATACTTCTATGGTTGTGAAATGTGTAGGGGAATTACATGTCAAATGTGACCGTATTTACTTAGCAATGTTAGTTAGAGGAGTTACCTGTCTTGTTACATTGAGAGGTAGTTTAAAGCGCCGAGAGATCACTCGGCTGCCACAAGGACATTATGAAATAAACTCTTTGATTGTATACAGGACACGGACACCCTGACTCCCGGCTGCATTTCGAAAGTAGCATGTTCTCCTGTGTCATGTAATAACGTCACAGATCGAAGGTTCAGTCATCCACTCGGTCGGAATATAGGCTACAGATGGCAATGCATGTATCGCCAGTTGTGAGCACATTGTCTGCTCAGAGAGGTGGACGTGTTATCAACCCAGAGAGACAGACGTTTTATCTACTCAAAGAGGCGGACGTATTATCTACTCAGAGAGGCGGACGTATTTCTACTCAGAGAGACGGACGCAATACCTACTGAGAGAGGCGGAGGTAAAATGATATCTCCAGAGTCACTGTGCTCGACCATTGACGACGTGTTGGGGCAACAGAGTATCGCATTAGTTCGTATTTCGCAGTAGGTGAAGCGGCTGTAACAGTGCGCTAGGGGCGACAACCACCGCGGATGGCAGTTGTGTCGCTATTGTTGTTTTAATAGGAAGTCTTATATTGCTTACACCAGCGTATGTAGAGATTATTTATCGTGTTTGGATTTTTTACCTGGGCTATTTGAGACTCACATAAAAGTTGATTTGTCTATATAAAAATTGCAGGCATAAAATGCCGAGAAACTGAGAGCCATAGGTATACATGCATTGTGTTGTTTCCTTGGAAGATGTGAATGGAACGTAACTAATTGGCGGCTTACTATGAGCTGTTATACATGGGGCTACTATAGGAATGTGATTATAGACCTGTGTGCATTGGGCTACTTAGAAGCTTGTTATCATAGACCTTAATATACGGAGCTGTTTAGAGGCATGTTATTATAGACCCATATATACGAGGCTTCTTATACGCATGTAATAATAGACCTAAATATACGGGGATACTTGGAGGCGTATTATTATAGACCTATGAATACGGGGCTACTTATAGGCATATTATCATCGAACTATATAAACTAGTGTGCAAAGAAGGCGAACACTCTTATTAAAGTTCGGAAAAGATCAAAGCAAAGCATACAATGTTTTCACATTATACATTTAATGAACCTCCAGCTGCCACCACTGCCCGACGACTCCTGGGTACAGATCGAATCAGTCGTTGGATGTTTTGTTGTGGAATCCTTCTCCATTCCTTCTGCAGCACGTGGAACAACTGCTGAAGATTCTGTGGTGGATTACGACGTCGACGTACCCGTCTGTCGATCTGATCCGGGGATCTGGAGGGCCAGGGGAGGGTATTGATGTTGTTATTGGCGTTGTCCGGTTGGAAGAGCTGTCGTTAACGGTCAACAAGGTGAAGGATGTGCGGACGGAGAATCTGGCTGATGTATCGACTGGCCGTCAGATTGCCTTGGACAAGCACAAGTTCCGATCTGCGCGCGTATGACAACACTCCCCACGACATAATACTCCCTTCACCGAATCTGCCCACCTGTCTGGTGCAGTTACGAGCAAAACATTCATGACGTCGTCTGCAGAGACACTCTATACCATCAAGTCGCCTGAGGAGATGAAGAGATTCATCGCTAAACCATATGTGCCTCCAGTTTGCCAGGTTCCATGGCAGCACCATGTTACACTATGTCACTCGTCGACGTCGATGTAGTCGTGTCAAGGAGGGGGCGAATTTTGGACGTTTGGCACGTATTTCTACTTCTCGCAGACGGTTCCTGATTGTCTAATCGGACACTCTTGGGCACGTGTGGTGACTCTAGGTCTTCCTGATTTTGGACGGTCATTTGTCTAATCTGTTTGACGAAATCGTTCCCACAATCGAGTTATTGTGCTGGGATGAACGTTGAAGATCCTTGCCTCCTCACTCTTTGAATCGGCAGTTTGCAATCGTCCAGTTGCCTGATTTCGATCGGCAGCGTTGATACGTCTTATTTTCGTATAAAGTACTTGCAAAGATCGTGGATGAAATTGTGAGATTCATTTGGGTCTTTTATAGTCACATGCTGTACTCATGTTTTGCACGTGAGAAAAGATCATAGTGCCTGATATTCGTGCTGCATGACATCCACGCACATCATGACAGTCATGACTGATTAAACCGTTCAAAATCATTTCGATTGCGTTTGGTCAAGCATGGTCTTCTGTGTACAAAGCTGTAAGTATCATTTTTTAATTTCATTTTCCGGTTCTTCTTCTTCTTCCTTTTTTTTTAATGGAATATCTCAGTCATTTGAAGTTTCTGGTCACGCATATACATCCTTATAACGAGTGTGACCACCTCTAGAAGCAATACACGCCTAGCCTCACTGTGTCATTGGACTCGTTCATGAGATCGTCTGCAGATTATTGTTGGTTCGCTGGCGATTTAGGTGATACCACAATTGCTCTATGAGGTTTAAGTCCGGCGAGCTTGCTGGCCATGCAAGAACTTGGATATTATGGGCGTTCAAGAAGTTCTGGACAATTCTATGTGGGGCCTGGCGTTGTCGTGCTGCAGAAGTGTTCCCTATTGTTGCTGACGAAGAAATGGTATTGTCACGAGTTGAAGAATGTCATCTCTGTATCTCTGAGCGTTCACGTTTCCACGTATTAATACAAAATGTGTACGTTGATTGCCACAAACGCCTTCTCCGAAACGATGCACTTCTTGGACGCAGTACGGCGCTAATCTTTCTCCTCCGCGACGCTATACTCGCACCCGGCCATCATTATAGAACATGGTGAATCGACATTAGTCTTTAACCACTCGCTGCCAATTTCGTACCAGCTAGCGACGTGAAGCCCTTGCCTACTGCAACCTACAACGACGATGTTCCTGGGTCCATGTCATTCCACACAGAGGACGTCGAGCTCTGACACCTGCTGCCCGTAGACGTCGTAGCACGGCACGTCGACTGATGACATGTGCTAGAACAGATTCCGCGGTTTCCGTTGCCGTGATGATGAATATGCAGATTGAGTGGTCACACATGATCTGCCTGCCTGAGGTTTGTCTTGGGTGATGCCAGTCTGCATGCGACGCTGGAACAGCCTAATGTACCACGTGTACAGTTCAGGGCCCGTTGAATATCATTGTTGTTGGTGCCCATCTGCCAACTTCTTCTGTCATCTGAAAAGTATGGTTACCGATTCGCTGCCATTGTATACAAGTTCTCTACATGCATTTTGAAAAATCTTGGAGATGCCATTTTCGCAAACCTGGTGCGTTTGGATGCACGATAAGTCAGTGTGTTCTGCCTAAAAGGATTTTACCTCTTGAACAATTTTGCCAAAGATTCAAAACATAAAGTGTTCACCTTCGTTTGCCCATGAGTTTATATATGGGGCCACCCATATGCATGTTGTTATAGACCTAAATATACGGGATTACTTAGGGGCGAATTATCACAGACCTAAATATGCGGGGCTACTTATAGACATGCCTTTATAGACCTGTACGCATGGGGCATAACCCCTATATATGTTCCCTACACCCCCTCCTATTTTATTTGTCCGGAATGTTTATTATATTACCACTGCAACTGCCGTGAAACCGCACCGTGCAAACTCACCCATCCCCATCACCCTCCTTTATCAAGAAACTGTCTGCTCCTGCATAATATTTCTGAGTGTTCAAGTTTCCACGTATTATGGCCAGTCGTGTACGTTGATTCCCACAAATTTCTCCTCACACCATCACAACGTCTGCTACAAAAGGATGCACTTCTTGGACGCAGTTCGGCGCTAGTCTTTCTCCCATGCGTTGTCCTTGTTGCAATAATTAATCCCTAGCGCCACACAGGGACCATATTGTAACTTTTTGGTATGACGCAACCGGGGATCGAACCTCCGACCTTCCGATTACCCGGCGGACGCTCCAGATAACCACTTTACCACGAACGCGGTCTGTATACACGGACCTACCTTAGTAGGTTATTATATAGTTATATACACGGACCTACCATAGAGCAGGTTATTATATAGTTATATACACGGACCTACCTTAGAGCATGTTATTGAATAGCTATATACACGGACCTACCTTAGAGCATGTTATTGAATAGTTATATACACGGACCTACCTTAGAGCATGTTATTGAATAGCTATAAACACGGACCTACCTTACAGCATATTATTGAATAGTTATATATACGGACCTACCCTAGAGCAGGTTATTATATAGTTATATACACGGACCTACCTTGGACCGTGTTATTGAATAGTTATATACACGGACCTACCTTAGAGCAGGTTATAATATACAAGGGACACCTTGAAGGCAGGTGGTCAGTCAACTGCAGTGTTATCCCTGAGTAGCTGCGACACGTGAGATATCTGCAGCTCAACAGACTCACAATACGTGTTTACTAAAGACGCACGGTAAACACCAGAAGCTTGGAGATTCTTCACAGAGTCTGACGTCACCAGGGGATAAGAATGTTTGGTTCTGACCTGAGACGCTCGTCCCACCTCCTCCCGGCCGCGTAACACGCTGTAGACGATGATGCTCCCTCCCTCAGGGTACAACAACGTGGCTTGCAGATCAAGGCGATATTTTTTAAAAGTTTTTGTTTCAGGTTTTGAGATTAAATATTTGACAAAAGAATTGTATTCTCAAAACGAACGTTTTAAGACATCACAGCGTTGATGTTTAGGTGTGGCTTCGTTGATAGACATTGCAACATCGACTGTTTGTGTCCTTATTGTACATGAACGAAGGATGTGCGTTTCCACATTAATGTGGAAATGGAAACAAGTAACTGAATGTTCCACAACCACGTACACGCCGTATCCGTAGACGATGGTGAACACCACTGGTAACGCCGTATCTGATCTGTAGACAATGGTGAACACGACTGGCAACGCCGTATCTGTACACGATGGTGAACACCACTGGTACGTTGTGTACGGGCGGTAATAGATCTAATGAATCTTATGATGAAACTGCTTCCTGTTGAAGAATTATTGTTCGAAACCTTGTTTTAGTCAGTACAACATAACATATTCCATACACTTTAAGATACTCTTAAAAATTGTTCGTCATTACGAATTTGGTAGGACACAAAATCTCAACAGTATTTTAAACAGTGAAATGCATTTGACAGGCCGCTAGCATTCTGAAATTGGGCTCCTTTTGATCCAGGTTATCTCTTCTGTGTAAAGAACAAAAGTAACAGCGGTAATAATATAAGCAGAAAATATATTCAAGTGAGAAATGCGAAGTACTGAAGTTTTGATAATGATTAGTGCTATGATGATAGTGGCGATATAATAATAACAATAATCTCATTAGGTTCTTGAGAGGCATGTAGAAGTTGGCATTCAGATATAAGACGAAATGTAATGTAATGGTCAGCTTCCTCTAGTATCCCCTCCCGAAGACCGGGGCAAGGAATAACCCGGTTGTGTGGTCAATAAAGAAGTTGAATTCTGTATCATTTTGTCTTATACAACAACAATCTCGACTTTGATGTGAGAAGTGTACATGAATACAGTACATTCACGAACATATACGGTATTTCCGTTTCAAGAGATGTTCGACAGTTAGCCAGACGTGTCTTATTTCTGTCAACAGTCGTCTGTATGTCCATCTGCACATTTATGTAATGACCCATTGTTGAATGACACGCAGATCTGCTGGAAGCTGTTAACGGCTTGTGACTGCGTGAGCTTAACCGTGGTCTGGGGGTTATTGTGTGTAAACATTGAGCTTTAGGTAGTAAGTCGGCGATGAGAAGTATTTGTGTTCTGAAGATCATGTCTATATTAACCATGTAGGCATTATGCTGGACATAACTACATCAGCTGAAACGAAATAACGACACACCCCTGATCGTGCCCAGTCTCCCAGGTGTTATAATGGAGTGTTCATCCCCGAGCCTTCACGTCAAACACGTGGGGAGTCCTATGTGGTTCGGCGAGGAATGAGGTTAAAACACATATGTTTGAAACAAACCCATTAAGATACGTTGAAAATGATATTGCTATGTGTTGGTTCTATGTTTCATTTGAATCAGTTGACAATCTGTAGAGTGGAATATTTGACAACATAACTAAAATACTACAGAGAACACTAATCGATACGTGTGAATTTCTCCCCCAGAGAAACTAGGCTCCAAATTTCATCAGATCAGCGGCATAGTGACAGTGCAGGCCTTGTCCAGGAATGCTGCTATATGCTTCAAGAGGGACAGGAAGTCAAACACAGTGAGTACATGTGTGTTTACATACATATAGTCAGTCAAACACCGCGAGTACATGTGTGTTTACATACATACAGTCAGTCAAGTACCGTGAGTACAAGTGTGTTTACATGCATACATACATGCATGCATGCATTGCATTGCATACACACACGCACGCACGCGCGCGCGCGCGCACGCACGCACGCACGCACGCACACACACACACACACACACACATACATACATACATACATACATACATACATACATAAAGTCAGGTACCGTGAGTACATGTGTGCTTACATACATACATACATACATACATACATACATACATACATACATACATACATACATACATACATACATACATACATACATACATACATACAGTAAGTCAAGTACCGTGATTACATGTGTGTTTACATACACACAGGGAGTCAAATACTTTGAGTACATGTGTTTTACATATATTCAGGGAGTCATCATGTATTGTCTGTGACCTAATCAACGAAAACACAATACAATACAAACATTGTTTCGTGTTTATTATTTAGAAGCAAATATGTTTTGAACGTTCATAACCTGTTGTCATATGACATGTATCACTTCTCTGATGGGCGTTTTAGAAGCCGAGGTGATGAAAAATGATGATAATTCTATGTATGTACAGTTTCTATTTCCTGTGAAAGAATATCATTGTCAAGTATGTCGTTATCATCATTCTTCATATGACATGTAATACATAGCCAAGGTACAATGAGAGCTCTAGACCTTATAGTCAAGTTGGCTGTAGTTCATAAAAAATAGCATTTTGTTTCAATGTTGGCATAACACAATACTTGCGTGGACATACTTATAAGTGAGTGACCATGTCGAGCCAAAAATGGGAGGAAAATGTTGGGCGAATTAAGAGAACCGTTCTATAAAGTGATTTAATTTGCACGAGATATGAAGGGCATATATTATTTTTGTTTAGTAGTTCACGTGAAGTTATGTTTACATGTAACTTGATAAACATTGACATCTTAGATCACGAAGTAACGTTGTTAACTGAAGTTCATCTAAAAGTGAAATGTTGTACCCCACTCATAATGCACAGGTCAAACTATGTAGAACAAACCATGTATTTCACAACAAATGGCTGCTTATGTCGTAATCGTATTAGTTCGAATTGGGAAAAGCATACGACGGGTAAGTGTTCTGTGAATGTGTGTATTAGATAAAGTGTGAACACTCTTGCGATCTTTCAGTGGGTTAATGAATACAGTTAAAGCTATTTTCTAAACATGTTTCTCTGCATTGATTGGAGGTAAACACGGTATGGACGAGGTCTTCAACTCAGGTCAAAAGCTATTTACAAGACACGCTGAACACGCTAGAAATACATATGATGAGAGCATGCGAGATATTTCCAAGTCTGTCACAAGCAAGCGAAGTTTGCCACATTGTTCCCCGACACACTAGGGGTCAGATGAGGATAGCATCTCGGGTTTCCACCAGCTGAGAAATACGGCACTCATACATTCGTTGATGTGATTTAAAGTGAGAAAAAATGTTCTAATGAGAACTAATTGACGTTTAACGTGCGGGTTTTTACAACTTTCCTATAAAGCATGTCTTGAACAGATGACCTTCTTTATGTTTTCAAAATAGGATTTATAAAAGTCGGCTCGACTAGAATTCTTGGAAAGGCGTTGGCAATAGAAAACATTCAAGCAGAAACACGAAGTCTAAATTTCAAGATGCGCTAATCCTTAGGTAAAGCTTAATTTCTTTGACAGCAAATTGCATTTGGAAACATTTCAAGAACGATCAAGTGCCTCAATTTCTCCTTACGACAGGAATATTTGTACAGATGGAGATGCAACAACAAGCATGTGTTCTTTGGTTTAATTATCAACCTGAGGGTTTTACCAAATCCAATACACCTTCTTTCAAATGAAGTGACATTTGGCGCTGGCGCGGGGGCGAGGTGTGCTGTGGTCCAGGGCTGGTCTCTTTCTGCCTAACTATAAGGCAAATTACAAGACGGGTTTATTTGGCATAGCTCATTAGACTGGAACGCCTTGTATATCTGAAACTGATGTTATACAATTGTTGGAAAGGTTTTGTAGTTAAACGGGACACGACATCCGCTGATCGCAAACTACAACGCAGTGTGAATTATTTTCATGTGTTAGCTTCTTCAAGGCAAACCCGCGTTGATTTTAATATGAAATTTCTATTCATTGTCCATTTTGTAATCTGTACTCGAAACATCAGTGAGAACTTATTCTATAAGGAAAAGTTCAACTCTGGAGGAAGTCCTCCAAATGATTCGTTCATTTTTATAAGATTTAATCGTCTTATTAAGTATCACGTGATGCTCAGTACATTGACGCACCGACTCCTGCACGTTTAACACCAAGTGTACTGATGGACAGACCATACCGGTGTCCGGATCTTCTTACTTGAATGTCGGATAACATGCGTAAGTAATACACTGCAGTTTCATGCTGAGACGTTGGCCAAAGTATGTACTAATCATATACTGAGACATTGGCCAAAGTATGTACTAATTATATACTGAGACGTTGGCCAAAGTATATACTAATTATATACTGTGACGTTGGCCAAAGTATGTACTAATTATATACTGTGACGTTGGCCAAAGTATATACTAATCATATACTGAGACGTTGGCCAAAGTATATACTAATCATATACTGAGACGTTGGCCAAAGTATATACTAATCATATACTGAGACGTTGGCCAAAGTATATACTAATTATATACTGAGACGTTGGCCAAAGTATATACTAATCATATACTGAGACGTTGGCCAAAGTATATACTAATCATATACTGAGACGTTGGCCAAAGTATATACTAATCATATACTGAGACGTTGGCCAAAGTATGTACTAATCATATACTGAGACATTGGCCAAAGTATGTACTAATTATATACTGAGACGTTGGCCAAAGTATATACTAATTATATACTGAGACGTTGGCCAAAGTATGTACTAATTATATACTGTGACGTTGGCCAAAGTATATACTAATCATATACTGAGACGTTGGCCAAAGTATATACTAATCATATACTGAGACGTTGGCCAAAGTATATACTAATCATATACTGAGACGTTGGCCAAAGTATATACTAATTATATACTGAGACGTTGGCCAAAGTATATACTAATTATATACTGAGACGTTGGCCAAAGTATATACTAATCATATACTGAGACGTTGGCCAAAGTATATACTAATTATATACTGAGACGTTGGCCAAAGTATATACTAATCATATACTGAGACGTTGGCCAAAGTATATACTAATCATATACTGAGACGTTGGCCAAAGTATATACTAATCATATACTGAGACGTTGGCCAAAGTATATACTAATTATATACTGAGACGTTGGCCAAAGTATATACTAATCATATACTGAGACGTTGGCCAAAGTATATACTAATTATATACTGCATAGCGTCTGTCAAAGAGTGAATGGTTTGTAACTCCCATGACAGCCACATCGATGCAGGACAGGGACTCGTACAGCAGTTGGTACGTTATTCACTATCTGTGTATTCGTATTCGTGATGCACTGTTTAAGATATGTTGTTAAAAGGAATTCAAAGACTACGGAAGTATGAGTAAAATCCATCTGAGCGCACACACGCAAGCGCTCACACATTCAAGGTCACACATATTCGAAACACACATCACAGAGCCGCACCTCATGCCTCCCAAACGACCTAATTAGTGAGGAGTCCGATGTTGGCAGGTTGTCGTCTTCAGGAAACGCGAGATGAGCGGTGATCAGATCGGTCAGTTGATACAGGAAGAAACACAATTGCCGGCTTACTGCTGGGCGTCCTATGCAGAGACTGCTGGGACCCAGGGTCCTCAGTAAACACACAACTATCACTGCGATACCTCCCACTTAGGGGCCGCAACATGCATGGGGATGTCATACACACTGCCACGTATATTTTGATATTTTGTAATGAAACAACTCACTAAAGAACTCAAACACGGGCACAAACATCCATATCATACACAAATAGTAGTGATAAAAAATGATCTTCAACCTGCGAATAAAATAGTATGTATCTCTTTTGAAAAGTGGACGTCATGAAATTATGGCAGCTATTTGATAAGAGGGTCTAACACAATGTTCAATGTGAAAACTATCACTGACTACTACTCTTCATGCTAGGTAGGTACGTTGTCCATGTGAGACCACCGGTCCCTTGTCCAACTACAGCTATCACGCACTGCTACAGGTAGACAGCCACTTCATGTTAGGGGTACGTCTGTCATAGGGGTGTCTCCGTGTGTGAGTATGGGGAGTAGGGTACCCCTGTGAGGTGGTTGTGGTTGTTAGGGGTACGTCTGTCATAGGGGTGTCTCCGTGTGTGAGTATGGGGAGTAGGGTACCCCTGTGAGGTGGTTGTGGATGTTAGGGGTACCTCTGCTATAGAGATGTCCCCGTGTGTGGGTATGGAGAATATGATACCCCTGTGAGGTGGTTGTGGTCGTGGTTGTGGTTGTTAGGGGTACGTCTGTTATTGGGGTGTCCTCGTGTATGGGTGTGTTGGGTAGGGTACCCCTGTGAGGTGGTTGTGGATGTTAGGGTACGTCTGCTATAGAGATGTCCCAGTGTGTGGGTATGGAGAATAGGTTACCCCTGTGGGGTGGTTGTGGTTGTTAGGGTACATCTGCTATAGAAATGTCCCCGTGTGTGGGCATGGAGAACAGAATACCCTGTGAGGTGGTTGTGGATGTTAGGGGTACCTCTGCTATAGAGATGTCCCCGTGTGTGGGTATGGCGAATAGGTTACCCCTGTGAGGTGGTTGTGGATGTTAGGGTACGTCTGCTATATGGATGTCCCCGCGTGTAGGTGTGTTGGGTTAAGGTACCCCTGTGAGGTGGTTTTGGTTGTTAGGGGTACCTCTGCTATAGAGATGTCCCCGTGTGTGGGTATGGAGAATAGGATACCCCTGTGAGGTGGTTGTGGGGGAGGGGAGTTTAGGGTTACCCCTCTCATAGGGGGTGGGGTGTTAGGGGACCTGGCCAAGTCTGTTAGTGACTTGATCCCCACATCCGTGTTTCTTACTGCACCAGCTTCATGACCCTCTCCCTACTCTTGCTGACCCGCTGGCGGCTCAAGGGGTTGCGCCTTAGACACACACAGCATCTTTCCATTGCACATATACTCTCATTTCCGGCACTGCGTCACGTGTCATTTCTCTGTGTCTTGTTTTTAATAATTATTTCCATTCATTCTATGACACACTGAATTAATCATATCTTAATTTCTACATTACTTGCCATCGTGATAACGGGACGTGACATCATCACGTCTGCCGCTAAAAAACACTACAACAGCGATGTGACAACTATCTGTTATTTGGTCATGGCTATCTGTTGAGACATGGTGGTCAGTGGTAATGTTTACGTTCCCGTCAATAGCGTCACACAATCTCTCTCAGTGTCAGGGGAATGGATTGGTAGAAGTCCATGGGAAGATAGCATCTATTGTATAGTGATTTGGACGGAAGGATGATCTTTAATCTGGTAACAATGTCCCCTGAGATGGGCGTACAGTCACATCCGCTTTTATATCCACTGACCATCTGACCAGTCACCGGAAACGGCCATCTTCATCAAACAATTTCATTGTCTTTGTTATAGAAACTAAAATATAGTAGCTTATCATTAATGTGTCCTACAGAATGTAGTTATTGCCTTTTATCAACTTGTGATTGAGAGTAATCACCCTTTCATCTTTACTACAAGGTACAATAATTATGTCGGATCCTACACGTCAGTGACACGGAGTTCAGGTTTTTACCTGTAGGAATTATTTTCTTTCCGTTAACGTCTATGTTCTGTTTGCATTTCAAGTTCCGCATTGTTGCTCTTAAGTATTGATATCCATAAGTCTGCAAGAATATCAGAAATAGAAACTGTTTGGAATCATAAACAAAAAGATTGTAGAAAACTGGAATAAGAAACGTGTCAGACTATGCAAGCTATTCTCGTTCGGCACCAATTAGCACTTCTTTCACACACCTAAACATCAACACCAAAGAGGATAAAATCCTCATTATTTACACGTTATTCCTTAAAATGCATTCCTCCTGGCGTGTCCACACACCGTCTCTGGCAATACTAATATACAAAACAATGGCCTATTGACGTGCTTCATATTTGGCATACATCAGGCGTAGGAGTCACTGACTACGTCTCTGCTCCTGGAGGTTTGCGCTGCAGAGGTGGAGCCTAAACTGTTGTAATCCTCTTCAAACAAAGAATCAGAGGTAATCCTTAACCAGCTTCCTAGCATAGCTGTCTGGGTTCAGAAGTGGTTGGACATACAAAGACTTCTCAAATAACCAAACAAACCACCTAGAGTCTTCGTTCAACAACCATTTCTCTCGTTTTCCGAATTAGCGCAATTTTATTACAAACAGGGGTTGATAATTTGGCTGCTGTCTCCCGAAACGCAGTATGCCCCAGGCGTCCGTGTCTCCAGACGCTGCCAAAGAGGAAGTGGTGGCCCACTCACCCCAAGGGAAAGTTACCGCTTAAGAGGTTAAGCCGCTGAACATAGGTTTTTTGGCGACCAAAGATGACTAGCATTTGTCTTCTGCTTCCATAGCGCTCATGACGTGCTTGGGGAGCTGTGGACTGTAAGATCGGACAATGCTGTAGCTGTGTATAGCAAAACACACGTGGCAATTATACCATCTTCTTTTTGCAGTCTTCTCGTAAGAAAATGGGACAGTACGAATCAAGTCACTCGGACTATTCAGACCTCCTTGCTCTGAAACAAGGAGTACAGATGTGGCCCAGCTGGCACCGAAGTTTGGCCTCAAGGAGGTCTCCACGAGCCGCGAACAGAGGAATATTTCGTGGAGAGTTTATTCTGTTAAGATCCTCACCCCCTGGTACTTGTGCAGGCAGGGACGGGCGCAGGAAAGGCAGCCCTCAAAATGGTTATCTTTATGCACAGAGGAACCGTGAGTACAGATTTCATTGAATATCATTTCCATTTTACCATTCTAACGACAAATATTTCATGACTTTTTTGTAGATATGAAAGTTTGTTTCTGGGTACATTACATGACATCCAGTAAACAATATATTGACAACTGTTTAGCCTACTGGGTCTAGTCGACATGGCTGTCAAGGGCCAAATAACCCAATGCTCTGAATCTGAATACGAAACACGGTGAAAATTTTGAATACACTATTTCTTCTCTTCGATCTTGTTTTGGGATATATGTATATGTGTAAACACCCATTGACACCAAGGAGAACAGACACCATGTTAGACTAACTGCAGGCTGTAGTGTGGAATATACTAGTAGTTCATGTGCTGGGTGTACCCCGAAGCCTCGCACCTACTGTGTACACTCACTGTTGTGGCAAGATTAGTGCTTCTTGAAATATTAAAAGATATCCATACCATTGCATAACTTGATGTTGCCAGTATTTGACCAACGTCGACACTTATATTTGGTATAGATGGTTTCTGAAACACTAACACATTCAAATGTATGATCGAATACTATCACTAATATACTATCATTAATATGTGTTACCTCACTGTAGAGAGAATCCTGTACATACCGTATGCCAGTTTGACCGTGACAAATGTTTTTTTATCATTTATAAAACAATAATGACTTTATTACTATGCGACAAACATGTGTTTTTGTGACTTGGCACCATGGTCTTTCATCTGAAGAGGTAGACGCCCTTCAACATGTATCCAAACACATGAAGCGTCTACTCAGTGCATTTGAGACATTGTCTGCCATTTCTGACGACGTTTGTGTGAGGAGCAAGTCACAATGTTTGTTTTGTGAATAAGTCCAATTGTCTGGCTATTCTATGATCTGTGTTTTGAGTTAATATCTCCGGTGTTGAATCCCTGCTAAGTGAGCGAGAGTGGCAGTGGGAAGTGCCGACTTCAGGCGATATGTTACAGAGCTAAAGTAAAATGTCCTAAAGCGGACAGACAAATTGTGTCTTTCTCGTGCCAAGATACAGTGCGTAACCCGCCGCCACTCCTCTCTTGATACACACTCAGCGGTATCGATGTGGCGCACGTACTGTGTGCCTTGAAAGCCTAACATGATAGAAATTATAACGCACTATCGTTAAAAGACGTTTTGATTGACTTTGAAAAAAATACTCTTGTTATGTGACTCACTGAAGTCATATTTTTAGGACAACATGAAAGATCTTAACATAGAGTCAGTCTCTGATGTAACCTTGTGTTCTGGCAGTACGAAATGGTCTTGAGTTTTTGTCAGAATGGATCAATGAGGTATCGGGATTTGATGTCCCTGCTCTACACAGAAAAAAATATGTTCATAATTTGCTTCATATTCCACATTCTGTGTAAATCATATTCATTCAAAAGGAAGACAAGCAGAAGAAAATTCTAAAAAGGAGAAAGCCTCAGGCAAGGATTCAAGTATTGTCAGCAATACAACATGTGATATGACACCCTTACAAAGAATAAAACATGATTCACCATGATACCATCGATGTGATTCTTAAATCTTCAAATACAACACGAGGAGAAAATGGATTTGTGTTTGAAACAGGTTGCTGGAATAGTGAAAGAGGTTTGATGTTTCATGTTACGGAATATGATAGACCCGAGATAGATGTTTTGCAGATGCCAAGAAATTCGGCAAGGTCTGAAAGCCGATAACTGATATAACACCATGTTTTTTATCAGGATCTGGTCCATGGTATGGATACTGTTACAAGTAGACGTCTTCAGCTGGACAAGATCAGCCGGCATTAAAACACCTTCAATACTTTCTCCTTGATAATGTGACATGTGGCAATTCTCCGGCCGTGCAGCTTTATAATGACACCCAATCTCTTGGACTAATTTGTATTTAGAATAAGTTAAGTCCTTTAAGCCTGTTTTGTTACCGTTCTTAGTAAACAGAAAGTTTATTTCACATCACTTAGAGAAGTAAGAGCTGACATTGCCACATGAGGAATGGTAGTCCAGTCTGCTCCTAGGTAGGTTTTTAAAACGACATCTTCCATGAAGTTACCTATGCGAATGAAATCATCTATCTCTACTGATCTTGTAATGGTAGATTTGATAGATTCAACCCCCTTTGGGGGTATACAAGGGAACCTGTTAGATTACAAATACCAAGGAAATGGCCAACTATGATCCCGGAAGGGATATGCTGGCTGGCCCCTTTTGGCAGGCACATCTAGGTAGGCGAGGAGATCCTGGCACTCGATGGTGGCGTGTGTTTCACAGGGGGCACAGAGGTGCACGCTACTCACGACATTCTGCTTGGGATACATTGGACATGCAAAGTCTACTATAAGTGGTTCTTCAGATGAACCACAGCAAATATTCACAACTGTTGCTGATTTCTAAAACTCACCATTTTGATTGCACTCTATTCTCTTTGATTGCATTCTATTCTCGGTTAATCTCGGTTAATTCTCATATGCTTTCTCATAATACCTTGAGATAGGCGTTTTCCTCAACCCTTTGGCAGTTGTCTTTTACAACCATGTATTGTGATAATTGTTTTGGATTTGGGCGTTATAGTTAACTCATTCGAAACCTAGGGACTAAAATTTCCAGTGTGCATTGCAGCAGTTCTAATCTCCAGCCGATTCAGCAGCATGACATGCTCCATTACAGGCCTGCCTGTTAATCTTTGTGCTTACACTACTAGTTACAACTAGATGGTTACACAACACAGTATGTTAAAGGCCTGTCTGTTAATCTTTGTGCTTACACTACTAGTTACAACTAGATGGTTACACAACACAGCATGTTAAAGGCCTGTCTGTTAATCTTTGTGCTTACACTACTAGTTACAACTAGATGGTTACACAACACAACATGTTAAAGGCCTGTCTGTTAATCTTTGTGCTTACACTACTAGTTACAACTAGATGGTTACACAACACAGCATGTTAAAGGCCTGTCTGTTAATCTTTGTGCTTACACTACTAGTTACAACTAGATGGTTACACAACACAACATGTTAAAGGCCTGCCTGTTAATCTTTGTCCTTACACTACTAGCTACAACTAGATGGTTACACAACACAACATGTTAAAGGCCTGCCTGTTAATCTTTGTGCTTACACTATTAGTTACAACTAGATGGTTACACAACACAGCATGTTAAAGGCCTGTCTGTTAATCTTTGTGCTTACACTACTAGTTACAACTAGATGGTTACACAACACAGTATATTAAAGGCCTGTCTGTTAATCTTTATGCTTACACTACTAGTTACAACTAGATGGTTACACAACACAGTATGTTAAAGGCCTGCCTGTTAATCTTTGTGCTTACACTACTAGTTACAACTAGATGGTTACACAACACAGCATGTTAAAGGCCTGTCTGTTAATCTTTATGCTTACACTACTAGTTACAACTAGATGGTTACACAACACAGTATGTTAAAGGCCTGTCTGTTAATCTTTGTGCTTACACTACTAGTTACAACTAGATGGTTACACAACACAGTATGTTAAAGGCCTGTCTGTTAATCTTTATGCTTACACTACTAGCTACAACTAGATGGTTACACAACACAGTATGTTAAAGGCCTGTCTGTTAATCTTTGTGCTTACACTACTAGTTACAACTAGATGGTTACACAACACAGTATGTTAAAGGCCTGCCTGTTAATCTTTGTGCTTACACTACTAGTTACAACTAGATGGTTACACAACACAGCATGTTAAAGGCCTGCCTGTGAATCTTTATGTATAGACTACCAGTAACAACTAGATGGTTACACAACACAACATATTTAAAGGCCTGCCTGTGAATCTTTATGTATACACCACCAGTAACAACTAGATGGTTACACAATGCAGCATGTTAAAGGCCTGCCTGTGAATCTATATGCTTACGCTATTAGCTACAACTAGATGGTTACACAACGCAGCATGTTAAAGGCCTGCCTATTAATCTTTATGCTTACACTACTAGCTACAACTAGATGGTTACACAACACAACATGTTAAAGGCTTGTCTGTTAATCTTTATGCTTACACTACTAATAACAACTAGATGGTTACACAACACAACATGTTAAAGGCCTGTCTGTGAATCTTTATGTATAGACTACCAGTAACAACTAGATGGTGACACAACACAGCATGTTAAAGGTCTGCCTATTAATCTTTATGCTTACACTACTAGCTACAACTAGATGGTTACACAACACAACATGTTAAAGGCTTGTCTGTTAATCTTTATGCTTACACTACTAATAACAACTAGATGGTTACACAACACAACATGTTAAAGGCCTGCCTGTGAATCTTTATGTATAGACTACCAGTAACAACTAGATGGTTACACAACACAGCATGTTAAAGGCCTGCCTATTAATCTTTATGCTTACACTACTAGTTACAACTAGATGGTTACACAACACAGCATGTTAAAGGCCTGCCTGTGAATCTTTATGTATAGACTACCAGTAACAACTAGATGGTTACACAACACAACATATTTAAAGGCCTGCCTGTGAATCTTTATGTATACACCACCAGCAACAACTAGATGGTTACACAATGCAGCATGTTAAAGGCCTGCCTGTTAATCTTTATGCTTACACTACTAGCTACAACTAGATGATTCCACAACACAACATGTTAAAGGCCTGCCTGTGAATCTTTATGTATACATTACTAGTTACAATTAGATGGTTACACAATACAACATATTTAAAGGCCTGCCTGTGAATCTATATGCTTACGCTATTAGTTACAACTAGATGGTTACACAACGCAGCATGTTGAAGGCCTGTCTGTTAATCTTTATGCTTACACTACTAGCTACAACTAGATGATTCCACAACACAACATGTTAAAGGCCTGCCTGTGAATCTTTATGTATACATTACTAGTTACAATTAGATGGTTACACAATACAACATATTTAAAGGCCTGCCTGTGAATCTATATGCTTACGCTATTAGTTACAACTAGATGGTTACACAACGCAGCATGTTAAAGGCCTGCCTATTAATCTTTATGCTTACACTACTAGCTACAACTAGATGGTTGCACAATACAACAAGTTAAAGGCCTGTCTGTGAATCTTTATGCATACACCACCAGTAACAATTAGATGGTTACACAATACAACATATTTAAAGGCCTGCCTGTGAATCTATATGCTTACACTATTATTTACAACTATATGGTTACACAACACAGTATGTTAAAGGCCTGCCTATTAATCTTTATGCTTACACTACTAGCTACAACTAGATGGTTACACAACACAACATGTTAAAGGCCTGCCTGTGAATCTATATGCTTACACTACCAGTTACAACTAGATGGTTACACAACACAACATATTCAGAGGCCTGGCTGTGAATTTGTATGCTTACACTACTTGTTACAACTAGATTGTTCGACAACACAACATGTCAAAGGCCTGCCTGTTAATCTTTATGCTTACACTGCCAGTAACAACTAGATGGTTACACAACACAGCATGTTAAAGGCCTGCCTATTAATCTTTATGCTTACACTACTAGCTACAACTAGATGGTTACACAACACAAAATGTTAAAGGCCTGCCTGTGAATCTATATGCTTACACTACCAGTTACAACTAGATGGTTACACAACACAACATATTCAGAGGCCTGGCTGTGAATTTGTATGCTTACACTACTTGTTACAACTAGATTGTTCGACAACACAACATGTCAAAGGCCTGCCTGTTAATCTTTATGCTTAAACTGCCAGTAACAACTAGATGGTTACACAACACAGCATGTTAAAGGCCTGCCTGTTAATCTTTATGTATACACTATTAGTTACAACTAGATGGTCCACAACACAACATGTTAAAGAAATTAACAAACACATTAATTCACTGAGAAAAAAATCCGCTATGGTCGACACGAAGACTGAGCTTTGAACGTATGTCGGGAATCAAACCTTGGTCTTCCACGTGAAGTTCTAACCCTGTATCATACCATGGCAGATTATGATCTATTAGACGTACGTTTCTGACTGTTTCAAGTGGTATGATGTATAATTTCCCGATACTGTGTGTTGGAAGATGGAAGGCAGTTGTGGAAGAAGCGATGAAGGTGTCACTTCATGTGTACCACTACGTCAACCTAAAGCTATGTCAGCTCACTGATTATAAGAAGTAACAACCAAGTACTTATTTGACAACCGATATGAATTAGTGTAAATTAGTGTAACTGACTATTCGCCCTTTGTGCATGTCACCATCTGAACTTTGGTTTACGTTGTGGTTCAGTAGTGTTAACCAATGCCCAGGTCTTACGGAATCGTAATTTGTTTTCTCCTGTACAGCTCATTGTTTAAATTTGCGATTTCCAAATGAAAAAACAAAACAAATTAAAGTGATTTGTATCACAAAGGTCTTCACAAACGTGCGCATTTTCAAGAAATATATTCAAGAGTACATCATTTCTTTGTTGCCAGTATCAGATTTCTGATTAGCCTGAAGTGAATGGTGAGTGTGAAACACTTTAGTGGGCAAGTAGTCTGTCACACAGTCCCTGAAATACATTTATACTAAAGGACAATGCAAGTCTAGAGTATGTGACAAGGTTAGATTGCATCTGGAAATGAAGACAGTCTCCGGGCTCCGTTTCATTATAGTTTATAATTATAATTTAGGAACATTTTTTCATCAAATTATGTTCCATTCAGAGACAAGTGCTGATACACTCTTACTGCACGTCGGCTCTATGATAATGCGACCGGTATTGATATTAATAAAATGCCACTGCGTGGTACATCTAACCTTATTCTAAGAAGAATCACTGCTTTTGTTGTCCATTGTTACAAGTGGTACTATATAGTTCAAACCAGTCACGAGAAAGTGTTAGTAACCACATGTACTGAGCTTAGGTTCAATATCCGTGCACATATTTGGCTGTAGCACTGGAACATAAATGGTGAACACTAGCAGGTGAAGATGGCACGTTCTCCACAACTAGAATACAAAATTTTGGAAATCCGCTTATGCCCCTACTGGATGATTCTGAAAGTCAAGGCTGTGTTGACATGTTCATTGCTCGAGTTCTTTACGATGATGTAATTGCAAACCAATGGTTATTTCCCCAATACAAATTTAACAAACGACAAAACATTGGCATTGTCTTGTAATCAATGAAAGTTTCACACCAACTATTTCACATTAACACGCCGCTACATGTTTTGTTTCAATCCAGAACTTGTGGCTTGGGATAGCAAACACGGTGAGCTAACACTGCGTGGTTTCCGGACCTCTGTGAGGATGGCTTGGGTGAAGGAGCATCGATTGCTCACCCAGTTACACAAACAGTCAGAGAAGAGCAAGTTGTCAGGGTACCATATCGTTATTCCAATAGTCTTAGGAATTTCTAAAGTTGTTGAGTATATTCTTGGAGATGAAAGTTCTTGAAAGTAACTAGAATAAATACATATTACTTGTTCTGTGGTGGTCTCTTTGTGGAGATGCAAATCTCCGGGAACAGCAGAAGGGTAGATATACATATTGGTAGTATGTTGTGTTCTCCTTGTAGGGATGCCACACGTCCCTCAAAAACAGAGGGGCAGATATGCATATTACTGGTGTGGTGTGCTTGCAGTGTTTTTATTGCGTGGTGTACTGATCAGGGTTGTGTTCCTAAATGTGTTTTAATTCAGATAAATCTATTGCTAAACCCTTGACTAGTCCATAAAAACGTATTTACCCCAAACTGATGATTTGGTTATGCTTAAGAATGAGTCAGAATATGTCAATTCTATTCGATGGGTGGTCGACAAACTGTTTTATTTCTACAAGCACAGTTAATAATATTATAGATACATCATCTGCAACTGGGCCTGGTCAAGACAAAAGTGATTGCATCTGGAGAGTTCTGTCTTAAATACTTTACATGTATATACATAAGTCATTACACGTTCGTGAGTCGTTACACGTTAATGGCTGGCTTGATATCGGAATGGTCCTTTAAAAGCAAAAGTACGCCTATACATGCCAGGCTGTACTTTATCTATTCTCTCCAGTTGGGGACAATCAATAAAGCTGTTGTTGCCCTACCCAACAGTAACTCAGTATATGGAATTGTATCGACTCCTCTGGAATATGACAGTGTGTTGAAACGACTTCCCTGAATGTCACAGGGACAGTGTTGTAGAGACGGGGATGTTTTCTCTTTAACATAGCAGCAAACAATTCCACATTCTGGGGTAAGACGATTTATTTAGTTTTAGTCAAAAAGGAGACCTAATCTCTGCAATGGTTTTGTCATGAGGAGGATGGGTGACAAATATTGGTAAATGTTACAATGTATTCTATTTAAAACATAGATCTAGGAAAGGATGCTTGATATTTTAGGAGCACATAAACTATTTAAGTTTTACTATTGTAACTATAAGTTTTGACCAGCCAAAAGAAATTTTGGGCGTGGCTGTCGTGTTGCCCCAATAGGCAAACAGCGTCTTGGTGTGTCATTGTTGGGGAAAAGATTGATCTATAGATGTAAAGTGATAGATCTGGGTGATCATAGTAATCATGTATTACCCGTTTTGTGTCCGTACTGATACATGTATTCCCTTGAGGACATCATAAATGTTACGTGATAACAGAATTTTGCCGAACGTTCAGATCGTAATGCAAGAGCGCAGTTAGCCCCGAAAGGGTAACAGCTCTCAGTACAACGTCGACTGTTGAAATGTTTCTCGTTGCGAGCAATGATGTGACTTGAATGCATTCAAATTCAAGCGATCTTAAACTCAATACGAATCTGTGTGAATATGATAGGTTTATCCGTTAGGCGTTAATATGCAAAATCTGAGCTTGAATATCTTACAATCAGACGGTTAAATCAGTCACGTTACGAAATAACTAAATATTTCAGTAAATAGGTGGAATAATTCAAATAAAGTAAAAATAGAATAAGCAGATATATCATGAAATGACTGATAAAATATGTATGTTATACATTACACGTAGTGTCATAAATCATGACCAAATACCACTCACTGATTACACGAGATGTCAGGTCATAGGTCTGATCCGATTACATCAGCAATATTCCTTGTGGACCAGGCCAGTGTTCACTGGGCAGTGACTCGGACATGCCATCAAATAGAAGCGACAGAGGTCTTTCCATATCAATACTGAATGCCTGCCAAGAGCTGAAACATCCGCGATATCTGGCTTCAGATGACTTCAGTTCATCGCAAAGTACAAAAGCTCCAGAGCCGTTTGTGGTAGAAAGTGGAGATAATAGAGCCATGCGTGTGCCTTGGCCGAGTGACAGTAGTTCTCCACGTTGCCCATGTGTTATTGTATGTGTGCGGTATGCTAGTACATGTGCAAGTCGCCAGGGCACCCAACACACTCCACCTGCAGCCATGTTAGGTGTGAAGACCAGGGTTGTTGCAAGAGACCACTGATCAGAACCTTTATTGACAACTTCTGAATCGCCTTATGACACACCATTATTGCCCCCAGTTCTCATTCTGTACATACCGCACGATCCCCTACCAACACCCTACATCTAGATCTCTCCAAACTATAAAAAAGAAACATCCCAGCCTACATGTAGCGAGGTCATCCCATGTTTCCCATACTGAGTGTACAGTCAAGAGCAGTGCAGCCGTACATAAGACAACACATATAGACACACAGACACACAGACACACAGACACAAAACACCCAACGCAAACAAACATAACAAAATATAAACACATCGAAATAATAACGAACAAACAAAACAAACTCCATTATACTTGATGTCACAATAGACTCACGTGACACTTCTCGGTACAGTAAGTCTGGAACTAAACTAGCGTCCAAAAGAAACGCCACCAAACATGTTTCGCTCTATCCGTATCTTAAGCAAAATGTTGTAACAATAATTTGTTTTATTGTAAAACGCAATCATTCAGCAACAGTATTTAATGGGTAACAAGACGTAAAAAGACACAGCTCGTGATCGTTTATCACATGAATGACACTTGGGCACAATATCCAGTATTCGATTACCAATGCACATATTGTTCAATACAGGGTAAGGCCACCCCTTGCAGAGATGCAGGCCCGAACCCGACGTCGAACTGAGTAGGTGAGTCTTCTAGCTTCTTGATTAGGGATCCGACAACATTCCTTTTGCATGGCACCTGCCAAAGCGTTCCTCGTCAGTGGTTGATTTTTGCGTTTCCGAATACTACGTCCCACTTATTCGCAAAGGTCCTCAAACGGGGACAGATCTTGAAGAGCTTGAACTTGCTTTCCCCACCAAAATTCGCTCTTCGCCAGTTTCGCTGCTGCCAGTGTGGTACAGTCCTGGTTCATCTCCATCTGGCACGTCAACGTCATGCCCCTGAAAGGTTGATTGGCACAGAGGTCATGAATGCGTCAAGCCACAGTCTGCTGACTGGATGTTCAATGATGCTGTTGACGCTTGATGGCGTCACAGTGACGTGTCGGTTCCTCAAGTGAGATACCCGTAAATATAGGCCTTCTTGTTGGATAGTGACCTTCGGTCTACCACTCTTTGGCCTGTCTGCAGTGATGGTCCTAGCCACATGCTCTTGTGCCTGTTCCTTATGTAACATACCGATTGCACTTTGACTCTGCTGTGGTGTTAAACGAGGTTTGTTCCTGGTTGTCAGTCGATTAAAATGATGTCAGAGAATATACCTGGTTGGCCTTTCTATCCTAATTTGATACGGGTAACTTTGTAGACAGTTTCCGTTTTATTCGTGTAAATTCGGCTTTTTTTCACAAAATGCAAGTGTAAATGTTGACTGGGAATAGATATGTTGTGTGTGAGATATGTGTTTTTGGCTATTTTCGAAATGACAGAAATTATTTTGACAATTTACAGTCGTTTTTACTTTGGTGGCGTTTCATTTGGCCTGCTAGCTTCCATAGTGTGGTCCAGAGAGCTATAATCTACATCTGCATTGCCGCACCAACTAGATCTTTTGGAAATTCATTGGTGTTTTTTTAAATAACGTATCGAAGAAGATTTGACGTATTTTGAAGAAACAAACATGTTCTATGGCATATATGCCTTCGACTAATGTTTTATGTATAATTTACTAATAATATTTTGCCTGTATAGATCCCCTGGATATTAAACTTTACTTGAATGTCAACACACTAAAATCATCTTTTACAATTTCTTCTAATTAAAGGCCATGGTGCAGAGGCATTTTACAAATAACCAAATTGACATGAAAAGCTAAAAGCGAACGCTTCATTCATTAATTTCCATACATGTGCCGTATGGACAACAGTTTTTACCTTCTCGTGGCGTATTGCCTCACACAGACTTTGTAAATACACGTATGATGTCTCGTGTATATGATAAAGCTAGCATACGTGTGTGTGTGTGTGCGTGCGTGTGTGTGTGTGTGTGTGTGTGTGTGTGTGTGTGTGTGTGTGTGTGTGTGCGTGCGTGTGGTGGATGTGCATGTCTTTGCACAATATAGACAACGAAAAAATAATTAATCTGGCTTTGTTTTTGATCTCGATTTTCATTCCAGTACTGATTGAACAGAGTGTGAGATTCGAAAGATTCTTACCATTGGTGGAAAATGCTAGTTTTGACAACGCTCCCAGTGAGATAAAAGACTAAATAAGAGACTTGTCAGCCCAAGACGGGTGTTGTTTACTTTAAGGTTCACAGAGTTGTCTCGTCCTAGCGTTGAAGATGGGAATATGTCAGTGCACTTCTTTCGTTTTTATTTGTTTCTTTGGACCTGCTCAACGGAACAAGCCCGAACTGTTTATTAGACTCACGTGTTATTATACTAACCAACCTTAAACTGAGTCTTACACTAAAATTAGTTAGTTGCTTACAATGCACTCACTTAATGCTGCTTCTACTAACCCGCCACTTACACTGCATTTACTATACACCATGTGCTTCTACTAGTCTCCTACTGACAATGTACTCACCTAATGCTGCTTCTACAAGTCCCCATTTAGACAGCACTGGCTTGGTGCTGCTTCTACTAGTCTCCATTTAGACAGTACTGGCTTAGCCCTGCTTCTACTAGTCCCAATTTGGACTGCACTTACGCAGTCTTGCTTCTTATAGTCCTCCGCTTAAACCATACTCACTCAGTTCTGCGTCTACTAGTCCCCATTTAGATTGTACTCACTTAGTGCTGCTTCTACTACTGCTTCACTTAAACTATACTCACTTAGTGCTGCTTCTACTACTGCTCCACTTAAACTATACTCACTTGGTGCTGCTTCTACTAGTGCTCCACTTAAACTATACACGTACTCACTTAGTGCTGCTTCTACTAGTCCTCCACTTAAACTATACTCACTTAGTGCTGCTTCTACTAGTGCTCCACCTAAACTATACGCACTTACTGCTGCTTCTACTATTCCTCCACGTAAACTATACTCACTTAGTGCTGCTTCTACTAGTGCTCCACTTAAACTATACTCACTTACTGCTGCTTCTACTAGTCCTCCACTTAAACTATACTCACTTAGTGCTGCTTCTACTAGTGCTCCACTTAAACTATACTCACTTAGTGCTGCTTCTACTAGTGCCCCACTTAAACTATACTCACTTAGTGCTGCTTCTACTAGTGCTCCACTTAAACTATACTCACTTAGTGCTGCTTCTACTAGTGCTCCACTTAAACTATACACGTACTCACTTAGTGCTGCTTCTACTAGTCCTCCACTTAAACTATACTCACTTAGTGCTGCTTCTACTAGTGCTCCACCTAAACTATACGCACTTACTGCTGCTTCTACTAGTCCTCCACTTAAACTATACTCACTTAGTGCTGCTTCTACTAGTGCTCCACTTAAACTATACTCACTTAGTGCTGCTTCTACTAGTCCTCCACCTAAACTATACTCACTTACTGCTGCTTCTACTAGTCTTCCATTTACAATGTACTCACTAGTCTAAACCCATTTTTGCTGATGAAACTTCGAAGTGCTACACCTATCCGCATATTAGAAAAAAGCATTGCAGTTACAATGGACAAAGGCTCTGTAAGAGGAGTCAAGTTGACGTCAATTTCATATTCGCACAGACCAAGCTCTATCCGTACTGTTAAATGATATAGTCTGTCGATTGTAAATCATGAGTGTACAAACAATGTTTTGAATATGATTCTCAGAATAATTTCAATGCGCTTGTGTTCATGTATATCAACGTATTGTATATTCTGGTGTTCATATATGTGTGAAATCACCATCCACGAACTGCACTTTTTGGTGTCAATGGCCATGGTCCAAGCTAAGACAGAGCTACGATTGTGCACATAAAAGTATTGTACATGTGTAACCATGAACTGTCGCTTTATCGTTACCTGAGTCCAAGACAGTGGGACTAGTTATTGAACCAAAGTTTCGGCCAAATGATTACCATGTGGAGTGAGTGAGTGAGTGAGTGGTACCAATTCTTTTTATTGGATAACTAAGCTTGCACTGATTACCCATTTTGTGATACTGTTTGACTGTTTCCCGACTGTCTACGGGTTACGTTGAGTGATATTTCTAATAACTGTATATGAGTGATGTCTGATACACAGAGGATGGTAACCTTCTCGACGTGGCACACATTTGTCAGTATCAAATCGGTTTAAGGGCGTAAAAGGATCGGTCAGGAGAATATATTTATATGAATCGGATGACATTAGTAACTTCGAATAAGAAATACCTGCGTCACGAACACATTTGATTACGTGGTCACAATCGTGGTGGGAGAATCAACAAAATGTTTATACTCAAAACTTTTACAATTCTTTATGCTGATATATTCAAGAAGTTTAGTTAGTTCTGCTCTGTCTCAAACGTCCTGTCGAAGATAGTCGAAGTGATACACATAGAAGGAGGCTTGTCTCAAACAAATGAGCACGCGTTGCCATCTTCACAAATATCTGTCAGTCCCCAAATGAACGTGGAGCATTGTTTACTTGCACAACAACCTTAAGTGATGTTGTACCTAACTGGTTACGTTCACAGCACAACCTTTGAACGGGATCCTGAAATAATGAATCTGCTGTCCTCGCGGTAACATGAACTTCGGGGGCATGTGTCGAAATGCAACTACAAACATTCCTGAGTGACATGGAGCAAATGAAGAATATATTCATCACGATGATGGGATTTTTAGACTTGTGGGTACAGGCTCATTTAGGAAGTCTTTATTATCATGCGCTGCACAACATGATTTCAACTGTGTCATCAGAAACATTCTGTCGTTTCACATTCAGAAGAGCTGCATAGAAATGAGTGAGTTTGGGTTACATTTGCTTTAACATGCAGTCCTTAATCTGATGTTTAACTGCATGCTGAGTGAATGCTGATTTCTCTGACATGTTCCAGCGTTTGGAATCATTCCTGAAAAATCAGACAAAAATTACGCCCGATAATCTTTTTTTCAAGAAAGATGCTATAACGCAAAATATAATGCAATAATACAGTATATACCACGCAACACAGCGCGTGTATCATGGCACTGAATATATTGTAATAACACTGTATATATATATATCGTTGTAACACAGTACATGTATGCTACATCATAGCATATAGATACTACAACATAGTATATAGACAGTATAACACAGTATATATGTTATGACACTGAATATATCGTTATAGCACAGTATGTATCGATATAACAGTTTTTAGATGCTATAGCACGGTGTGTAGAATTTTATTTGGAAAATTGTTGTGTAATCGGTGTGTCTGCATTTGTATGTAACTGAACATTTGGGTCATGTATGCATGACCTTCTCTCTGGGGCAACTGAAAATTTACATGACGCACACGTATGCTTGCGTACAGAAACTGAACATCTGGATGACGCATGCACTTGCTTGTATAGTCTGGTTCATAATTATTGAGAATTTTTCTTCTTACTTTGAGCTATCCTAACACCTCAACTGATTCACTGATACTTAAAACTAAGTAATGGTATAAGGGAGGTAACTCATCTTGGCCTACTGAGTATAGTACAATTAGAGTTACCTCCCCTGAATTTGTAGCAGACGTCATTTTCCTCAGCACTGTCAACAATGTCTGCTGAAGATAAAAGAAGGTTGATTTTTGAGTTGTGTAATCAAGAAATTGATGATGTAAATACATTGGCAGAGAGAACAGGAACTCCTCTTTCTACTGTGTATAGGATTAGGAAGAATTTTAAAGAGGGAAAGGATTTGGGGCACCAGAAAGGAGCAGGGAGACCCAGAAAATTGGACTTCTCAGATCGCGTCCGGCTGGGAATTTTAGCGTCTAAAAAGCAAAGGGCAAGCATCTCCAACATCAGGTATGAAATGATAGAACGGGGATCAACAGTTGTATTAAAATCTACAGTTAGAAGAAATTTGATTGATCTTGGATGGGAGAAAAAGACTGGAATTCCTTCTCCTCTCATGAAACAAGAACATAAAGACAGGCGTGTTGAGTGGTGTTTGGCACATGAAAACTTTGACTGGGAAAATGTGTTTTTTACTGATGAAAGCTCAATATGGGTATATCCCAATAATGTGAAAATATGGACAAAGTCTGCGTCAGCACCGTTGTATCGACGACCTAAATACAGCCCAAAGTTTCATGTATGGGGAGGGATATCCTTATTAGGAACGACCCCGCTGTGTGTGTTTGAGGGAAATCTGACAAGTCAACGCTACACTAACATATTAGATAATTTTCTCCTTCCAAGTGCACATGTGTTTTATGGAAATGACTGGATTTTGCAGCAAGATAATGATCCTAAACACACCGCAAAACATGCCAAGCAGTGGTTTCAGGAGAAAAATGTGACTGCATTACCATTTCCTGCATATAGTCCTGACTTAAATCCCATTGAGAACATTTGGGGGATGATGAAGGAATGTGTGAATCAAAAGGGGTTGACAAAAATTGAAGACATGAAGAGAGAAGTGGTCCGATACTGGGACAGCATAACTCACGAGACACTAACCTCTCTGATAGGAAGTATGCCTACCCGTCATAGACTGTGCCGTGAAGCTCAAGGAGACTTGATAAAATATTAAATTGTTACCTACACAACATGAAAAGGTCAGTTCACTTTCACAATACATTCAATTTTATCTGATTTGTTCTCGTTTAATAATATGAAATGCTTTAGCTATTCTCAATAATTTTGAACCATACTGTATGTCGTAACTGAACATATGAACGATGTTCATGGTTTTTGTAATCATTCTGAATGACAAACGCATGTACCCTTGTGTAGTAACTGAACATTTGAATGACGTATGCACGTCTTCTTGTGACCATCTGAATCACATGTACCAGAAAGCGTGGGCAGCTTTGTGGGGGCAACTGGGGCAGCAGAAATACAGCTACTGAACATAATATAAATTTAGATGAAAAATGGTTTATTGCTCTAGATGTGCCGTGCAGAAGGAACTCGGTCATGTATGGCGAAATGCCAGGATACTATCTATAACGATCTCCATTCATTGTCAAACACGGAAATACACAGAATGTACAACAGAATGTTTAATTATAGCTCTACAACATCCTATGAACGAATGTTAATATCTGTAAAAACAGTTGGACACAAGTATTAAAGATTTTATTCACTGTCGGGCATATTTCAGGCTTTCCTCTAGAATTTCAGTCATTTGACATGAATGTTAATCTTTGAAGATGTTTTACACATTACAAACCCATTACATGGAAACATTAATCCTTTAAAAACTGACCCTGAAATCTCAGGTCACAACGTGCGCACAACGAGACCTTGAAGTTGGAGAGTATGTGTCACGGGTGTCTTACAGTTCAATATTTAGACAAGAGCGCTAATCCATAATTACTGTTGGTGAACTTCACCTTCCATCTGCGTCTGAGTGTGTACATGGCCGCTCAGCTCCGGCCGTCGCCATGTTTACTTTCTTGTGTGCGGCGCTATTCCTTAGACTCATAGCAAAATACACGTGAGGGAGTTTTTAATGGTAATATTTTATCTTGTAAGGACAGAATCTGTAGAAAGGCCACAGATTAAGAAGTATGTATGGAACGTTGTATTAACCAACTGTGTGTGCATGCGACAGAGCAGGGATGTCAGGAGTTGAATAGAGTGGACATGCCCTACAGTAACCACTGTCTGGGGGCAACTGTATCTACACATAGGCCAGGTACAAATGAGTTGGCTTCATCGCCACAATCAGTCGTATTTCACGTGCGGCATATAACATATGTAGATGAAAACCTGACATTGTGTTGAAGTCACAGACGGTCAACAGATAAGCATGGTGACAACTAACAAGCCAGACCTACAAAAGCTACCAGAAGATGATAGTTTAGTAATTGCCGACCTGATGCTAACATTTAGGAAGATTAATATTCGGAAATCAATTGGCCCCGATGGAATACCTGGCATTGCATTACAAGAATGTTGAAAACACTTGTGATGGATACGAGGGATGTGTCAGATTTGTATTGACGCCCATCATATATACCAGCAATTAGGAAAACATCACATATAGTCCTGTTCCGAAAAAGTCAAAACCTTCAATAATTAGTGACTACAGTCCAGTAGCTGTTCCTCCAATAATCATGAAATGTTTTGAGCGAATTGTCTTGAACTTAATTAAGCAAAATACGTTAAATCTAATGGATCTATACAATTTGCGTACAGGTCGGGAGTGGTGTAGAAAATGCAATCATTTCACTTTTGCATAACACCTACAGTGTGTATATTCATCTAGAGAATTCCAAATTTTATGTAAGAATCTTCTTTGCGGACTTGATGATCAGGAAATTATTGAAAATGGACTTAAATAGTAACATCATCTAGTAGGTATAGAGGCCTTCTCGATTAGCCGACCTCAACGTGTTCTGGTCATTTCAACGCTTTTACACGTTAATTTAGTGAGTACTGGTGTTCCTCAAGGCTGTGTCCTGTCCCCTGTTCTCTTCACACTCTATACAAATGACTGTATATCTCATTTATCCACCTGTATGAATTTCAAATTTGCTGATATGCCACTTAGGTTGGGTTTATTTGACAATCGGAATTAGAGTATGGGAAAAAAATTAATGCGTTTACTTCATGGAATTTCATCCTGATCACATACAAAACAAAGGAAATGATAATTGACTTTCGAAGCGGAAAAACAAATTGGAACCTCTTTGTATTGAGGGACAGAAGAAGAGTATAAATATCTGGGTACTATCATTGATAATACGCTTACGTGGAAATCAATTTCACATCGTGTACACAGGAAGCACAACAGAGGCTTTTCTCTCTGCGAAAATTGCCATCATTTAATGTGGACACTAATATCTTAAAATTAGTCTACCAAACATTTATTAAAAGTATTTAAACTTCTGCTTTCATGCCTGGTATGACCAGTTTCCTCTTACACAGAAAAAAAACGCGAACTTGACAAAATTGTAAACATGTCCAGCAAAATTTACGGCTTCACTTTCAAGCCTCAACCTTTTCGGCATGAGTCAAGCTAAGAAGAAAGCTGTGGCCATTGAAGTGGATCCATCACACTATATCAATGAATGTTATGAATTTCTGCCTATTGTTCGCCGTTTCAAAATCATGCAATACAAAAACTATTAGAGCTTCAAAATCAGTTGTCCCATACAACATAAAACTTAAACTTCTTCCAAAATTGCAATAATGAAATCTGTGATGAGGCACGATTATTATATCATTGACTTTGTTTATATTATGAATCATCATTATATTCTGATTAACTTGACATTGTGTGTATATACTTCAAACTATTTGTTGTTATATGCTTTGCATTGACTCTTCTAATTCAAGACAAATTTCCCTAGCGGGACGATAAAGTTTATCTCATCTGATCTCACAGACTAAGTCGCGTATTAGCAGGTACAATGTTAAGCTATGTAATGTAATACACTGCAATATCTGTTGACTGGTGCACACGAACGGGATCATCTGTTAACTGGTGTACGTTGGTACACGTGAATTTGTTCCTATTTTATTTGGTACAAGATATTCTGTTCATCTGTTAACGGGCACATTTGAAACTGATCGTCTTTTAATTAGTACAGGGGATTCTGATCATTTGTTGACTACCACGAGAGATTCTGATCATCTGTTGACTACCACAAGAGATTCTGATCATCTGTTCCCCCCTGTATCCCTAGATTTGACACGTGGACCCTGAACAAGCGCATCATGTATTTATGTGTGTCGTCTACCTTGAACTTGTGGGACATGCGGGGTATTTGCTGTAGAGTGGTGCCAGCTTAACGGAAAGTGATCTATGTAAGCTCACAGACACAGAGGCAAGTCCTGCTCTCGGCGGTTGTTGTTGGTGCATCTTGCGACTCTAGTGTTCAATGTGGCTGCCACACATCTGCTGGTGTATATTGCATGCAGTCCCCTACAAAGGCGATTACGGGTTTGAGGAAACGTTGACCCTTGGTCAGTGACACTCCTACTACCGTCTGCTTCCACTCAGCAACAGTCTGATTCGACCTTCGTACAATAACATATCAGGGGCGTTTTCTTCTTTACTGAACTGTTTCCACACTTTCAATTAATTTCAACATTACATTGACTCATAGCTCAGCAAGCTCGTTAGATCAATAGGGCATGAAGAAATAATGTTTGAAAGTGTACCTCATGTCAAGCAGCTATAATGACAGTACCAGCATTTGTTGACTAGTGCACAGTATTCTGTAGTGCATACCTAGCGTCAAGGGGGTGCAGTAAGCGTTCAGCTGGCGACAAAGTTCCACCCAGGACACTGAAATATGCACACACCTGCTCAGTACTCCCTGCAAACACATACCTCCATCGTCGTCGTCGACCCTCGGAGCTACAAGCAAGATTTCCGGTGCCCCAGTTGTGTGCACTATTTTGCGCATGCATGTAAATCCCGTGCAAATCTCACTGGCTGTACAGGCATTTCGGGACGGCCACAACTCTTTTGAAAATCCACAGTATCCAAAATGGTCTTTGCGTTAAGCTTTGACGGTGTTATGTAAATCATGCACACTTTCAAATGATAGGTTATGCGAGAAATGAAATGATAGATGTTTGAAGAAGCTACGGAGACTGGTTTCAACGATTGTAGACAGATGCCTTACGGTTATCTTGATGTTGATCTTTCCAATTATGTCTGGCGGCTGAGAAACAGCGGAAGCACACCTTAATCTGGAAAATCATCCGCGAAAAAAAACAGTATTGTGAAAACTTTTGGTGAGCGACATTCTAGTTGTATCTTACACCCCTGTCTATGAGAGGCCACAAGCAGGATGTGTCACATAACTGTGAGCAACTCCCAACCATCTCATGTTGTAATGAACTCAATATCCACACAACGTCTCCTCCTGAGCCTCAACAGACTCACAGCAACATACTACTCAATAGCTTGCTGAACAAGTACCAGTGACAATGGACATTTAGGGGGCTTTTGGGGTGCAAAATGTATACAATATCTACTTGCACTGTATGCTTGCACGAAACGAACATACACCAGCAGTGTTATTAGGATCTGAACACTGTCTGGTTGTATGTAATGGGTTAATGTGAGTTTTAGTACTCTGGGCTCAGTATTTCATGCCAGCTTCTTCGAAGGTGACTGTGGCTGAACTGTCTTCTACACACAGCAATTCCTCCTGAATACACGACACATATTTTGAAAATGGTAATGAATCGTATATTTTAATAGCATTTACCTACAACTGGCCACAAAATCCATAATAACAGAAACTAAAGTGATATTGTCGTGTGGAATACAACCTGTTTAATATCTGAGTCACAACAATCTGAAGGTGCGGCTACTACTGAGATCTACAACTACAATACAACAGAAGTCAGTGTAGCTGGTCTGTATGGTCTGTGTGAGTCTGTATTTGTAGTCTTTACATTCATGGCCATGAAATCTGCACATAGAGCCCCCTTGCATACTTTACAGTCAGCTTATTTGTTCCTTCCTTGTTTTTCCAGGTCCGTGCCCTATCAGTCTTCCTCTGCAGAAACATGAGTACCCCACCCGCATCCACCAGATCGAGGCTGAAGAAGAGCTGGACATTGATGACATAGACAGGCAAGTCAATTAAGTGTTAACTGGGATGTGAGACGTACTGTCGACTAAGTAGACTTCTCTTAAAGAAAATGTATCATCTGTGCTTTTGTTTTGTCCTCTATAACATCATGGTCAACATTTATTCAGTGTGAAGTGGTTACATACCATATGTACTTTTCATATGTTTAGTATGAATTTGTGTCAGAGAACCTTTGTTTTATGTGTATTTTACGTCGCTGTTTGAATTGCCATGTTTCTGTGAACAGGTTCAACCACCGGTCACCACTGGGTCTGATCCAGGAGTACAACGGCTTCCGTCAGGGGAGTCGCGAGACGTCGCTTGATGACATCCAGGAGGAAGAGGAGGACCTGGATTGTATGTCCATCTACAGTCGCAAGGTTGGAGCCAGGAGTCTGGGCAAGAACAGTATCTACGAGGAGGCTGAGACTGTGTTCTCCTCTAATTCCATGGTTGACATCACCCAGGATTGCGGGGATGGATCATCAGGCTTGACTCCAGTCAGCGCGGAGGGGAAAGAAAACAGTCCTATGATACCAGAGGAAGACTATAGCGCTGATGAGTCCGGTATATCCGCTCATTCAGATACTGAGGATAAGACAGGATATACACCATCTAGCTCTGATGAATCCCACAAGAAATGTTGGGATGGATCATCTGATTCTGCCATGAGAGATTCTGATGGATCCTCTTCTATGTGCTCTGATGCTGAAGTAACGGCTACTGTGGCCCAACTGCATATACCTAAAAACGGGAAACCTCCCAACGTAGTATCCAGTGATGACATGAGTGGCGACGACGGTCAACCATTATCCAAAACTAGTCTCCCTGACTCTGATGATACCGGCTTGTTTTCGATCAGTGAAAATACAGATGGACATGGTTCAGATGAAGCTAGTCGAGAACACCTTCCTCGATTTTCACTCCCTACAGCAGAAAGCCGAAGTTTGAAGAGTCTGGATATCCCTTCTGGTCACTCCAGGAAATGGAGCAGCACATCCTCAAGTGATGACGAAGCAGGAGTCTCTGTCCCTAGCGTCCATCGTTACAAGTCTAGGGGAGGTCATGCTAATCTTCAGTTTTCTCAGAACCAAGGGCCCAAACCTACCACATCTGAAGACGATCACCTGTACTCTGAAATCACAATTGTCAGTGACGCTGACGAGTCTGATGCCGAGGATACAGATATGGTTCCACAAATGAGTGCCACATCCGCAGACCTACTCAAGAGAAGTCCTGGCCGGGTTAAAACAAAACTGGAGACTAAACTCAGTTCGGGGTCTCTGGCAGACATCATGCGACAGAGTATCAGCATGGGAACCTTCACCAGGAGAGGAAAGCCTATGACACAGAAGAAAACGTGTAACCCGGTGTTTGACTCCTCCAGTATCAAAAAGGAAAGACAAGCTGTTGCCGAGAGGAAACAGTCAGTTACACAACGGCTGAGTCAGTCATCTGATGACGACGTTACGAGTCCGTATGACAGCTCAGACGATTCCAGGTCATCCAATGACAGCAGTAAACCGAAATGTGGACAAAAGATTAAGGCCTTACAAGATATTTTGATCAAACAGTCACTTCCATTTGCAAACCCTGCCTTTTTCATGGTATCACCAAAGAAAGAGGAGACCGTATCTCAGCCTAGCAGTCCTGTAGACAAGAAGCCTGTTGACCATGTCTGTGAGACCAAGCCTAAAGTAATCAACTCGGTGCCAAGAACGGTTCCTCTCGGAACTGTGCCTCCGCCACCACCCCCACCTCCCCCACCACCAAGTACTCTCCCTAAGGTGCAGAGACCTGTAGCTAGGTCTTCCAACTCGTCAAACATCATGCGTAGAGCGCCAGAAAAAGCTTACTGTAAAGGAAAGGATTCTGAAGACTACTGCCTTGATACAGAGACAAAAACAAGGATTTTGTCAATCAAGTCGATGTTGCAGAGAGCCAGTAGCTTGACTGAGAAGGACGGCACAGCCAGGACCCTGCCAAGGTGATGTTTTCATCTCGTGTATCTTCTACAACTACATTGTGATGAACCTTATAACTGTGATACGTTCATGCGACGGTTGTCTCCCTTACTTAGTCGATACATGGAATCAGTCGGGGATAGTGGAGAGTTGGATGTTGAGGGTGCTTTGTACCGGGTGACAGAAACACCACTCTCTTCGTTGCGGTCATCGGAATACAGGAGCTGGTGTCTGAGTTGCAGATGAACTGGACACCCATCAAGTGGACATGTGCTTCACCGTCTGACTGAGAAACGTACACAGAATGAAAGCTGGCAAGAGTGTAACTAAGCACCCGTGGGCAGTGCACAGTGTGATTTCCATTACCAGTGACTCTCATCTGTAACATCCAGGTAATCAAGACGTGCACGCGAGTGACATTTATATAGACTTACTTCGGGTTTCCTAGATACCGAGTTTGTGTAGCATCCATTCCGTACCGCCCTGGCATTGAGAAGAAGTGAGTTCAGCCTTGTGTAAGGATATGCGAGGAAGAGGAACAGGCTAATGGCTAAGAGGTATTATGAGTATTATGGCTTACGGCAGTTGCGGACAGTGTGTGGACCACTATCTTCTGTTGACGGAGATAGGCTGGACGTGGAGAGAAGAGACTACTGGTGCTTATGGCTCCATGGTACTGTGACTGAGGGAGACAGGGGAGACTACGTTATGCTGTCCGCGGTACTGTGAGTGAGAGGGATGGAGAGACTACGTAGTGCTGCCGATTCCACGGTACAGTGATAGAGAGGGATGGAGAGACTACGTTGTGCTGCCGGCTCCACCGTACAGTGAGTGAGAGGGATGGAGAGACTACGTAGTGCTGCCGATTCCACGGTACAGTGATAGAGAGGGATGGAGAGACTACGTTGTGCTGCCGGCTCCACCGTACAGTGAGTGAGAGGGATGGAGAGACAATGTTGTGCTGTCGGCTCCACGGCACAGTGATAGAGAGGGATGGAGAGACTACGTTGTGCTGCCAGCTCCACGGTACAGTGATTGAGAGGGATGGAGAGACTACGTTGTGCTGCCGGCTCCACGGCACAGTGATTGAGAGGGATAGAGAGACTACGTTGTGCTGTCGGCTCCACGGTACAGTGATTGAGAGGGATGGAGAGACTACACTGTACAGTGATAGAGAGGATGTAGAGAGGCTCCATGTAGTACTGGTGAGAGCACGGCGATTGAAAATGGTATGAACAATTTGTAGACACCCTGCACAAAAGTACTTCCTGGTGAAGCAGGACAACGGGGCTACTCGGCACTTGAGTGGACTGAGACTTCTCTAATAGTGTTGTGTAGATGAGGACAGCTGCCACGTACCAGCACCGATCAGCTCTGGTGATGGAAATACTTCCTATACACTAGAGGCTGATGTTTATATGGGGTCCCATGGATAACAATGCATGTACATTACCAGTCATCGCTACCATGGACTTTCTCACAAAAACAAATGTTGCAATGATAAATATATGAACTACCAGCATTTAATTCAACCTTGTATCGTCAGTCACATTTAATGTGTGAACGTTGGAACGTGAAGCAGGGGCGTATTGAACAGTGTAAAGGACTAGTGTTGTACATACGATGCGTTACAATCTGTTACAGTTTTTCATGTACATAGTGTCTATATTGTTATCGCGTCACACGGAAAGGGGGTGGTTTACAGTAATCAGTTTAAGTGTTACACTTTTACTTACTTTAATTGTACATAAGTACAGAAACCAACAATAGTAGTATAGAAACAATATATGATTGCATTGCACTATTGTTTGATTGATTTTATCCAAGTTTTCCCTAGGAAACTTCAGTTGCACCTCCCGACCTTCATTGATTGTATGTCTTTCCACTTTACCTATAACTCACCTAATATCTTGTTATGCATATTGTTATATATCACTTCGCCATATTATTCATATATATTATCAGCTTTGTAATACAACTTATTTATAATAAAACCTTAAATAATAACGAGGATTTGTGTTAGCACTAGAACAACTGCGAGATGGCTATTTTCTGCATAGCTGAATACAGGCAGACTATATACACAGTAAGTTAAAGGGGGGGGGGGGATACTATCTTCTTTGGTGCTTAAACTTACATAATTACCAGGTTTACAGCAATAGACCTGTACACACAAACACATGTCGATATTGTGTCATTACAGTAGAAACATAGAAGTTCGTGCATTACCTTGCACTGAACGCTGAAATATTCTACAAGAAAACCTGCAACATGTATTGCAAGTCCACCCTCTATAATGTCGCTGACAACCTGAAACTGAACCACAAGTACTTGGTCGGTGTTACTAGGAATCAAGTTAACCTCGCAAATGTCTTCACAGACTGGGATGTCGCTCTCTCGCCATCAATGCTGTCCGGAGACAGATATGCTGATTTTACTCCCGCTTCCAGAGATTGTGGCTTTGCTTTAGATCAGGGGTGTAACTGGTCGAATCGGGTTTGGTGGTGGTGGTGGGTGGTGGTGGTGGGTGGTGGGTGGTGGTGGGTGGTTTGGGGTGGGAGTATCGTGTGGATATGTAGAGCGAACCTGAACGACACTTTATTCAATGATTCTATGGTAAAAGCTGTGTTTAAAGTTTAGTGAAATCCTTCCATGTTTCTTCATGGATTCTTCATGGTAGACCAGTTTTATTGTTCCCAAATGAACCATGTGAAACAGTGACAACACCGATGTATTCTTCAGATGCTGATCCAGGAAGCAATCGACACTCTTGGTTACCATGACGACTGCTGTAGGTATATAGGTATCACTTAGGTGGAATGGAGTCAAGATTCAATGACTATCGAAATTAATGATGCACTCTCAAGAGCTAAGTGTCATTAGCAGAACCATAAAACCGATGTAATTCACCATGATCCTACTTGAGGAGATTCCGGTCTAGAATAGGCATCCAATAACATGACGATCGTAAAGGGCTACACCACTGGTCAGTTGTTTAGACTCGGGGACTTGACTGACCGATGTTTGTGAGCTTGGGTCGTATCGCAGAATGTTAAACACTCTATCTATTGACGGGGCAACACTCGATTATTCATAGGTCGCAGTATCGTTTATATTGCTGATCTCAGTGAGAAACAAAACAAAAACGAAATAAGCATATTTTGTGGCATCGTGAAACAGGGAGATCGCCTCTTGTTGATAAATCAAAGTGTACATGTTGTGTTTCTAGTCCAGAATAGTATCAGGGAAACTTAATTCCACGTTAACGGCGTTATATCAAATATCATTACCAAATTCAATCAGTCTACAGTAAACTTAGTCTCGGCATTGCACGCCTAACACTAAGACTAAGGACACTTAAACTGAAATGCCATGAAATGCAACCACAGCGATAAATGGATCAACTACGTTAAAACCATGTTAGATAACATTGGTATATCCAGTTTGTGGCATTATTAAGATATCGATCAAAAGTGCTGTCCAGCATAGAATTTCAAATCTATCGTGTCAATTGCTTAACAGACCCATAACATCTCCTCGAATGCTGTTATCTATGGATGTATGAAATCTGATTTTCATATTTCTTTACTGAAACGTAAACTGGGAAGAAACAATATATATATTATAATATTTTAATCAAATTTATAACCACCAACCATAAGTTATCCACTGGAACAGGTCGCTTAGGAAAATATTCCCTCAAATAACCGAGTTTGCCCATCAAGTCCTCCCAAGTCGCAGATTAGTTTCATTACTTATTTCATAACAATACATTTACTGCTTCCAGAAATATACATTTAAAGAAATGTTCTGTAAACAATCCTAACTATTAACCTGTTTGAGTGGCAGTTTACAAGTTTGTCTGTACAAATAGGACAAATTGTTATGGATAACAGCTTCTTTATTGCGTGAGTGCGACGTTTCGATACAGATTCTTGTACCCTTAAAAGCAGGAATGATACATGAAATGAAGGATATATATATATATATATATACACTAAAATTTAATTATAACAATCAGATAACATACATACATACATACATACATACATACATACATACATACATACATACATACATACATACATACATACATACATACATACATACATACATACATACATACATACATACATACATACATACATACATACATACATACATACATACATACATACATACATACATACATACATACATACATACATACATACATACATACATACATACATACATACATACATACATACATACATACATACATACATACATACACTAAAATTTAATCATAACAATCAGATAACATAATATACAAAGAAAACACAATTGACAAAGGGAGCAACATAATGCCATGATTGGTGAAGCAGGAAGCTGTAGGAGCTAGTCAGTACACAAAGGATAGTTAACGGAAGCCAAACATGTACAAGTAAATGAGTTACAATGAAGAATGAGATGTCTATACAATAGATTGGGCTTGGTAGAGGAGTGCATCATAAGCAGATGGAATGAAGTATCCTTGGTATTCGGTGACCTTGCGTTTGATGAAGTCCGTCTGGTTGTTGGCTAGGATTGTGATGTCAGACCACTCTGTGTAATGATTAGGGTTTTCTTCGATGTGGTGCGAGATGGCTGATTGCTGTCCAAATTGGTAACAGAGGTGCAATGTTCTTTAACTCGGGTTTTGATGGGTCGTGATGTTTCACCAATGAAGCTTTATCCACAGTCACAGTTTAATTTTATTGATATTACATTTCGGTTAGTTGTTGACAGTGAGCATTTTCATGACATTTGGTTGCTGCCCGACAACATCTCAAAGTTAATCATATTAATCTGATCACTTTCATTTTGACTTTTGTGTATTGGTAAAGTGTGTATAACTTTTTTTTAACATATTTTTGCTTTTAAAAATAATAAAAATGGCCGCCATTTTGCCCGCCATCTTGAACTGACGTGTGTTGCCTTCTCGGCAGTTAAATTTACATAAAAATTAATACCGAATGTGTCCAATTTACATCCAATGTTGATACTTTTGATGTTTTTGACACTTGTCTCCTCTAGGGTGGTGACTTGGGAACAAAACTAGTAATTTTGTATGGTCATGTCGTGGTAATATAATGTTTTACAGCTTGTTCTTTGAGACAGGGGATTTTATATACAATTAGCGATTCTCCGACTTTTCATGGAAATGTGTGATGGTGATTTATTTATTGAATGTTTACATTAGTCTTGCAATTAGAATCAGTTGTTTTTGTTTCCTGTTTACTACTAGAGTGACAGCACGTTGTATGGAATTGTTTCATATTATCCAGAATTCAAAGTGGGTGCCAAGATGGCCGACATTGTAGTTTTACTACTTATACATAGCAGAGGACTAAATGTGTCCTGATCTATAAAACAAACAATTTGTTTGGTGTCAGTATAGAAAAAAAAATTTCAATGTTATTGTTAATAAGAGCTTCACATTCCTAAAATATTTGATGAAATAACATTATCCAAAGTATTAGAAAACTGTGTCTAAGCTCTTGTTGTAGCTATTCAAAGTGGTCTGTCAGATAACTCTTAACCACTTTTGATACATTCAGAAGCTTACAATTAACTCTTCTCTTCACTTTCTTTCATATCATATGTTACATCATGTCAGAACTGGAGTCCTCTAAAAGCTAAAGCTGTTCGGGCAACAATCACCTGCCATACAAAAAGGCATGTCTCTGTGCACAATAACTCAGTTCATCTGCATTGACATAGATCTCTCTGCTGGCATACTGACTTTTATTGCATTTACTCTATGTCAGTTCAACCAATCCATGGGGAGCAGAATCTCTCGACATCAGAACACCAGGAAAAGGATAAGCTGACCACCACAAATGCTCCAACCATGGTCAAGTGGTGAAGGAATATGACTTGCTGCAGATACTGTTTCCAAACATGCACTTGGTAGTTTCCTTGCTCAATATGATATTCTAGACTGCTAGTGGGCGCTTTTCATTTAATGTCTTGTCTCATCTACAGACGTCACTGGATTGTTTGGTACATACATTGAAGGGTCAAGTTCTGCCCCCAGGACGATGGTATCCACGTTCCTAACAGTAAAGATAACGAACAGGTTAATGTTTCATATCACTGATACTTACTACATAGATAATGAATATCAAACGTATATGCTTTTTCGTGAGAAAACCACCTGAAACACAAGTTGTAACTTGTCCATGAAGTGTCTTCTCGGCAGTCGTCCTGCCTCTGGGGGACTTCAGGGTCCAATTCTGCCCCCAGGACGATGGTATCCACGTTCCTAATAGTAAAGATAACGAACAGGTTAATGTTTCATATCACTGATACTTACTACATAGATAATGAATATCAAACGTATATGCTTTTTTGAGAGAAAAACGTTGTAACCTGAAACACAAGTTGTAACTTTGCAGTATACGTCATGGTAAACAAGGTTGCATTGCATTTTATGTTTTCTTCAAAAGAGTGTTTGAAAAAAACAGTTGCTTGCGTAAGCGACGCTTCTACTAAAAAAGGCAAAGAACACTTCCCACACAGATTATGACTGCGTTAGTGTACTTTTTACAATATATAAGCTATATCACGATGAGCAACAACAAATATATGCTTCACACATCATTCCCATATGGGGAGTGTCATGAGCGAACGCTTTAACCATTCGGTTATTCGACGATCCCCATAGATTTAAATGCAAAAAAATATGTCGGGGCGTGAAAACAATATTTAATCTAAATATTAAATTGAAATATTTAAATACTTTAGCAGCAGGTTGCCGCGCAGTCGGCCAGTACACTGACTCTCAAAGTGACCATCCGGGACTTGCTTTGTCTCGAGCTACCTACTGAAGGACGGAATGGTGGGTTAACACTAAGTTATACTATCTATAGATAGCATCGTACAGGGCATGCACGAAGGGGGCCCTATCTACACTAACCCCTAATCTACCAGTCAAGTGCAGTCAGCATTGGGTCTACTGGGGGTGCTGAAAAGACTGGGGCCACAGAGTGTGCCACCCCTAAACTAGCTGGGTTGCTGTAACAACCATCCTGACTGTACAATCAGGCCCTAGCACCGAACCTATTCCATGCACGCTCGGCGGGGGGCTACGCGGAGAGCAGACGTACTATGGCAATATTCCAACGACGGGACTCAGAAGTGGGCGTGAGCCATAGTATTTAAGTGGGGACTCGAACACTGGGACTCGAACACTGGCACTGAACGTGACGTGCCAACACTTGAAAACTAGGCTACACTACCACTCCGTTTACATCCAGACACCAGTATCAACCTTTCCCATCTATACCTAAATGGCTGCATACTGTGAGAGAATGAGCACGCACTGTATATTAAACAAACATTCATGAGCACGCATATTTTCTTCAAAATATATTTGGAAACACCTGCCTGTCTGGTCCTCGGTCGCCCTTCCGAAGAATACTTGAAGTCGTCCTATCTCTACAGGATCTCAAGACTCTCTGTCCCCACGACGAATATTTCACATCACTGGGAGTCGGTGCTCAGACTCCAAGCGGGCTTTAGTCACTGGAGCTGGAAACGACAAAGGGCAAACCAGCCACCTTACGCAACCTAGTCCCAGTCGCCGAACCCGAAACAAAGGGTTAAAGCTATTGAAACACCTCAATCACAAGGGTTTGCACAGAGACATGTTTTCTGATTTAGCGTGAGCCAAGAAAGACTTATTTATGTAAGACAATATCATTAAAACATAATCAACGGCCACTACAATACAGGTATGACGCAGTGTAAATTTAAAATTACAAGTTAAACCCAAAGTGACATAGGTGTATGGATCATTCAATACAAATGAATTAAAACAAACTTTCGTCCGTGGGTGGGAATGTTGTAAACTATGATGTGCTCATCGCATTCGTGACTCACTCGTGTTATCCTGCGGTTACAGTCTGTTTGCCGTGAAAACGTACCAATGAATGTCTCTTTAAACAAAACATAAATCGAATAAAGTGAAATTAAGATTGCAAATTCTTATAATTTTACCTTGCCAATTGAACATTTAATTTTCAGAATTTTATTCATCTTGTTATGACAGTTGTTTAACAAACGATCGTAATTATAAATCACTCTCTTTGTTTGTATTACAAGGGGGTATGCACAATAAATAAAACGCCGAGAAGAAGTTGGGTTGGTCTAAGTTAACGCTCATCACGTACCGCACGCACTCTTGTTTCACTGATCTAACTGCTGCGCTTACCCCCTTGCAATACAAACCAGTAATAACGATTTGAATCTATGATCGTTTGTTGAATAACTTTTATCCTAACTTGAATAAAATTCTAAAACTTAAATTTTCAATTGGCAAGATAAAATTACGTGGATTCGAAATATTTATTTCACTATGTCTGGTTTACTTTTTGTGTAAAGTGAGAAGTCATCTCAACATCGGACACCACCATCCCATTCACCAATACATGGCGCACCACCACCGGCATTACATGGGTACACCACAACATCCACCATTGCATGGGGCACCACCACCGCATGCACCACTACATATAGACACCACAGCCACCGACACAACATGGGATGCAACACAGCCACAATTAATTACGACACAACTACATCCACCTCTACACCACTGGAACACCCAAACAACATCTATCACTGTATGCATGTCATCATCAAGATATGGTGCTATGGTGGCCACTGAATTGTTTTAGCCCATCATGTTTCGTGGTGGGTTTGTTCATCCTTTCCTTGTGCAAACTAGTTCTAAAGATGTGTTGTGATGCGACATACATCCTGGAAAGACAAAGTAGGATAATACATTTTGAATGAATTAAATCTCTCGATATGGATGAATTTGAAGTTAAAGGAATATGCATTTGAAACAACAATTTTGACACCTAGGTGATTTACAAAGTACATATGATATACTCCCAGGTTTGAGATATCCTAAAAACAACAACAATATAACTTTAAACACACGACACGTTTTATTGATAACAGTACTTCTTTTTTATTCTTTATACTACGTTTCAGGGCTAATTCTTGCTCCTAGTCAGCTATTTTTTACAGATGATAAGATATTATATTTACTAGCCATTGTTTAGAATACAGCTTGGCTACATTTTCAGGTACATGCTCTTTTGCTGAATCAGCTGTAACGTAGATACAAGTCTTGGTGTGGATGCATCTTCCAGTCATCATACACTGTAGGTTAAACACTTGTGGATTTAGATCTGGCTTTACATAATCGTAGATAGTTTATGTGTTTATTCTGATTTGCATCTAAATGATCGTAGATTGTACATTTATGGATTAAATATGGTATTGAATAATCGTACATTGCTTTTGCGTGTATTAAGATCTTGTTGCAGACAATAGGACATATAAATTAATACATGTTTTATATGATTGTATCAAATTCCTATTTATTCCCTTAAAATTTAAAGATATTCTTGTGAAATTCCGGCTTTTTAATGACATTTCTTGTGTCTTGTTTCGGGGAAGGGCACATTCGGTAGACTGGATGAACTGCACAAAATGAGGACATAATAATGTAGGACTTCACTAAACGTGAGAATCCTTGAGAATGGCTTTAAAACTAACACTTTGGGGGATCGATCCTACACTAATTGTCAAAACGCTTCACTCACTCACTCACCCAGCTATTCTGGACGTTGGGATTTGATGGCTGCGTTGTATGCGTATATAATCTGGAACATTCTCTGACTTTGTCTGATATTACACTGAAGTGTTTTGACCTGTTTCCGAAGTGTGTTAATAAGACGCTGCCAGGTGTAATGAAGATGTAATCTGGAACAGTGACGAACGGAATCTCCATACTTCAAGCTTAACGGGGATGTATGCACACATAATATAGTTGGACATCAGTTGCAACACTTTTGTACACAGTTTCCACCAGGTCAACTCCGATCGCAGACAGGCGAAACTCGACCGCATTATGTTCTTAGTTACTTTGGTATTCCGTGCAAATATTCCCAGATCCAAATGAATTGTTCTTAAGAAGTTTGTAGTACATTTGTACTCGGTTCTGAAAGAGCGCAATAGATGTCCATCAAGTTCTACTCTTTCTGCTTTTATGTAAGTCTCACACAGGTCTTACTATGTCAACACAGTGTGCATTACGACATGACACGGTAGGGTATACAGAGATGCGTTTTTAACATGTTCTCCATTTGGGATAAAAGATTCTGCCTGTTAAACATGAACAAATTTGCAGCTGTCAACATGCTGAATGCTTATTTGCTGGAATTTCTATTGGAAGCAGAACAAGAATACAATGGGTTGGTAGAGCAATAAAGGATGAAACGAACAAGAACTTGTTGGGTGAGAAACTGCCTTTAACCTGAGAGGTGAACAGATGTGGAACATTTCATCAACTGACTGAGGATCTCCTCCTTGATGATCTTGAGTCCTACAATTTCTTGAGAATCACCCCACTCAGATTTGATGAAATTCGTGAATGCATCACCCCTTCATTAAATAAGATGTCTTTCTTGGTCCACCCTCATGTTTCTGTGAAGGCATGGTGATGTCGATGTTTCCATCTTGAAACTGATAACGGAAATAGAATGGGCTGGGTACTTACAGAAATCAAACCAGGGCATGTTTGCTGTTACCACTGCACACGCTAGAATCAGAGTGAGAATGTAGTGTGAACGGGAAGAGGTGTCTGAATACGACCTGGTTGAGTTAAGAAAGAGTTAGAGCTGGGTAGTGCATGTTAAAAAAGTGGTAGGTCTAATCCAGAACGGATATAAACTGACTAAAGACGGGTTTGAACTGCTTGAAAACGTTGTTCACATGGGGTTAAGGCGCATTTCTTCCCAGCCCAGGTAATACCAACTGTCTGGGGATCGGATACAGATGAAATAGACATACTGACAGCTGGTTATGATCAAACGAGCATTGTAAATTATATAATCATTAGACGTTCTATCCCGTTCAATCTATTTTTACAGTTATTGTTAAGACAGGTCAGGACGTCCTAAGAACTACAAGTGTACCTTGGTGTGCCTCAGGCCTACCAACAGGTAACATGGCCCGACCAACAGAACTCCATCGTTCGTTCGTTCGTATGTGCGACAATGAGCCATTGTAAAAGGAACACTAGAAATGTCAATGTGCTAATCAGGATTGATGGGAAAATCCATTCAGTCTTCCAAATGAATGACGTGCCATGTCTGTATCTTATGAACATTGCGAGTGGAGTTGTTGTCTCAAAGGATATAATTCACAGCTTCGTGCATGTTGAACAGAGCAAAAGGATTAATATATGTAGTCAGCGGAACTCTTCCAAGACAAACTTTTGGTCACCTTTACATCGATTGAACCTGAAACTGAAAATCTCCTCTTCTACATTGATTCCCAAAAAGTCTATAAAGCCCAGCGATGAGAAGCTCCACACAACAAATGGGTCACAATGTTCACGAAACATCTTTACGTCTTTACATCTTGTGGACAGGTTTCTAATGCAATGTATGTACCGAATACTTTAGTAATGCTTGTAGATGAAGTATTGACAAAAACTCACACCAACATCCAATAGTCTAAAACGTCTTATTGAGAGAGTTAACCACAATGTGCATGTGTGGATACAACCAATCATGAAGATTCCTTCACTAGTTGGCCCTGGTTGGAGCATTTGTGATGGGCAGCTTATCCTTTTTCTGATGTCTAGAGATCCTGCACCCCGTGGATTGGTTGAACTGACGCCGAGTAGATGCAAAAGGTCAGCATGCCAGCTGAGAGATCTATGTCAATGCAGATGAGCTGAGTTATTGTGCACAGAGACATGTCTTTTTGTATGGCAGGTGATTGTTGCCCGAACAGCTTTGGCTTGACTCCAATTCTGACATGATGTAACATATGATATGAAAGAAAGTGAAGAGAAGAGTTAATTGTAAGCTTCTGAATGTTTCAAAAGTGATTAAGAGTTATCTGACAGACCACTTTGAATAGCTACAACAAGGCCGAAGTTATCATTTCTCAATCAAAGGAGCCCTAGCAACATTAAAAGAGTGTTATATCAATACGTTTATCCATAGAAAGTAACCTGGAAAAAAATTGTAGGGGGAAGCTGTACCCTGCTTCCCCGACCCTGTACAGCCAGAGATTTGACTCAGTTATCGGCCTTGAAGCATAGTTTTCTAACTCTTTGGATGATGTTATTTCATCAACTATTTTAGGCAAATGACGCTTTCATAAACCATACCATTGAAATTTTGTTCTTTTTCGATACTGTATAAAGTAATTGACATCAAATGAATTGTTTGTTTACGTATCAGTACAAACTTAGTCCGCTGCTATGTATAAGTAGTAAAACTACTGTTGTAACATATGATACGAAAGAAAGTTAAGAGGAGAGTTAATTGTAAGCTTCTGAATGTATCAAAAGTGGTTAAGAGTTATCTGACAGACCACTTTGAATAGCTACAACAAGAGCTTAGACACAGTTTTCTAATACTTTGGATAATGTTCTTTCTTCAAATATTTTAGGAATGTGAAGCTCTTATTAACAATAACATTGAAATTTTTTTTCTATACTGTGTTAAAGATTTGACACCAAATAAATTGTTTGTTTTATAGATCAGGACACATTTAGTCCTCTGCTATGTATAAGCTGTAAAACTACAATGTCGGCCATCTTGGCACCCATTTTGAATTCTGGATAATATGAAACAATTCCATATAACGTGCTGTCACTAACAGAAGACCCGTGAAGGTCCCGGGGTAGAATAGGCCTTCAGCAACCCATGCTTGCCATAAAAGGCGACTGTGCTTGTCGTAAGCGGCGACTAACGGGATCGGGTGGTCAGGCTCGCTGACTTGGTTGACACATGTCATCGGTTCCCAATTGCGCAGATCGATGCTCATGTTGTTGATCACTGGATTGTCGGGTCCAGACTCGATTATTTACAGACCGCCGCCATATGGTAGGAATATTGCGTAAAACTAAACTCGCTCACTCACTCATTCACTAAAAGTAAACAGGAGACAAAAGCAACTGATTCTAATTGCAAGAATACGAAATCCTATTTCTAGGCCCCTTTATAAATTCTCCTCCTGGACTAGGAAGGTTTGAAGGATACTGTTTCTAGAGCCTTATCTTCCACGTCGGTCATATAAATTTCCGTTAGGATAGGGGATGGTGGGGAGCCCATAGTTAGTCAATGGATTTGATGATATATAGCATCGCCCCAGGTGAAATAGGTGGAGTTGATGCAGGCGGAGGTGAGGCTGTTCATAGAGTCGGTAGAGAGGCTGGTGTTGAGGGGTTGCTGAAGCTTGTCAGTTCTGTGGCGTAGTGCCCGATCCTAACTATTATAAAACATCAGCCCTGTTTGAAAGACAAAATGTAAAGCTAATTACGAAATTTATTTTATGTATGTAAATTTATTTTTTTTCATAATGTCTGTCAATATGACATGATTAGTTTATCCATACATAATTGTTTCAAGATTTCAAGACATTTGTTTGTCTCATATGTGATATAGTTTTGAAATATCCCCCCATGATGCTTTGTGTGTATCTGCAGCCTTAAGGCAATTAAAAACATGATTGATTGGTAACTGCAGTGGAGTAACTAGGGGCCGGACAGTGATCCCGGACACTTCAAGGAACACGTCTGGACAAAGGGCTTAGGAAGAGAAGATCCACTGAGCTACCTACGTGGGCGGAACTATTAAACCAGCATGGGTGGCGCGCATGTAAATCAATGGACACTATCCAGGGCAAAACTACCTGACGTAATGAAGGCATCACCCAGGCTGTTGCTGCTCAGAGATCATTCTGCATTACGTGAATCTCGGATATCTCGCACATAATCTAGGCAGGAAGGATATGCATGGTTGAGTATACTTATATGTTGGTTGATAGGTTTAACTGAATTTTTATATCAAGTCTTTGAAGGGCATTTAGAAGTGAAATGCATAAGAATGACGATTTTATGGATATCAACTTCTTTATATGAGAACACAACGTTTCGGAGTTAATGCTGGGCTATCCAAAGCAGTATCTTATTCCCAAAAGTCTTCACTTCATTACGATCCCCACAATAAAATGCTAAATACTTAAGGATTACACAAACTACACAGAGGACTCTCGGCCCTACCAATTTTAAATAAATATACATTTGTTTCAAGTGTTCTAAATTTTATATTGAAACCGGTGTAATTTTTGTGCCTTGTATAGCTTTGAAAGCTTTTATCTTAAAAGATAAATGTTTGGTCAGTCAAATGTTTCAAAGATAATTAACAGATGGGTTAACAGCATAGTAACACCTTTGTGGAAAATTCACAATTATAAAGTCATTATTTGTATCCAAACTGAATTATATTTTCCTCACATTGCCCCATCCTCCTGGACATTTCTTAATGGAACTGAATAAGTTTTTGTTTTTTTGTTGTTTTTGTTTGAGATAATAAAAGAGATGGGATTAAAAGAGAAACCTTGTGCAAGCCGGTCTCTGAAGGAGGGCCAGGTATGGTTGATATTCATTCTTATATAAAATCTCGAAAATTGTCTTAGATACGAAAATTATTTACAAATGAGAATAGTAAATGGATACCGATTTCTTTTGGTTACAACACCATAAATGTTATAATTTATTTATTTACAGAGATGTCCTCCCGAAGACCCTCATAAAACAAAAAAGAACCATTTTCGGAAAGATTCTCTGTTACAAAAGTATGTATTATCATGGCATAACACAAGTAATTAATATTCTAAACGATGGTAATACTTTTATGTCCTTCATAGAGTTTAAGCAATGTTAAAATGTGACTTTTAATTTTGGGGAATATCATTATTTTACTTCATATTCCCTTCTTTCAAATATTTCATTAAATCACAGCTTCAATGACAATAAGATACAGATATTCCTCAGCGCCCCTCATGAGATTGACAGCTGTAATTCCAGGGAAAGACGATGTCCCTGTGGCGTTTACCACCGGGATCTCGGGGACCTGACGCAATGTACGGAAACCCTCGTGATACTGAGCTCTCTCTTGTTTTACTCAACTGTCACGGGGAAACAATCTGTTAGGTTGAATAATTCTTGCATACATGCATGACATCATTTAATGTCCTCAACATAACATTTACTTGTCACCATTTCACTTTTATATACTTGTGACTCGTAACACATCAGTCCCTGCATGTGACAGATGAGGATGTTGATGATAACGACGACGACGACGACGATGATGACGATGATGATGATGATGATCGTGATGATGATGATCATCATGATGATTTAGAGATTTAACGCTTTCCGACAAATTGCGGGTTTCGTACTCGGATGAGACTGAGGTGACTTGCTGTTCTTATATTTGGTGTAGTAGGTATACTATACATGGCAGGTACTCAACCGTAAAATGGCGGTCCAGAGCAGTGAGACGAGAGCGGAGGGTTTATTGATATTTTATAGCTCTACATTGCTGATCAATGAACGACCATACACATATTTTGCGAGCGATTAACAGGACAAAAGACGTTAAAGGTAACTATCAGTTCAGACAATGTGCACAGTTCCTATTGCAAAACATGCATACAAAATAATAAAACGTTTAAATTGATTTAAATTGATATCCTTCTTAATACTTTACCTACACAATTTGCATCGGCCACCTTTCCAACGCACTGTTTAAGCGTCAAGCGTCTACGATCCGTTGTTTCGTCTAGTCGATAATCCCTATTCGTTGCAGGTAGCCGCATTCCCACTTTTAAAAGCAGCTTTTGTTTGGGTGTTGTTGTGAGACGAGAGAAGCCCGCCGGCGTTCAATTTCTTTCAGAGCACTTGGCAATTGTCATCATGTGATTTTACCTCGCAGGATCCTCTTCAGCCACGGAGCTTGTTCGGGATGTCAATTCTGAAGGTAATTTTGCATTTCTGTATTTATTTCACAAAAACTCTGTTTTGACAGATTGCAAGACTGAACTGACGTGGTGTCGGGTTCGATCTAGCCAAGACTTGCAAGCTTGGGCCTGTCATCCAGATACTATACAGCGAAGAAAGGCTGGGTAAATGGTCCCCTGATAGCGTGCGTGATAAGCTTAATGGCTCAACGCATAAAACTACAATAAATGTATTTACAATATTGACTTGTTACAGTGTGGAGAGAACGAAATATTCATCATACTTATTTTAAGTATGGGAAACGGGTTATTTCGTTTCCTATATTAAGCAAATTTCGAAATATTCGTTTGTGCGGAGAACCCACTGTCATGCTGCCCGTACTATTTTAAAACGGTCATAGCCGTTATCGGTACTTCAACTTTAATCTGGCGGAACAATGATAGTATTGGGGTATTGGTTTTTATCAGGGAAACCCAGCTAAACGGAGAATTTCACTGGTAACTAGGGACGCTTACGGTTAGAAACGCGTCTCGCCAGACGTTCGTTGCTGCAAGTGTAATTAGAGAAAGGTGACCCAAGCGGCGATTTAATCCCTTCATGCGTAGACTGCTCATTCACCGATAGCTTTAATTGGGGGACATTGTTGTTTGAATGATCCAGTTACACTTTTGTTTCGGCGATAATGGAAAGTTTTACACACATGAAATGTGTGTTTGTGATAGAGAGAATGGTGCTGTTAGGCTGATCAGCTCATTTGACACATGTCTGCTGACAGGTGGGGAAATGACAAGATGAAATTGACACCTAGCAACGCCCTCCGCTCCATCTATGTTATAAGAACATGAACACCATCAAGGTATTCCATGTTTGGTGCTTGTGTATTGTCCTTCCCTTCTCCTGGTGATTGTTTTCACTGATCACAAGTCTACATCCCATGGTTGTCACCTGCTTATGTATTAAACACTATCACATCCTTGCTTGTTTTAACAGTTAATCAGAATTAATTTCACATGATGCTTCCTAACTGTTTTGCTGTTACTGGGCCTAATCAATGTGTAAACTATTTTCCAGATATATTTATGACATCTACCATAGGTTAATGGTTTGGGGTATAATAGTAAGGTGATAATTGATTGTAGTATGTTTATGTGTTTGATGTACTGTATAATTCCCCTCACAAGTATCCAGGCTTTGTTGGAGGATGTTGGAAACTGAAACTATTTCTCATACTTATTGTCAGATTGTTTTTGCAGTCCTTCCCCCCTTGAGTTGACAAATGCATAATAACCCCCTAAATCATGGTTGTTTTCAAGGAATCATCCAAACAATAGGAGCTGATACACACCATCATGACAAAGAAGGAGGTAGAATTTGGCATTTTTGAAACTGTTTTCTTGTAGTCTGACACAACAGCTTTTGCCTTGTCACTTCCAGATGTCAGTTTTATGTCCATTGTTACACAGTGTTTGCATGTCACACATTAACATTCACACAGCCTGTTTTTCTTCATTTATGCACAAGTTTCTTAATACTTCAGATTTTTCTGTCTTTGATGTCCACTGTTAATGTTTAAACTTGCCAAATCTGAAAAAATTAAGTTCTGTGATGATGTTCTCCTCCAGTCTAATGGGAGAATAATAGCTTATATCACACACAGATGTTCAACATTGTTTGTCAAGATACAGATTGTTTATACACAGTTGCAGAGTGTTATCAATTGATGTACTCATTCATTTGCTGGTGTCTATGACCCAAATTAGATTTAGAGAGAAAAATATATTCAAAAGTATTATTGTATTACACCAAATATATATAAAATGAATGTCCTTTTTAACACCAATAAGCTAGGAACTTTAAGAAAACTTTCAATCTTCTGTAAAATAATTATGGAGCTATTTAAGAAATAACTTCAATAACATATATGTACCTTCTCTCAGTGTACACTGTATCTTTCATACATTTTGTATATAATTTGTACATATGTAAACACTATTCGTGTACCTCTTATGCTGCAGTTTTGCAGCCTGAGTGAAAATAAAAGTTCAGTTCAGTATAAGTGTAAGTTACGATCACAATGATTCAGCTCCTCTAGTGTATGCTACACAGTGAGAGTATTTCAGCTTGAACATGTTTGAAGTGTCTATACTCCACGTGGTTTATGAACAGTCTGTTTGTTGGGCATCTCATATGGTAATGACATGAACTGAAACACTTTTGTATTATAATTCCTGACTTCTGATGTCTGTTTCTCCTTTAGCCTGGTCAGTCAAGTGAGTGAGTGAGTTTAGTTTTACGCTGCACACAGCAATATTACAGCTGTATGGTGGCGGTCTGAAAATAATCGAGTCTGGACCAGACAATCCAGTGATCAACAACTTGAGCATCGATCTACGCAACTGGGAACCAATGATATGTGCCAACCAAGTCAGCAAGCCTAACCACCCGATCCCGTTAGTCGCCTCTTACGACAAGCATAGTCACCTTTTATGGCAAGCATGGGTTGCTGAGGGCCAATTCTACCCCGGGACCTTCACGGGTACAGTCAGTCAAGTCATATCTGCTACACGCTGATGGTTCTCAAGCTGTTCTCAAGATAGATGCTGTGTAGACGACATGTTGTCTGTTAACAAGAGGAACTGCAGATTGCATCTGTATCAGTATAGGGGAAAACGATGCTATAATGTCTGCTGATTAATTCTTATTACATAAATTTCATGGCTCATTATTTGAAACATAGTCTGTTAAAATATTGTTCAACTTGCTGGTTTAACTTCTTTGAATGGCATTTCAGAAGTTGGGGAGTACAAGATTGACAAACTTCATGGATAACAACTTCTGTATTATGATGATGCAACGCTTCGGTACAGATTCTTGCACCGTTGTCAAGCAGGAATGGTTCACATAAATAACTAGCAATCAAAGTCAACACTAGCCTATGTATGTTCACTTAGAATCAGGATGACACTAGAATCTGGCTTCCACCTGCCCCGTGGTTCACTTAAATAACCAGCAATCAAAGCCAACACTAGTCTCTGTATGTTCACTCATAGGCTTATTGTGGCAGAAATGGGGCTGAGCAGCAAAGAGAAGGTTGGAGCATAGACTAGTGTTGGCTTTGATTGCTAGTTATTTATGTGAACCACGGGGCAGGTGGAAGCCAGATTCTAGTTTCATCCTGACTCTAGTGAACATACATAGACTGGTGTTGGCGTTGATTGCTAGTTATTTATGTGAACCACGGGGCAGGTGGAAGCCAGATTCTAGAGTCATCCTGATTCTAAGTGAACATACATAGACTAGTGTTGGCGTTGATTGCTAGTTATTTATGTGAACCACGGGGCAGGTGGAAGCCAGATTCTAGAGTCATCCTGATTCTAAGTGAACAGACATAGGCCAGTGTTGGCTTTGATTGCTGGTTATTTATGTGAACCACGGGGCAGGTGGCAGCCAGATTCTAGTTTCATCCTGACTCTAAGTGAACATACATAGACTAGTGTTGGCGTTGATTGCTAGTTATTTATGTGAACCACGGGGCAGGTGGAAGCCAGATTCTAGTTTCATCCTGACTTTAAGTGAACATACATAGGCTAGTGTTAGCTTTGATTGCTAGTTATTTAAGTGAACCACGGGCAGGTGGAAGCCAGACATTCTACCTTTTGGTGATTGTGGGAAATAACTGAACAGTATTGGTTGTGGACAGGTGAATAATAATGTGGTATGTTTGAGTAAAAGTAAATCACAGTTTCGGGATTGCAGGAGTGTAATTGGGTGTATATGTATAGTCAGTATTTTACAATATGTTCCATTTAGCTTTGCATTTTAGCTGCTTCTGTGTTTCAAGAAAATAAATCTAGTTTTCTGCAACCTTAAAATGAGAGCCATAATCTTGGCTAACTTACTAGGTACTTTTTCAGTGTTATGAATAGGATTGGATATGCATAATTGATTAGTGACTAATCCCCCACCCAGAAAAAGTTATAGAGTTGTCAGGGATCAAGGGAATCACAAATTCACACTGTAAGGGATCGATTGAATCACAAATTCACACTGTAAGGGATTGAGGGAATCACAGATTCACATTGTGAGGGATTGAGGGTATCACAGAGTGAAACCCACTGTGCAGGCACTGGTCCTTACCTAGGAGATAACACAGCCCTCTTGTCAACTGGACATTGACAATTTTATTGACAGCCTATATCTATTTGAGCTCTTCCCTTGCTCTGACAGTCAACATAATCCTCAGTGATATCACCCCGCAGCGCTGTGATCATCCCTATTGTTGTCTTAATGCACTCATGTTTCAATCCTAATAATTTGGAGATGTTGATCTAGAGCATGTTTAATGTCACTTATATTGATGTTTATATTGTTGTAACTCGCAGGTCACCATGAATGACTCTTAACACAGGATAAGAGGTAACAATTAATATGGATTTGGTCACAGACACACACAAGAGACTAGGTGATTTACACACTGTGTTTGCTATTTGGAGTTGCTGACCTGGACTCTATCAGTTGGGGTTATCGAGGGCATAGTGTTATGGAAAACCTCATGTGCCCAACTGTGTCAAGGATGTTATGTATGTAAACCATCCTATTTCTATAAATCTAACTGTGAACTTTAAGGTGAACATATCTACTTAAAATTGTATTGGTTCACTGAACATATTGAAATGATACTGCAAGCTATATTAAAATAAACCCATGTTTGAACAATCAGAATTAGGACTGTAGTCATGGTATAATTACCTCTGATAATTGTTCAATGAATTTAGATGTTTATATTATGATATTGTTTACCAGTGACCTAATACAGTTACTTGGACTGCGTGACCATTGTTATTGCATTGTCTGCTGGCCCTATGTTTATCATAGTAATCAGATGTTTACTGTCTGTAACATATCTTGTCTATGCATTGTCTGCTGGCCCTATGTTTATTATAGGAATTAGATGTTTACTGTCTGTAGCATATCTAGTCTATGCATTGTCTGCTGGCTCAATGTTTATCATAGGAATCAGATGTTTACTGTCTGTGACATGTGTGTAGATGTCTGTCTGTATCACATTTGTGTGAGATATGACTTAACACTATATTTGTTAGGATTTCAGTGATGCTGAGCTATCCAGTAGTGTTACCATGGTGACACAATTGCCATCTATCAAATGAAAGTCTAAATAAAGTGTGCACCCCCTTTTCTCAATAATGTGTCCTTCCCCCCCGCACTCCCTCCCCCCATCACATGCACACTTCCTCACTGTATCCACCCCTGTAGAATGATGGTATCTATATGTTATCAGAACTTTGTAAGACTAACACCAACTCTTATACTACTATGTTCTGGTTTCCAGTGCTATGAGTTCAGAAATGTCCTTTTGATCATGTTCACCAAACATGCAACATATGTCATATTTGGGATTTCACTTTCTCAGTAAAGTACAAATTCTAGTACTTTTTTGGTTGAGTCCCATCCGGGATTCGAACCCGCACCCTCAGAGTCAGGCACCTAATCGCCAGCACACAAAGTCAGCCACCTAATCCGCTCAGCCACGGTGACTTCCACAAAAATGAAAGTCGGACAACTGATAGTCTAGACTGCATACTTTGTGTACCCCTCTGATAAGTGTGAATTGGCACGGCTCCCATGGCCGAAAGCTATGATTACACGATGCCATTTAGAAAGTGGTCAGATGCAACATATGTCATATTTGTGATTTCACTTTCTGAGTAAAGTACAAATTCTAATACTTTTTTGGTTGAGTACCATCCAGGATTCAAATCCCGGTGAGTAGGTGCCTGACTCTGAGGGTGCGGGTTCGAATCCCGGATGGGACTCAACCAAGAAAGTACTAGAATTTGTACTTTACTGAGAAAGCAAAATCCCAAGTATGACATATGTTGCATTTGACTACTTTCTAAATGGCTTTTTGTAATCATTCACCAAACATGTCTCCACCCACAAACAATAACGCTTGAGTTGTTAGTGTGAAAAGTGTACTGTGTTAATGTATTACAGATTGAAAACTTATAAACTACATAGGAAAGGGTTATTTTCAGATAGTGACATTCTTTATGGCATTTATGGTCTTTTAACAGATTGATATCATAGCATCATTTGAGCATGTATTGGTCTGCAGTTTCAGCAAACATCATATCTTACACTCACGACTCCTAGCATGGTGACAGAGTACATGTGAGGATTTACAATACTACGTTTGTTTCCCAAGCTGAAGCCCACATCCACTTTAGACTGTATTGAGCTGTGGTATTTATGTACTCTTCTCCCTTTCACTACAACCTTCAGGCCAGGATTCCTGACAGGCTTTGTTTGTACTACTTGCGATGTAAGTGTTTTCTTAATCATAAGTGTATTGTTGTTTGTGATTTGATTGACAGGTATATTTGAACTGGGCCAATTCTGTCCTGAGTGAGGTGGGACACTATGTGGAGGGAGTGTCTGCCGTGCAAGATGGCCGCGTGCTGTGTGACCTCATCGACATCCTCACTAACTCAGCTGGACTGGTTGACAAGGTTCAGGTGAGAAATAGTGGCTCATTATGCCGGAGCTTCCATGTACAGTATCAGGGCAAGACTGTGAGTGAAACCTGGTTCCACATAAGGAATAAATACTGACACAATACAGGTATTTATGTATACACTGCCTATAAAGTACAATCACTATATGTATACCTTCCCCATAAAGTACAGGCACTCTATGGATAGCCTCCCTATAAACTACTGGCACTCTATGTATACCCTCACTATAAAGTACAGGCACTCTATGTATACCCTCCTTATAAAGTACAGACGCTCTATGTATACCCTCCCGATAAAGTACAGGCACTCTGTGTATACCCTTCCTATAATGTACATGCACTCTATGTATACCCTTCCTATAAAGTACAGGCACTCTATGTTTACCCTGCCTATAAATTATGGGCACTCTATGTATACCCTTCCTATAAAGTACAGGCACTCTGTATATACCCTCCTATAAAGTACAGGCCCTCTATGTATACCCTCACTATAAAGTACAGGCACTGAGACTATGTATACCCTCCCTATGAAGTACAAGCACTCTATATATACCCTCCCTTATAGGGATGCATGCACTGGCACTGGTGAGACTGTGAAGTGGGTGACCCTATGGGAAGACTGTGAAGTGGGTGACCCTATGGGGAGACTGCGAGGTGGGTGACCCTATGGGGAGACTGTGAAGTGGATGACCCTATGGGGAGACTGTGAAGTGGGCGACCCTATGGGGAGACTGTGAAGTGGGTGACCCTATGGAGAAACTGACATGTAAATGATGTAATGCCTGGAAAAAAGTAGTATTTCTGCTGCTGATGTTAGCATACTTTTGTCGCAGTACTCTTTGCTGTTATATCACCTACAATGATTTTATCAGGTTGGTATTTTGATCTGCAGTTTTAGTGCAAACACTTGATCTGTTTTATTGGGATAAGTGCTTATGGGCTTACTTATTCATATTGAGGGATTTGTCTGAACGTGTCTCAAGAAATCCCACCACAAACTAATGATAAGTCCATGAGTAAATGTGCCTGTTAAAGTAATGTTATCTTGGAGACACTGTTTGCTGATTTATTGCCATGCCATGGTAGATTTATTGTGTGCACAGTCGGACAATGAAACTTGATTTTAGGATTACAACTAATCATTTCTGGACTGGAGTGGACTTGAGTTCACTAGTAGTCAAAGCAGCCCAAATGTGCTCAATGAATGAGCAGTTCTTAGACTTGGGTGTGAGGCAGCCGTGAATGTTTGTATTTATATCTGGAGTGCAGGATTGCTTTATCTCCACTGCCATTGTGTGGCTTGTTCAAGTGAGTGTGGATTGGTAGTGGTATGTGGAGCTGTCATTATTCAGAGGCACCCAGGCATTCGTACTTGCCTTGACACCTCCCAACACCTACAGACATGACAGGTGCTTGCTAATAATATACAGCATGTCAACAAGTATGTTCTGTGTTTGTCATTGAATAAGCTGAAGGCAAGTGTATTCTGGTTCGTAAAGCAAGACCTGTATAATAAATTTACAGTAAACTCCCTGGATCTTGAAATCCTGAATCTTGAATCTTCTACATATCCCAAACGTAATCTCCGGTCCCACCCTTTTCTTATATATTTATCATTATTTTTATCCCCCGCAACTCATTTTGCAGTGTGTATTAAAATGCACCCCGTCCATTCATGTACATTTATCTTTTCCGGAGCAGAACTTTAAAACCATTCAATATTTCTCCACCAAACTTGGCACAGAGATAGAATTGGTAGTGTATTAGTGCCTTTTGGTAGTTTGGGTATTGTTGATAGAATACTTTTGGTGTTTCCATGGCAACAAGTGTGACTTAGACTGAAATTGGTTATAATGCTCTTTTCCCGGAGCAGAACTCTAAAACCGTTCACTATTTCTTCACCAAACTTGACACATAGATTGGTCTAGTGGTATGCTGGTGCCTTTTGGTAGTTTAGGAATTCTGAATAAAATACGTTTTGCATTTCCATGGCAACATGTTTGGACTTGGACTGAAATTGCTAGTTGTGCTCTTTTCCGGACTCTAAAACCATTCACTATTTCTTCACCAAATTTGGCATAATGATAGATCTGGTGATGTACTGGTGCCTTTTCGTAGTTTTGGAATTGTGAATAAGATATTTTTTGCATTTCCATGGCAACAAGTTCGACTTATACTAAAATTGGTGGGTATGCCCTTTTCCTGAGGTCACTATTTCTTCACCAATCTTGGCACAAAGATAGATCTGGTGGTGCACTGGTGCCTTTTGGTAGTTTTGGAATTCTGGATAAAATATATATCTGTGTTTTCATGGCAACAAGTTCGACTTTGACTGAATTTGGTCGAAGTGCTCTTATCTGAAGCAGAACTTGAAAACCTTTCAATATTTCTTCACTAAACTTGCACATAGATTGGTCTGATGGTGTTCTGGTGCCTCTTGGTAGTTTTGGAATTCTGAATAAAATATTTTCGATACTCTCTTTCCACTTTGCCAAAACATTTGGCATAATCATAACAAGGAGACATATTCATGAGGAGTAATTTATCGTTGTGGGGGATATTGATGACTGTGTCTTCTTCTTGTATTCATATCTCAACGTTCAAGATGCACATACACACGATATCTTGAACCTGAAAATTAGTTCCAAGATCAACAATCCTATAAGTTTGTATCTCAGTCTCGAACTGTACTCACCATAAGAAACATTTTGCAACAAACAATTAGTTGTATAAACAGTTGCACTTACATGGTCAAATAACGGGAGGATTAGTTCAGTTCACTGTGTCACTACCACTTTGTTTTGACAATCATTTGTGAGGCTATGACACATGATGAGCAGTTAACCAGCTTCATCCGACACGCATCAAACAAATGGACCGCTAAACATACGGATTAGGTGAACTGCTAATTTGTTGACTATCACCTTTGGGGCTATAAAAGTGCCCTGGGAAGTGGTCAGTCATTTCCTTGCATCATGTCAAGTGTGAATGTAACCGGGCTAGTCCCACATATAACACAAGGAAGAGATTAATCCTGTAACATTACATTTAAATACAACTAAATATCTACACCTTACATGAAATTAATACAGTTAACCATTTAAAGAACATTATAGGAAATTACATGATTACACACATGGCCAGTGACAGCTATTGTAATTACTGGAAAATAGCATGACAGATATAACAATTAAAATACACATAATTACCAGCTATTGGGCTGAATTAATTGTCGGATGCTCCTCAGACGCCTGCCTACTCAGGACATCTAAACACAATAATATCATCATAAATACTGTGCCAAACTGTATTACAAAAATACATCTCAAATACAATACAAATTGGTTTACAGAAATACAGCATCATATTGAAAAGTATTTCATCTAAAACATTCCATAGTCTTTAAAAATACTTTAAAATACCATCAACCAACTGAAATATTTTTGTCATGCTTATTCTTAATAAAATACTGTACAACACATAAGACTAACCTTACATTTCCTCAAGACCATGTGTCTCCTGATGTGAGTTGTTAAAACACTTGCCTTGCATGAAAAGCATGGGTATAACCTTGCAGCCAATGAGAAGTTCTTCATCAACTTTGAGCCAATCAGTGCAGTCTATACAAGGTACGAACTGTGACCTACCCTTACACAGGTGGCGAGGCTCCCCATGGGTGCTCTTGAGGTTCCTAACATTTTGAAATTAATATTTTAAAACTTATAATTAAAACAAAACACCCAAAACAATGTCAACATAAAAATACAGTATTTTTCACTCTGTTACACGAAGGACTGAGTCATTGTACAGGGGGTATAGACGAATCAAATGTATCGACGTCAAGGAGAAAATTAACAGTGCATTCCGTAGATGTTGGCTGCAGTCAAAGCTGTTTAGAGCGGCAACGCTAAAATAAAAGCCACTAAAGATTTTGGCATACTACTCAACACCCTGTCTATGTGCCTAGCATTTGATGATTACTGTCAGATGAATAAAAAGAATGAAACTAGAGATTTTTTGTTAACATTGTTGTATACAGGTTCAGTGTATATGTGGTACTATGTACACATTGTGCAAATATACAATGTATTTCAGTCTCGAATCACACAATATCTCGAACATGTGTTGATGGGTCTTCCAGATCAAGGGAGTTTGCTGTAGATATTAATGTGATGTTAATCCTGATTTGATGACATAACAGAAGCTTAATATCTTAATCTTTACAGTGCTGTAATATAAAGATTAGATGAGGAATCTCATTATATAATCAAGTAATTGAATCAGTTTAGTTGTAGATGTAATTTGGTTGGCACACATTCCTTCACCCAAATGCAATAACAGTTGAAAATCTCACATATTTTTTCTTACTGTTATGATATAGAGTGTGTAATTCATTCTTGGAGAATTGTGAGAGTTGTGACTGTTATCAGAATGACATGCGGTAACCAGGTGACAGCTCAAATCAGTAGGAGATAATTATCAGACTTTCCAGCCCTTTCAGTGGCCATTGATCTGCTACATATTTCACAGATTTCTCAAGAAGAAATATGAGCTGGCTATTTGCCTTAGGTGGTTTTGAGATTAGTTCTGCATAATTAAACTTGTATGTTCCTAATGCCCATCAATTGTACATGGTTGTTGAGTCCATCGAGTCCATGTATTGCCTGGTAGTCTTGCTGTAGGATGAGCGTGCATGCTAATGACACTGACTTTAAGTGTTGTTTGTTGTGCTTATTTGCACACATGTTGAGGATCTATTATTTGAGTTAAGTGGAGACTAAGCATTTAGGTGTGGCTTGAATTTTGTATCAGGAAAGATTATTAGCTCTATGCATTCTGTTGAAAAGTGCTGTTGATCTGTTGATTGTCTGGTCCAGACTTGATTATTTATAGACTGCTGCCATGCAGCAGCAGTATCGCAGCAGCATTCATCAACAAACTACAAACCATTTTTGAACAGACTTGTAAAATTATTTGAGGAGACATGTAGAATTCGGTGGTGGAGAGTTGGAGCATTCTGCGGTAAAAGAGGCCTGGTGTCTGAAGACAGGTGCATGGAACATTTACAAACCTGCTGTGTACATCTGTTTTGTGGAAACCGGTTTGAGTGTTTGAACTTGTGTGTCAGACAATCCTGACATTTTCTGAACAGAGAATCTGAATTACCACTTTCAGAAAAACTCATCAGAAGAATCAACTCCACAGCAATGGATACAAGCAGCTCTGGATCACATGCGGCACCATGGAATCAAATATACCTTTACAGTGCAGGGTGAGTATTGTTTGTGGAAGTCCAAGTATCCTGAAGAATTGTAAGAATCATGAATCAAATATACCTCTACAATGTAGGGTGGGTATTGGTTCTATAGGTTAGGCATCTTGAAGTATTGTGAGAACCTCTGCCTCATTGTGACTTCTATGTCTGTGATGTGATGTGTCTATTGTATTACAGACATCCTAGACGGGGATATCAAGTCCCTGCTGGACGTGCTGTGGCTCATCATTCTAAACTACAGTCTGCACAAGATAGGTAGGTGTTCCTGTTAGTATGTCTATCTCTCATATTTATCCATATTTGTACATAATCATTTTTGCATACCAAAAACTGTCATACCCACCTCCCAACATGCATACCAAACACTGTCATACCTCCCTCCAGCCATGCATACCAAACACTGTCATACCTACCTCCAGCCATGCATACCAAACACTGTCATAACCCCCTCCATCCATGCATGCGAAACACTGCCATACCCCCCTCCAACCATGTATGCCAAACACTGTCATACCCCCCCTCCAGCCATGCATACCAAACACTGTCATAACCCCCTCCAACCATGCATGCCAAACACTGTCATACCCCCCTCCAGCCATGCATACCAAACACTGTCATACCCCCCTCCAGCCATGCATGCCAAACACTGTCATAACCCCCTCCATCCATGCATGCCAAACACTGTCATACCCCCCTCCAGCCATGCATGCCAAACACTGTCATAACCCCCTCCAACCATGCATGCCAAACAGTCATACCCCCCTTCAGCCATGCATGCCAAACACTGTCATACCCCCCTCCAGCCATGCATGCCAAACACTGTCATAACCCCCTCCAACCATGCATGCCAAACACTGTCATACCCCCCTCCAGCCATGCATACCAAACACTGTCATACCCCCCTCCAGCCATGCATGCCAAACACTGTCATAACCCCCTCCATCCATGCATGCCAAACACTGTCATACCCCCCTCCAGCCATGCATGCCAAACACTGTCATAACCCCCTCCAACCATGCATGCCAAACAGTCATACCCCCCTTCAGCCATGCATGCCAAACACTGTCATACCCCCCTCCAGCCATGCATGCCAAACACTGTCATAACCCCCTCCAACCATGCATGCCAAACAGTCATACCCCCCTTCAGCCATGCATGCCAAACACTGTCATACCCCCCTCCAGCCATGCATGCCAAACACTGTCATAACCCCCTCCAACCAGGCATGCCAAACACTGTCATACCCCCCTCCAGCCATGCATACCAAACACTGTCATACCGCCCTCCAGCCATGCATGCCAAACACTGTCATACCCCCCTTCAGCCATGCATGCCAAACACTGTCATACCCCCTCCAGCCATGCATGCCAAACACTGTCTTACCCCCCTCCAACCATGCATGCCAAACACTGCCATACCCCCCTCCAGCCATGCATGCCAAACACTGTCATACCCCCCTCCAGCCATGCATACCAAACACTGTCATACCCCCCTCCAGCCATGCATGCCAAACACTGTCATAACCCCCTCCAGCCATGCATGCCAAACACTGTCATACCCCCCTCCAGCCATGCATGCCAAACACTGTCATACCCCCCTCCAGCCATGCATGCCAAACACTGTCATAACCCCCTCCAACCATGCATGCCAAACAGTCATACCCCCCTTCAGCCATGCATGCCAAACACTGTCATACCCCCCTCCAGCCATGCATGCCAAACACTGTCATACCCCCCTCCAGCCATGCATGCCAAACACTGTCATACCCCCCTCCAGCCATGCATGCCAAACACTGTCATAACCCCCTCCAACCATGCATGCCAAACACTGTCATACCCCCCTCCAGCCATGCATGCAAACACTGTCATACCCCACTCCATCCATGCATGCCAAACACTGTCATACCCCCCTCCAGCCATGCATGCCAAACACTGTCATAACCCCCTCCAACCATGCATGCCAAACAGTCATACCCCCATTCAGCCATGCATGCCAAACACTGTCATAACCCCCTCCAGCCATGCATGCCAAACACTGTCATACCCCCTCCAGCCATGCATGCCAAACACTGTCATACCCCCCTTCAGCCATGCATGCCAAACACTGTCATACCCCCCTCCAGCCATGCATACCAAACACTGTCATACCGCCCTCCAGCCATGCATGCCAAACACTGTCATACCCCCCTCCAGCCATGCATGCCAAACACTGTCATACCCCCCTCCAACCATGCATGCCAAACACTGTCATAACCCCCTCCAACCATGCATGCCAAACACTGTCATACCCCCCTCCAGCCATGCATGCCAAACACTGTCATAACCCCCTCCAGCCATGCATGCCAAACACTGTCATAACCCCCTCCAGCCATGCATGCCAAACACTGTCATAACCCCCTCCAACCAGGTATGCCAAACACTGTCATACCCCCCTCCAGCCATGCATGCCAAACACTGTCATAACCCCCCCCAGCCATGCATGCCAAACACTGTCATACCCCCTCCAGCCATGCATGCCAAACACTGTCATAACCCCCTCCAGCCATGCATGCCAAACACTGTCATACCCCCCTCCAGCCATGCATGCCAAACACTGTCATACCCTCTCCAGCCATGCATGCCAAACACTGTCATACCCTCCTCCACTCATTCATACTGAAGTCTGTTACATCATCCCAAGACTGTCATACAGTAGGGGCCACCATGTCATGGAGTAATGTGACTACATACTGAAGGGGCACTATGTCATACAGTAATGTACTGAAGGGCCGTCATGTCATACAGCAATGTACTAACAGGCCACCATGTCATACAGCAGTGTAATGAAGGGTCACCATGTCATTCAGTAATGTACTGAAGGGCCACCATGTCATACAGTTACATAATAAGGGTCACCATGTCATACAGCAATATACTGAAGGGTCACCATGTCATACAGTTACATAATGAAGGGTCACTTTGTCATACAGCAGTGTACTGAAGGGTCACCATGTCATGCAGCACTATACTGAAGGGTCACCATGTTATTGATCTGCTACATATTTCACAGATTTCTCAAGAAGAAATATGAGCTGGCTATTTCCCTCAGGTGGTTTTGAGATTAGTTCTGCATAATTAAACTTGTATGTTCCTAATGCCCATCAATTGTACATGGTTGTTGAGTCCATTGAGTCCATGTATTGCCTGAAGGGTGACTATGTCATACCTCAATGTACTGAAGGGTCACCATGTCGTACAGTAATGTACTGAAGGGTCACCATGTCATACAGTAATGTACTGAAGGGTCACCATGTCATACAGTAATGTACTGAAGGTGCACCATGCCATACAGTTACATAATGAAGGGTCTCTATGTCATACAGCACATAATGAAGGGTCTCTATGTCATACAGCAATGTACTGAAGGGTCACTATGTGATATTGTAGCACTACTGTGTGACTGCTGTGTGCACTCTCTGCTTGTGTCACAGATCAGAATGCCTACCAGCGCAGCGTGGGGATTGGCAAGAAGCACCTGATGGAGTGGTGTGAGATGGAGCTGGCCACACAGTTTGACTCAAGGAACACATTTGCCTTCAAGTACGGCTCACTTAGTTCACACTACTTCCTGCAAACATAACCCTCTACTAAATCATTGCCTTAAATATTGTATTTTGGCTTTACAAAGGAAGTCTCTTTCACTTTCAACTATCCATCATCATTTGTCCATGTAAGTGTATCTTGCAGCCCAAATCTGTTTTGTAACAACATGGTAGCACACATCACTTCTCTATATTGTGTTCTACCAACAACATCTGACACTGTTTGAGAGTTTCAGTCCAATTATAGGAAGTTTGGCCAACTGCTGTCAGTTTTTATGTTTAGTTAACACTGACTAGCCACTAAACTGCTAACTGCTAATTAGCAATTACAAGCAGACACTCATGTGATGGATCTGGGAGTCTATGCTTGTGCTGAGAGCTAGGGTGATCTAACACAGCTTGGTGCTGGGATACAGGTTGGTGGTGCCCACAGAATGACAGGATATTCTCAAGTTCTATCCCGTGTGGACCCGTTACAGAATGTGTCCACAGCACCCCATTGCATGTTGTAAGAGGCGACTAATTTGGGCAACCTGTTGGCCGTGGGTTGCGTCCTGTGTCGTTGGAGGACGGGATCCTGGTATTTGAGGACATTTGGGCTTTTAACTGCGTTCCATTTGCCCAACACACCACTTTGGCCCTTACTTCACCTAGACGGGAGGTTGAATGGGAACGATTTAACCAATCGGCTGGTCATACCAAGCCCTGTGCATGGACTGTGTATGTGTCCTTGCACAAATTTGATTTGGAATTGTTTTGAATTTCGGCGTTGGCAGCAATATTGATCTGTAACTTCTTTGATTGTGAATTATCATCATATGAACTTTACCTAGAGTCTTATGCCAGAAGGCGATGGCTCATGGGCCAATCTGGTAGATAAATTATTTATAATTCTTCTACTGGAGTGTATCATCGGGTATCCTTGGTGCTGCACGCTGGAGGCCCGCTTGCTTTAGCATTGTCCTTGTGATACTCCGTGGTGGGTGGGGAGCTCAGATGATGAACCATATGACACCAACCATGGCCCAAAAAAAAACACACCCCAAAAAAACAAAATGTCCACTTGAAATTGATCCTGATGATACTGACCACAGATCTTCTCTATCGATTGAGTATTGGCCATGTTTCCTTGTTATTGAGACTCCGGACAAGACACCATTAAAAGTGAACCTTTTCGCAGTATCTAAGGGTATTCAAGGTATTGCAGGGGATCTTAAGAACATTAGACGCTTACGTTCGGGTGCTCTACTAGTTGAGTGTGGCAGGAAACAACAAGCAACCAATCTGATGAGTACTGAATGTATGTGGGTTTTCCGGTCACAGTCTCTGCTCAAACACGAGTAAAGGTAGATCGTGATTGATTGTTTGCTGATATGTCCCAACTTGGCATAGCATCAGAGATGAAAGATCAAGGTGTGCTGTATTAAAGTGCTTTTCAACCCGAAAAACCAATGAAACCATTCAAAGAAATACCTATCTGTTTTCTTTTTCATCGCCAAATGCTCCCAAATCAGTTAAGGCAGGTTACTGCAACATCCAAGTTGAAACCTACATCCCCAACCCACTCAGGTGTTTTAATTGCCAGAAATATGGACATGATGTAAATACCGTTTGTTGTGTGTACTCAAGGTGGTGAGAAGACACACACAACAGAAGATTGTGACAGTGATTTTAAAACATGCACCAACTGCTCAGGCGACCATTCTTCTTCTTCAAAACAATGTCCAATTTGGAAAGAGCAAATGGCGATTAACAAAATAAAGTTTACCCAAAACATCTCTTTTTCTAAGGCAAAGAAACTGGTGAAGAGATCTGACCTTCTAGAAAGTTATGCTACATTAGCAAAATCATCATCTGAATACAGCTCTAAAATAACAAAATCATCCACAGGATGCTAAACTACCTTGACTTGGGTCAGTTCCGACTCCCCACAGGTTTTATACCCTGCTATATCATCCCAGACTGAGGAATCACTTCCTAGTACATCAAAGTCTTCTGATCATAAATCATCTTCACAGTCACACGCTCCGAGTCTCATTCAACAGCTGACAGACAACAAATTGTTAAAAATAAACCCAAACCTAAGTCTGATGCTTCAAAACAACAATGAGGCAGAGCCCCAAAGGGATCACAAAATAGAATTCAGTTATTCAACAAATACGGATCTCTTGAAAATATGGATGTGTCTGAAAATGGCCATTCTAGGGCACATAGCTTGTTGCCCTAAAAAAAAGTGCGGGGTAGATCCCCAATAAATCCCCAGAAGAGATAGTTTATTCCAACACTATTGTACAGTGGAACTGTAGAGGATTCAGGACTAATTTACATGAACTGGAGCTATTAGTCCAAGATTTTACACCTCCTGCGATCTGTTTTCAGGAGGCTTATTTAAAACAGATACTTTAGACATTCGTCATTACAAAGCATATCATTGTTTTTCCCCTCCAGGTGATAAGGCCATGGGAGGATCTTCCATTCTAGTCAAAGAGAACATTATTCATAGCCCCATTTCACTTATTACTAATCTGCAGGCCGTTGCAGTATGACTAGCTTTGCACGTTGTGTTTACATTATGCCCTCTCTATAACTCTCCGTCTTTGACGTTTCACAAAATCAATCTTCAAACTCTGTATGACCAACTCCCGAAGCCCTGTTTTAAAATGAGAGATCAGAATGGACATAAACCACTCTGGGAAAGTGTAACTACAAATGCTGAAGGTAAATTACTGAAGGACTTTTGTTCTGATAATGATTTTTGTATTTATGTGTTCCAACACATATTTACACCCTGGTACAGGAACGTATTCTGCTCTTGACTTGTCACTCACAAACTCAGAACTACTCAATGAATTTGAATGGTCAGTCCACGATGACCTCTGTGGAAGTGACCATTTCCCTACTCTAATAAAACCTGGAACTCCATCTGATGTTCCTCCATCATCAAGGCGGAATTTTAAAAAGGCTAACTGGACTTTATATGAAACACTATGTGCTGTAAAACTTAAACCTGAATGTTGTATTGACATTCCTGATGCTATTAAATGCTTTTCTGATGAACTGAATTCCGTAGCTGATGAGTGTATACCAAATTCCTCTGCAGTTCCACATATTCGAAAACCATGGTTCAATGATGACTGCAAACAAGCTAAGAAGGCAAGGAAAAATGCAGATTATTATTTCCGTTGCCATCCTATGGTCCATAATTTAAATAAATTTAAGATTTTAAATGCTAAAGCGCTGCATACTTTTAAGCAGAACAGACGCCAATCTTGGCAAAATTATGTATCCCAAATAAATTCTCAGACACCCATGTCCAAGGTATGGAACATGGTCCAGAAAATTAAAGGTAAAGGTCCTAATCTAGAGTCTATCATCTTAAACATGGAGATCAGTTACTTACAGATAAATCAGATATTGCAAATAAACTGGGTGAAACCCTCGCTAAACACTCTTCCTCTTCTAATTAGGTACCTAAATTCCAGCAGTATCAAAAACAGCAAGAAAAGAAAACTATTAATTTCAGTTCAGATAATGGGGAAGATTATGATGAAACTTTTTCTATTCATGAACTCCATACTGCTCTTGATCACACTCATGATACTGCTACAGGCAAGAGCTGATAACATACACTATCAACTCCTGGAGCATTTACCAGAATCCTGCCTAGAAACTCTTCTAAATATTTTTGATGATATTTGGACATCGGGTAACTTTCCTCCCTCATGGCGTGATGCCATAGTAGTACCAATACCTAAACCTGGACGTGATCATACCGATCCATCCAATTATCGACCAATGTCACTAACTAGCTGTGTTTGCAAAACCATGGAATGCATGATAAATAATCGACTTGTTTGGTACTTGGAAACAAATAACCTTATCACCGATATACAATGTGGTTTCCGTAAAAATAAAAGTACTATCGATCACTTAGTGCGTTTAGAGTCATTTGTTAAAAACTCACTAATCAATAAACAGCACGCTGTCTCTATCTTTTTTGACCTTGAGAAGGCATATGACACTACGTGGAAATATGGCATTTTACGAGATTTACATGACATCGGCTTGTGAGGTCGTTTGCCTGAATTTATAGCCAACTTTTTAAATGACAGACAATTCCAGGTCCGTGTGGGTTCTACCCTGTCTGATAATTACAATCAGGATCAGGGTGTTCTACAAGGCAGTATTTTGCCTGTCATATTTTTTAGCATCAAGATCAACAGTTCATCTAAAGTTTTAAACGATTTAATAGATGGATCATTATTTGTGGATGATTTTAATATTTCTTGTCGTGAAAAATATGCATACTATTGAAAGACAGCTACAGTTGTGTTTAAACAAAATAGATGAATGGTGTCTTGAAAACGGCTTCAAATTTTCTAAATCAAAAAACAATTGTATACACTTCTGTGGTAAATACAAACCTCATAAAGACCCAGAACTATTTCCAAGTAGTACCCCAATCAAAGTGGTCAAGGAGGCCAAGTTCTTGGGACTTATTTTCAATTCACATTTGACCTTTTTGCCGCTTATTAAATCGCTTAAAGCCAAATGCCTGATGGCTCTCGGTTTATTAAAGGTTGTTTCTAATTCAAAATGGGGAGGGGATCAAACTACCCTTCTTCACTTATATAGATCACTGGTGCGATCTAAACTTGATCACGGCTCCATCGTATATGGTGGAACCTGTCAAAGCAACCTAAAACTACTTGATTCTGTGCACCACCAAGGCCTTAGACTTTGTCTTGGTTCTTTAAGAACCTCTCCTATAGACAGTCTTTACGTCGAAGCTGATGAGCCTTCTCTAACCCAACGCCGTATAAAACTATCTCTACAATACATTACAAAATTAGCCTCTAATGTGTCTAATCCCGCATTTAATTGTGTCTTTAATCCTCTTTATGAGGATTTGTATAACAAAAAGTCTTCCCTTGTTCCGCCTCTTGGGTTCAGAATTAAGCCATTTCTTGCTGCTTCTAGCATTGAGCTGGAAAATATAGCTCCTTCCCGACTTCTTTCTTCTCCTCCTTGGCAAATGGTGTGGCCCCAAGTGGACCTAACATTAACTACACTTAAGAAATCAGAAACGAATGAATTACAATGTAGACAAGAATATAATCAATTAAAACATAAATATGGCAATTATAAATCCTTATTTACAATGGGTCCAAGGACGGTAGCGCAGTGGTCTGTGCCACTGTCATTGGATCCAGAACAGTATCTTCTAGATTACCAGACAACAGTTCTATTTTTACAGCTGAAGTTAACGCCATACTAACGACTCTTAAATATATTCAGACACCCTAAACATAAACAGTATATAATCTATTCTGACTCTCTTTCTTGCCTACAGGCTATTAAAAGTATTTCTCGTAAACATCCACTTTTAATTGAAATTATTGAATTGCATAATAATCTCGCTACTGGCCAATACAACATTCTGTTGGTTACCCAGCCACATAGGTATTTCCGGTAACACAGTGGCCGATCTTGCTGCTAAGGCAGCTCTCAACAGTAGTATAGGGAATAGGGGTTCTGGACCACTTTCAAGAAATGTCTCTACAAAGCCTTATTTATTAAATAAGGCTTTGGTTGGGACATTAGCTCTTGCTACTATTACCCCTACTACAAAAAAGTTGGCGGTAATTACTATGCCTACTTTGTGTTGGTTGGAGGTAACACTGTGCCGTACGGTACGATTAATAATTCTTCTCTTACAAACCCCCTACCCGGCCCATCCCTCAAGTAGTACAAGTTAGGTTCGTCGGCTTTCATATCCACTTTATCTATGTTGTAAGTTTTGACTGACCATATAGGATCGGTGGCTCGCTTACGGCTATCGCCCTCGTGTTCCCCCGGCTGGTATAGATACCTCACTAGGGCCCTATCTGGTATCTGTTTCTCCTTCCCACGCAATGGAGCGGCCGACTCTGCAACTATTGATTTTAGTTTGATAGCGTCTGCCGGTTTCTAACCGGTGAGACGGGTGACTTCATGGTTGATTGCCGACACCACCTTGGGTAACCTCGTGACCCATTCAGTCGATCGTTTTCCAGGGGTGACCATCTCCCTAGCATACTGATGGCCGAACAAGCGCTCAGCCAAAGTCCTATTAAATCTCTCAACTATGGCTTGGCTGCGATGGGCTCCGGCCGTGCCACGCCTGACCTTTGTATCGTGTTTGGCTAGCAGTTGTGACACGGCACCCATGAACTCCCGTCCGGGGTCAACTTGCAGCTCTGTTGGCCACGTCAGCGGACTGCGTTTGTATATGCGTTCGAATCCTCTGGCTACCTGGGCCGAATCTTTCGTGGTCAATGGTTCGGCTTCCTTGTAACGACTGGCTACGTCCACTACGGTTAAGGCATACTTGTACCTCTTGTCGTGGGGTAGGAACAGTAGGTCTGCCTGGTGAACGCTATTAGGTATGTTAATACCGAACCTCCTTCTAGGCACGTAGCGTGGTGCCGGCAAATAGATCTGCCACAGGGCTTGTTTTTCAAGCCACGTTTTGGCTTCCTCCGGGGGTACTCGCGCTATTTTAGCTAGCTTATCTACTGCGCTAGCTCCTTTCCAGTACCCACGCGGGCTGTAGTAAATAGCCTCAAATTTTCTCATGTCCATATGCATATGTGTTTATCCCATCAATAGCTATCCAACGTTTCGTGTCCATAGGCGACAGGGACGTCTTGTTTATAGTCAGTCCGTATATCTTATGTCCATCACTTCTAAGTGTGTTCATTTTATGCCTAAAGGTACGGGTCTTGAACAGGGCTTCCTTGAATCTGGCGTGTTTGATGTGTTGTTTCACCACATACTTCTTAACCCCCTTAGCCTTCCGGATCTCACTATTGTCGGCTTTCAGTATGGAGTACATCTTAGGTCTCAAACCTATGTACTCGGCTATGGGCGTGCCAGCACACTCGTCCTTCATCTTACCTAGGACCTTTTTATTTACAGTACTGTGTATGGCATGGGTCTTAGGGTAATCGCTGGTGTCGTATAAATCAAGGTGTTTTTTCATGTCCTCGTACACGTCCTCGGTTCGAATCTCCATCAGCAGGGAATCCGTGTCAGTGTACAGCACTTCACACCTGTCACCGTACTGTTTCTTGAGCTCGTTGTAGTAAAAGTCGTACATCAGGTGTTTGGATAAATCGAGGATGCTCATCCCCACGTAAACGGGCCGGTTGAATTTTATGTGACTTTTCTTCATGTGTAGGGCAACCAGGTTGTCTGTGAATATCTTACTACGGTTGAATGCCGGACTGGCTATCAATCTCCTGAGCTTGTCTTCCTCACTCGACCGAACCAGCTTCACGGTCACGCGTTTCCTCAGGTTCTCCATAGTCTTACCAAACACCGAGTTGTTCATGAGCTTGTAGAGATTTTTCTCAAAATCACTGGTGGCTTTTTTTCGTAGGTCTGTGTTCATTCTGATGTAGGGCTCCATCCATGGACTCTGGTCGAACATGAGCACCCTGTGTATTTTGGTCAGCCTCATACCCAACGACAGGTACAGCTGTAGGTTGCGATAGTGAACGATGTACTTGGTCTTATTCATTAAGTTAGGCACGAGTTTTTCAACGTCTGTCACACGCCCACCTGACAAGTTATGTTGGTACTCAGACATCCAGTCTGGGTTAACCCTCATACGTTCGGGGGCCAGGGGGTAGCTGTTGTGCGATGTGTGTAATTCCTTGGGATACTCTAAGTCAACCTCGAGGATATAACCTTTGTTCGAATCTGGTGCAACCCCCATAACATCAACGTGGGGTACCCATTCGAATCCCCCTGTAGGTAGATACTGACTCATGGCCCAGCCGTACAGGTTGTTGCGTCAAGGTAGAGAATGTGATTGGTTGGTTTGTTAGGATCGTAACCTTTCACGTATTGATTATTTGCTTTCGCGTATCGTTTGGATGCCATGGAAATCCCACCTCGCAAGCCTTTCTCAATGAATAGGTGCATGTCGTAATCTGTGAGCAATTCCAAATTAACTCCGGTCTTTTTAAGCAAGGCATCCCACGACAGACCTGGGCTGGTGTAATACCATGCGGGGTCGAGTTTATACTGCTTGAAACATGTCCGCCTAAACGTTTCAAACACGTCGGCTAACAGCAGTATATCTGTCCTCAAGTACAGGTCATGATAATCACCCAGGTTCTTACAACCCAGTTTATTCCATACGTTAGTCGCGTGCGAGTAATCATCTCGTGAGACGGACGCCTCATTCAGCTTGCTATAAAAGCAGTCAATAGGGGGTAGTCTGGTCTCGGTGAACTTAGCCCAACTATCCATGTACTCATAGGGGTACACACCCTTCCTCATAAGCAGGGGTCTAGTCTCGGCGTCTGTGTATCGATCGGTGATAGGGAAGGTATTGTTGGCCTTGACCAGACTGTCGAGTGACGACAGGAGGAACTGAAACGAGTCAATGAACCTAAGTCCGTTTAAGCTGAAGGAGATGTATCTCTCCATGTTGTTGGGGATGCACGTTATATTACCATCGATTTTCGCGATGGCCTGCATGATCAAGTGTGAGTCGTACCCTCTCAAGTTGTGAAAGACAACGGGGATGTTTATTGTCTTAGGGTTGATTTTAAGCTTGAGGTTGCACGCGTTGTGAGCGGCGCCTCTATACTTACCAGTTATGTGACAGTGATCTCTCACCGAATCACCGTTAAGTGGTGATTCACACACGTGACAGTTAGTGCTACTAGCGTGGGCTAGCCTGTCGACTCGGGTCAGACGCATGGGAGCGATTTTATGCAATGCATTCCTAATAATTTTTTCTTCCTCCTGCAAACACTTTAGAAACCTTTCAGCCGCGTCAGGCCCCCTATACACTACCGGAGCTTTCGTTTCCCCGTCACAACGGACGACAATGTATCCAAACGAACAGGCTTTATGCTCTTGTGTTTTGTGGGTGAAGCTACCACTGGGAGCCTCGCCGGCGGCAGCCACTAAGGCTTCGAAGTCGGCATATATAATATAAGGCACAGACATTTGATTCTTGTGGTTACTGAATTTTAGGATATTGTCACCTTCCTTAGGCATGTCGACTCGTATGGCCGTCTGCCCCACACCTTGACAATCATCCCGGTGGGATTCTAATAAATCAGCTCGGGTGAAGCCATGTAGACATCGTTCACAGAAGTGGGTCTTTCCTTTGTATGCTGATTGGTCATACAACAGCTTGCTAAAGTGTTTTATCCATGTGTAGTGATACTTGTCACCTCGCTGGATCATGAATATATTGATAACTTGGCGATCCTTCACCGGGCTGACCCTGTGTACTATTGTTGTGTTACCTTCGTGCCCAAAGACATTTATAGCCAGATTATTCTGTTTTTCTATTTTAGTGATCTGGGATATGGGGGTGGGTTCATCTATACCATCCCAGTTGAGCCCATCGTCTTGGGGATAGCTAGAAAGCCTATCTGAATGAGTGCCAGCTGGAAATAAGGCTGACCTGATAGCTAACCTCAGGCAATCGTTTCCTCTATTCTTAACGTTTACTATGGCATGTTTGTTTCTATAGTAGGGAGGCAAGGCTAGGTATGACCCGCCTCTGAACGGCACGTAGTTAGCTATGTCTAGATAGACATTATCGATTTTATCTACAACCCACCCGGACCACAAGTGTGTGTAGCGTTCTAGGTATTCTTGTATCTGCTGAAAACTGGTATCGATTGATGTATCAATGGTCTCTGTATGTGTGGCGACCTCTTGTTGACCTCGGAAGTAAGGCTGAACATACTCAGTGGTACTCCCAACCTGCTTATCGAGCGACATTTTCACTGTGATCTGAAACTTGATACTTCCTAGATTATTTAGTTCCTGGTTGACCTTATCAGCTATCAGAGGCTTGATATCTGTAATGTCTATGTTTCTATCAACGTGCATGCGCCAACCTCTCAAATAGTTGCCTACAGCGCGCTCAGTGCGCACGAACTGTAGGTCAATAGCTCTATTCTGTCGTAATAATTCTACAAGCTGTGGTTTTCTCATACGGGAATACCCGCCTAAACCCAAATCGTGTGCCTCGGCTTTCAGTTGTTTTACAGTGGGACGTGCTACGGGGGCATGTGATAACAATGCGGTTAACCCGGCTCTCCCCAGGTTTGAATAACCCGTGTATCCAAGCTGTTTTGCTTGAGCTTTTAATTGTTTTACTGTAGGAGGGGCTTCTAAACCTAGTAATCTCAACAATGCTGACTTCCACATTCTAGAATACCCGATCACACCTCTCTGTTTTGCGACCCGCTTGAGCTCGCTTACAGTAGACATCGTGTTTACACCTAAGAGAACCAATGTCTAATTGGTTCACAGTAAGGGGAGGTAACCCTTAAGTGGCTATCTTGAGCAGTCGCCTACGTTCTTTTATGTAGCCTTTTTTATTCTCGTAGATGAGTTGATGTCTGACTACGTTCGCTCCGTGAGCTTTACATAGACAGTAGTGTCCTTTAACCCCGATACCACACACAGAACACGTGTAGTTAGGACTTCCCATATGGAAACAACAGAACCCCTGATTCCTGCATTTCCTACCACAGGCCTCGGTCTTCCCCATAAGTATATATTCGCATCGGTATGGAGCGGGTCTCATGTTTACTTATATAGGTATTTTAATTGCTTCGCAACCAACGCAGTAGCTGCTATACCCAACACTATGAAGCCCAGTTCACGATTCATTTGTCCCTTGGATGGTGTGTAGTACTGAGCGAGTGTGGGTTTATTGAGCGGTTCCAATTGTTTACCAGTTAGTAGGTAGTATTCTTTCATTGCTTCATCGACATCGTAGAATGTTTTAATGGCATGGTTTTCACGCTTGAGTTGTTCGTTAATAAAATCGATCCTCTGGAGGCGTTTTTTAACGTACTCGTCCTGTGCTCTTTGTAATTTCTCAGTAGCGAGATCGTGTCGCTTCCTTTCTTCCTGTATTTCAGCCGCGTGATCATCTCGTAGTTTAGAGAAGAGGAAATTACTCCCGGAAAATGCCAGGGCATTCACTAACGCCCCACCGACCATCATAGCTATCGTGGCCATCCCTATATTTATTTCATTATATTATCAGGTATTATTCCTTGTTTTACTAGGATGTCTTTTGTGGCCATCGCCATACCAAGGTTCATTATGAGCATACCCATATCCTGCAGGTTGAAATCTAGCTTGATAGTTGGTTGTTTAAGCACCATTTTAGTCAACCGAGCGTACCCTACGGCTAGACTGGCGACCACTGTGGCGTGGTATGCGTCGTTGACGAACGTTTTCCCCTCAGACATTATGTATATGATATAAAATATTAAAATTATAACATGATATGCGGGTCGACGGTGGGGGATACCCCCACACCCCCACTGTTGGGGGTTACCTCACTGTTGGGTGGTGGCTCACTGTGGGAGGGTACCCCCACGTATAACCATGTTATAACCACGGCAGCAGTTACGCCTACAGCCAACAACAGTCGGGGGTTGGTCACTTTATGTTGGTTACACCACCGTTTTTTACCGGCAGCTACTCTCTTAGGATTCTTCTGCCTGGTCACTTCCCTCACTGGTTCTTGTGAAGGGGTCTCCTCCACTGTTGGGGGTACCTCCACTGGTTCCTGTGCAGCATCCATCTATACTATTATTATTATTCTTTCTCTCAAATTGACAATGTTTTGCTGTGATAATCGCCGCCGTCACTGGAGCCAACAACATACCATATTTGTGGTACAGCCCGCAGCTGATAGAGCTCACGGCGTGTTCGATAAAAGGGTCTTTCTCGAGGTCCTCCCACAGGTAAAGTCGGCGCTCTGGTGGAATGGGAAGGAAGTGTGATACAATACCGGTGTATATCTGGGTCATAGCCGATCCTATTGTCTTTGTCATTTCTGCTCCGAGCCGGGACTCGTATCTAGCGTACAGCTTATCGATTTCTTCGGCTGACATTTTGTGAATTTTATCCGGAGTGTAGTCTCCAAAGTAATGTTTGGCTTTGCCGCCAACAGCCAACGCCACCAGTTTCTCTCGCTTGTCATCAGTGGGGCCTGCCGGCGTGGGGGAACCCTCCAACGACAATTGTTCGAGCAATTCCTCACACTCCATCTTATAATATAACAAGTAAGATTTAGTTTTAACTATATAATACCCGATGCAGACAAAACACAGAGAAATGAAGGTTAAGTTGCACACGACAAATACTTCAAATATCATAGCTATATGCTTAGCTTTGCTTAGCTTTGCTTAGCTTTGCTTAGCTTTGCTTAGCTTTGCTTAGCTTTAGCATACTATATATGCTACTGGTTGGTCGGTTTTTAGAACGAGCTTAGCGTGTTTAGTTTCAGCGAGCTGTTTCTTTACCCGTTCCCGTTCTAATTTACTCATCACATCGTTCTCTCTCAAACACTCCTCGAACGAATCCCTGTCCTTACAGTGAAATAAGGCCACCCATCGCGTCTGCTCCCTGAGGTCTTTCAACACCGAGTTGAACTTCTGCGTTAGCACCCAGACGCTGTGATTTGCATGCCGGCCGGAGAAGGCCAGGTACGATAGCATGTCTCTCTTTTTTGTTATCTCGCGATTAGCGCTGCAGTCGTCCAGTATAAACAGCGTCGGTTCCCCTTTAAATTTCTCGTGAAGAGCTTTCAACCAGTCCTGCAGGCGTGTTCCAGGGTCGATTTTGTGTACGTCCGGGTCCGTCATCACCCAAGGCCGCGCGTACGTTTTATTCATGCTCAGAGTAGGGCACATGATAACGATGTTATCGAACACATCCTTGTAGTAACCCTCCAACATATCCAACACGAAAACGGTCTTCCCACAGCCAGTCTGCCCGCACACTATGGCGCAGTGTGGGTCAGTGGGTAGTTGTGGGTACCCCTGGGGGGTGTGGGGCAGTGGGGACTGTTTATTGTTGGGGGGTGTGGGGGGGGTACCCCCCATCAGTAGATGGCTTGCACGAATCTCCCATTGTCTATATTAAGTTGCGCGTCCATAATAACGTACAGATATAATTTCAACTTACCAGCGGTTTGAGCCTTCTTAGTAATCTGGATGGTTATCCCTTCGCTGCCGTTATCTATACGGCGCCCGCTACCGTGCAGTTTATCATCATCCGTGGATCGCATGTCCAACCATAGGGCGTACTTGGTGGTCAGGTATTCACCGATCTGCACGGAGCCGAGGTCCAGGTCCTTTGTTATATAATCCCCCACTGGGAGCTTTTTTATCTCATCCCACTGCTGGTGTGGTCTCATACCATGACTGAACAGCTGGTTGGGCACGCCCTCGATGGTAACTTCCACCTTTTCAATCTCGGGGTTGAAAAACTTCTCGCTGTCCCTCCGGAATGGATCGTAATCCTCCACGGGGACGACCAGGATACCTTTCATCGATCGCGCCGGCACGTTCAGGTTGATATTCCACACAGTGTCGCTCTTATCTCGCACGACTGATCTATGCCTCAGTGCGCGATCGTACAGGATGGCCATCTTCCCAGAGTACTGGTTTCGAACCTGCCTGGCCAGCTCCGGGCTAGTGACCATGTCGAACTCAAGAGAGATGTTGTCTATGGCATAACTGGCCTCATCACCGTTCGGCGTACGCACTACTTTGCTATAGTCGTTAAACGTGAGCTCGTATTCGAGCCTATCACCCAGCGCGGCCTGGTAAAACGGCGCGTGTCCCGTGAGCAACTCGAAGTCGAGCGGCACGCAGAATCGATTCCCGTATGCTAGAGCGATGGCCTTTTCACCGTCCGATAGCTTGTTCTGCTGGTCTTGCGTGAAGACGTATCCTATGCGCGCCCGGGTTGATTTGCTGATGCCCTGGTACACATCATTGACTCGTTCTCTCTCGCTTTTCCAGAGATCCTTGTAGCAGTGAAACACGTCGCTGTCGTCGATGCTCAGCACCTCGTTACCGCTGATCTTGACGGTCGTTTTCTTGATGATAGCTCGACCCACGTTCCGCACTAGCTCGCGTTTGTCGTTGTCGGAGGTCAACGTGATATTGAACGCCAGGCGAACAGTGCCTGGTACAATGAGGTCATTCTCACCAAGGTTTGGAAATCTAACCAGCAGAGTTTGATTCTGGTCTATCTTGCTGGGATTGTTGGTGATGGTCACCGACTGGCGCACGGCTCTGGCTCCTAATGGCTCTCTCAATCTTCTGAAAGGATCTAATTTTCTGCCGTACATTGTTATATAAAAGAAATATATTTTTAATACTAATGGATGAAGACATAGATATGACGGAGATGCCGGGCGCTAGTGCCCAGGCATTCGATGATGAGCAGGAGACCTCATTTACTAGTTCACCATTGAACCAAGAACTCTTGGAAACAACGGTAAATGATTATTACGAAAGTTTAAGAAGAGATAAAAACTACGTTGAACCACAGGGTCGATACCATAAGAATTTTTTTATTGATACAAAGGGTGTTCTACGCCTTAAGTCTGACCCAGGGGTTGACCTCTTTAACAAGAGCAATAAAAAACCACTGGCCTTGTCAACTCTAGCCAGCCGCCATGGTGTCGAATTTATCCGTGAACATCTAAACATGCATGATTACGGTGGTGCAATACCTAAGGCCGTTAAAGAAGATCTGCAAGCTACCAGATCCCACCTCACCACTAGAGATGAAATGACACCACAGCGTGCTACAGAAGCCTCGGACAGCATAGAAAAACTGTTGAGCACCTACTGGGACAAACCGTTACCGGGGTTTGACTTTCCGGTAAGGGAACTGCACGGCTTAGACGAAGCCGTGAAACGCGTGCGTGGAGAACTCGTGAACAACATGGGGAAACTGAACGAAATCGACGAGCACATCACTAGGGAAAAAACCAAACTCAACGAAACTGAAAACGATGATATGAAGCGTCGTATCAATGAACGAATACGTGATTTAGAAGACGAGAGACGTACACGATTGGAAGCCGCTTCCTCGAATCGTGAACAGCTTCGATCCCAGATCAGTCGCATTCGGGAAACAATCGATAGAATACTGAACGAGGATACAACTTTAGCCAACAGGATTCGGATATTGTTCCGGGAGCAAGGGATCACCATAGCCAGCATTCTGACTGCATTGGGTTTCATCATATCAACCTTGGTGGTGTCACTGGTGGGAGGAACCCCCACACCCCCCACACCTGGCGGCGGGGGAACTCCCACAGGCGGTGGTGTTAAAGACTGGATAAAAAAACTCGGGGAAGGCCTAGCTAAACTGGCTGGTAAAGCCGCCGAAGCCCTTCCCGGCATCCTGGGTAGCATCGTCTCGTGGTTGTTGAGCGCTCTGCCTAAAACTGCCATGTGGCTCAGTCAAAACCTGTGGGCAGCCATCGTCGCCGTGGCGGGTCTGGTGTACGTAGCGGCTAAGAAATCTTTAACCAAATAAGTCCCAAAGTTACCCCACCAACCACTAGGGCCGTTTTATTATGGATATGCTGCTGATAGGGGGGTACCCCCACATGCATATGGGGGTGTGTGGGGGGCACATGAACTTTAGACTCCGGGGGTGGCGCCACTATACCCTTTTCACGTGGTGGGATGTGTGGGATATAGGGGGTGTTAATATCGGGGTTGATACCCAACTTTTGGTCCGCCGTGGCTATGACTATTTTGTTGTTATAACCCACCACTTTTTTTATTCTCAGTTGCATATCACTCGGAGCCATGTACAACCCAACGCCGAACACGTAATTGACTTTCGATCTGGCGTATTCTAACACGTTTTGGTAATGGTCGATGGCCCTCGGGAGATCAACTGGAGAATTGATAGCATCATCAACGTTGGAAACGAATTGTGTCTGAGCGTCGTAAGCAGTTCCCTTACCGAGGATGTTGGAACGCGTCATCGACTGCGCACCCAACAGCGCCCACACGTACGTTCGAATCGAGTCGTTCAAGCGTATTGTACCAGCACGAGTGAATTCTTTCGATGTTTTTGAGATCATTTTAGTCCAGGCTGTGGCTGCATCAGGATTGGTTTGCTTTATACAGCTGACATGGATCTTTTCATTCGTTGTGGGGCCTGTAAATGTATGACGGTTTGGGTTGTATGAACCATCTTTAGAACCGGCATAATATGTTCCGGACCTGTAGAAGTACACGAGAACTATACCGAGACCATGGTTCACACCAGGAAGGCGAAAGTCTTTATTCGTTGGAATCTCAAACTCCCCACAAATACGTTCATAAGCGCGTCTATCATAGGGGTTATTCGTCATACTCCACGCTTTATCTTGGGGAAGAGGAGCACGTATTTCCTTCAATATTCGTCTCGTTTGATAATAAATATGAAACAAAATAACCGCCTTACTCAGTTCGTCTATACCGTAGTCTGGTGTCACACCCGACCCTGTCGTCGCACACCACACAGCAAAGTTGAGTTGGTTCTGCCAAAACTGCATTGGGTTTTGATTCCAGTTTACCACCGCCTGCGCGTTATTAACGGACACGATATAGTTTTCAAAGATATCAATAAAGGTTGTTTTAAACCCCGTACCATCTGCATTCACCACGTTTTTCAAGTGTGCTAAATCCATATTATAATATATAAATTATATATTATAATATGTACATAACACTTCCAGGGATAACGAGCGGTGAGGCCGTTCAGCTGACGCACGCGATCGATAACACGTCAGGTCAACTCGAAGTCGCACTCTGCGATATCACCTACCTACCGCAATGGACTAACATTAATATCAGCAACAATAAGCTGTTCGTCAGTGGAACTCGCAGCCAGATAACTGACGGCTACTACAGCGTGTGCTCTCTAAACGACGAGGTCTTCAAACCCCTGGGAGCCGAACTCAAGATGAACGACTCAAACGGTACAGTGGTGTTAATCAACAACGGAAGAACCTCATTGAGGCTCGGCCGACCATTAGCGAGGATACTCGGTATGTCTCCTGACGAGATAAAACCAACAACAACCGTCACAGGCACGAAGTTACCCGACCTAGTACCGTACCGAGAGCTGTACATTCATCTCGATCAGGTGAGCACAACGTATAACATTCAAGGAGGTCACCCTTCCACTATACTGAGAGCAGTGCCGGTGAAAACTGAGAAATTCAACGACGGTAGAACCGAGTCGTTTTCACCACGGCAGTATAAGAGATTAACCCAGGGCAACATACCTGAGCTGACAATATCGGTGTTAGATATAAATCATAATCCTGTAAATATAGGATACCTCAGCTTAACGCTTCATGTAAAATGACCAGCGCACAAGGGCCCGGAGTGAAAAAATGCGTCAATATCGGGATCTCCGACCTTGGAGACACGCGCGGTTTCGACGCTCCCGGAGTAGATGGTAAATCGTACGCCTTGCAACTGAAAAACAACATTTACAAACGCGTTGAAATCCCCTCCGGTGGAACCCTAAGTGATATGATAGATACCACAAGAGCAACAGTCAACACTAAGTACGCCCTTGTCAACACCGGTGATAATAATTGGATAATATACCCATCGTTCGGGGGTAAACTGTTCGACTTAGACGATGTTGAGAGCACTACCGTCGCCCGAAACAAGCCATATATGCTCGTCTTCACCGAAGATGACAAGTGGGTGTTGTTACCCGATAACGACGACTGGTTTCTCAATATTAGACTTGTCTCTCCCTACGTGTTCACGGATAACAAAGACAACCACCTAAACAAAGTCGTGAACAATGGAACCCTGCTCGTGGCTTACGTCCCAACTCAGAGACGTAGCGTAGTCGTCAGCCCACTCAATACTATGGCAGCCCACATGCTATCGAGTAGACCAGCCATACAAAACGTGAAATTGCAGTTGGTGTCTGAATTCGAAGGTGTGGTCACTATACTAGAGAGTCTACCGGCAAACTCAACACTGGTCATCAAAGTCTACCTAGGGGAACCATCAGGGAATGATATCGAGATCGTGAAGGGGATCAAACTCGGGTGGGTGAAACGACACCAGTATCAAGTTTGCAACGTTTACGTGCGGGTGGGTGTTGGAGCCGACACCAGTCTGCAGGGGGTCAACGTGATCGTGGAAAACAAGATATCACTAACCAATATCTTCCTGCCTGACAACATACACTTCATGGGTATGAAGTTCACCCCTGAATTATTATCAGAAAACCAGTTGGAAATTATATCGTAATAGTATAATAATGACCAGTCATCGTCCCAACACTACGCTTAACGACCTGGGAGATACGGAGGGATTCGATCAACCTGGTGAGGAAGATGAATTATATATCCTGCACTTCAAAGACAACGTGTACAGACGGGTGTCGTTATCAGATTTTAAAGAGCCCAAATGGCTGATCAACTTAACACTCACCTCACCTTATATCATATTAAACGAAAATAGGTTTGTCTCTAAGATTAGGAACAACGGTATCTGGGTCGGGGATTTCATTCCGGAGGTATCCATATCCATAAGAAGTAACGGGAAAAATAGGTTAAGGTCTGTATTAAAAAATAAATTAACATTTAGCAATAATCCTTATGGTAAAGATCTTGTTGATAGAATATACTCCTCTTTCACACTCATCATAGAAGTCTTCTTTAACCAGGAAAACATCGCAATAGTACACCAAATTTTACCCGGGGTGTCAATACGCTGGCATGCCGTACACACAAACGAATATTGTCGTATTGTTATACAACGGGATACCTCCACGGGTCCTATAAACCACTTAATAAGCCTCCGTAAGGGAGTTTATATTACAACAGAAAAGTCTATTAGCCTCTTACCTATTACCATAACTGATGGTCTAGAACTTGTAGACTTCAAATTCATTGATAGATTTTTAACTGAAACCCAATTAAAATATCTTTCAAAATATACATTATAGGATGGGTCTGTACCCAGTCGTAGAGGAAGTAGCGAAGACGCTGGAAACCGTAGATGGGTTCCGCTTGAGGCAGTTATGTGATGTGAAACGTCAACTAGAACAAGACCGTGACACGCGTAAAGCACTATGTAAAAAGTACAATAGAGCTTTCAATATCGTGGACGGGGCTGACACTACCCTTATGGCAACCAGCATGGGACTAGGGGCGGCAGGCGTTGGGTTGTTAGCTACCATCGTGGCTGCACCTATAGTGCTAGGTATTGAAATAACAGCTAGGGTGGCAGGGTTAGCAGGATTGGCGCTTAAGTTAGTATCACGCAGACTTAATCGTAAGGCATTGAAACACGACGAGATCAGGGTTCTGGCCGAAGCAAAGCTGAACACAGTGAGTGAGCGTATTTCCACGGCACTCTCTGATAGTAAGATCTCAGAAGAGGAGTTTCGTTCAATCCTATCTGAACTCTAAAAATATAACGGAATGAAACAAGATATTCGATCCAAGTCTCGTAAGTCTGCTATCAGCGAGGACGAGAAAAAAAAGTACATAGAACAGGGGATACAAAAAGCCCAGCAAGCCTTTATTATGAACACCAAAGAGATCGTAGGCGGTTCACGTTAAACTGTTTCATCGATATAAACATGACATAGGGGAACACGAGGGCGATAGCCGTAAGCGAGCCACCGATCCTATATGGTCAGTCAAAACTTACAACATAGATAAAGTGGATATGAAAGCCGACGAACCTAACTTGTACTACTTGAGGGATGGGCCGGGTAGGGGGTTTGTAAGAGAAGAATTATTAATCGTACCGTACGGCACAGTGTTACCTCCAACCAACACAAAGTAGGCATAGTAATTACCGCCAACTTTTTTGTAGTAGGGGTAATAGTAGCAAGAGCTAATGTCCCAACCAAAGCCTTATTTAATAAATAAGGCTTTGTAGAGACATTTCTTGAAAGTGGTCCAGAACCCCTATTCCCTATACTACTCTCAACAAATCTGTGACACCACTTCTTATTCCACACACTGATTACAAAGCTAGCATTAGAACTTACATCCATGATCTGATGCAGAAGAAGTGGGACACCCAAGTAGGTATAAATAAATTACATGAAATAAAACCGCATATTGGTTACACCTACTTGGGCTGTCAGTCCAGATTTGAAGAAGTTATTTTATGACGATGTCGTATTGGCCATACTAGATATACTCATTCATACCTTTTAAAAGATGAGGATCCTCCATTTTGTATCCCTTGTGATGAGAGAGTCATGGTCAAGCATATCCTGCTTGACTGAGTTGAATTCTCCATCACAAGGGATAAGTATTTTACTGTATAAACCTTTAAGGGTCTTTTTAACAGCGTTAGTTCTCACTTAATCTTTGGTTTTTTAAAAGACATTGATTTCATGACTGAATTTTGTTTATTATGTGCTGTAGATAGTTGCATTTTAATTAATGGTAGTTAAGATTAGTAACTTAAACTGTTAGTGGCTGTACCCTCAAAGGGGGTTGAAGTACCGTAAAATTATTGTCCTCCTGAGAGGGTACGTAAGTCCCAAAACATTTCATGTACGTTTAAACTGTCCGCTGTTTTTAATCGTAGTACATGTGTGTTTTAATTTGTGACTAGATGTGACTAAATTGCTAACATCTGAAGGGATGGTGTAAATCCAACTAGGGTCCATGCAGGAAGCAAAGGTACTGTAAGTCCCCATGGTCACTAGTATGGTGATCTACCTTCAGTTGGCAATCTATAGCCTGATTTTATAGTGTATTGTCCAAATGGTGATGATGTTTTTAACCTTCCACGCTAGTTTTAATTCCATTTGTGATATTCTAGTTGTTTTACTGTCCTTTGTTGACAGGTTTTATAGCAGATATATATTAGATGTTCTCATCACAATATGGCTGAGATATTGCCGATGTGACGTTAAATTTTAACTCACTCACTCACTCACTCAAGTTCTAAGGTATATAGTAGTCAGGGTTTCTGTTTCTGCTGGACTGGCACTGTAGTAGGATAATCATCTATTTTTTCAGTTTGTGTCAAGGCAACTGGTTCTCCAGACTGTTGCAGAAGTTTATCGGAGATGGCCCTACAGATGACCAGGTAGGATGTAGTGAGGCTGGTGGACAGACTATTTCTCTCCCAGTTCATGCATGCATGCATGCATAATGACTGACTGCAGGGAGCGATTTGTGGTCATACATAGTGAATGGTAACCTTGGTGATGATGATGTCAAGCACCACCTAGCATGTATTGTTTACAGGCCAGTATCCTAACACTGTGAAGTATGTTTCTGGAGCCTTCAATATTTTTGCATCAGATAAAATACTATGCATTAGAGACTGTTTCTGTAGAGAAAATGTAAACCTTTGTCTCACATTAGAAATTATTTTACACAGGTTTTAGTCCTGTAAAATGTCAGTGATGACTTTCTTGGGCAAGATTAGGTGGTCTACGGAATATTCAGTGTTTTACTAGTACCTTTTAGTATTACGTCAACTTGTAACATTTCAGGACCGAGTTGCTGCCTTAACAAAGCTCCTTGACACTGTGGAATACAAGTACTATATCAGCAGAGATATCATCAGGTATCCTTGTTCACCCCTTATATGTTAACATACACTCAGCCACTCACTGATGAGGCTCATCAGGGCTGAATGTGTCACAAGAGTGGAAGACATTGGGAACATTAATCATGCATGTGTCATATTGGTGCCAGTTACTGTCCACTGGATATATCAAACCACACAATGCTAAATTTGTACTTCACTTGGAAAGTGTAATCCCAAATATGACAGGTGTTAAGTCTGACAACTTTCTGAATGGCATTGTCCATTAATAGCTATCAGCTGTGAGGTGTTCTGATCTAAACTGATATGTTCTAGGGCTAGACAGCGACTGTTCGTTAGTTATGTCAGTTAGTATTCTGACTTTGTGCGTCTCTCTGAGAGACTGACTGGGTTTGAGTCATGCACAAGTTGTACAAGATTGTGTGGATTTTCTAAGATTGTGTATCCACAAATGTAACATGTACTACATTTAAGCACTTTCCAGAATTCATAGTGTATTCATGTGTTTTGGTATATTCCTGATGTTTCAGCGCTGCAGACATCATAGATGGGACTGTGGATGAACACACCCTGATGATCTATGTGGCCCTGCTCCGGAGGAGGGTTAGTACTGATGCTCACATGCACTCACCAGATGGCACCCCAGACTTGAACATCAATTCAGCAACAGTTTCACATTCTTCATGTTTTCTCCAGGAGTACTTCCACAGATGTTATATACACTGACTGTAGCTTAAACAGAATACTCATTGAAACAATCAGAAAAAACAGTGCCTGATACAAAACAATTTTTCTTCTAGGCCACACTATTTGGATAACTTTATTCAATGACTTTTAATCCAACTCATTAGTCTCTTGAGGAGGATTGTCCAGTCCGAGTAACAAGGGGTTGTAAACAGACAAGGCACAAATAGATTTATGTGACCAATATCATCCTTGTGTGTACACTAAGGATATCAGTATATATATTGTCAGTGTATACCTGTTGTGTATGATTCGTTACTTGGTGTTTACCTGTCTTCAGTCAGAAAAGTATGTCTTAACCCCCTGGATGCCAAGGGGTTTTTTTTCAGACGCACATTTTTGTAAGGTTTGAAAAGTACATGTTGTGCGAGATTTGCGCTCGCGTGGTCCTGAATCTGTGTACGGCTATAAAATTGCACAAAAATGTAGAATATTTAATTGCCGAATATGTTCAACAATGTTGACGTGTGGCATCACTGCCGATGACCGATTTCTTTCAAAATGGTGGCTTTGCTGACAAGGGTACACAGGATTTTATGAGGACTCTTTCCTTGATTAAGGGATCTTTTGTTCATAAATGTGAGTTGTAAGTAATCAGAATTATTCTGACTATCTGTGTATTGTTACATGTTTTTATCGTTTGCATTGTAAATGACGGAAGAAACCAGAAATGCTGACAAGTATCGTTGTCGTTCTGCGTGATTTTTCACCAGTCATGGCATCACGCTGCACTAAAAGTTTGACATTTTTTTTCATGAATTATCAAATGATTGCATTGTATCTATTTTTAATTTGCTATTTCTTGCTACGATATTCTTCCCCTAAATATTCTAAGCGTATTGAGCCATTGTAAGCAATGATTACACGGCTGGATGCTGGAAAATTTCCTAAAATGCTATGCAGTGTAAAATCGGAATATTTCTTTGTGCACATTTCAAACAAGCGCTGTCTTTCTAAAACAGTGTTCATTTTTATACCAAGTGTATTTTGTTTCGTTTTATCTAGACAGTTTGTATTGGTGACAAAGACCATTTGTAGTTTGATTCTAAGATGTTTGGGGAATTCAATGATGCATTTGTCGTAGCTCACTATGAAATATACATGATGTAATAGGCGTCTCAATACAGGCCTTCTCGAAACGTGATTTTGTAAACATTATTCAGTATGGCGGAAAGCGCACTTTGGTGTTTGTGTAAGTGTATTTTCGAAAACATTCCAACCAATTCTGGGTTCGTCGGCAATGTTTCAGTATTATCATTACTGGTTACATGAAAACTTACATTAAATATGCTATTTTTGAAATTCAATACTCTCAGTAATTATCCGATTTTCACAATTAAAAACTTATAGCAAACAACGCTCTGAATCGCGATTTTGTATAGTGTGAAAAATGGTGACATTTACGATGAGGCCTACTGTGAAAGGCAATTTTAGACACTTTAGCTTGGTCTGAGATAATATTGAATGGTATCAGGAATGTTCTGCAGAATTCAAAACTGTGAAGTATATACAGTGTTCCCAGAAATTATTGAGAAAATCTTTGTTTTTTTTCTAATGATGTTAAGATTGAAAAAAGGGCTTTCACCATGCACTAAGCATACTAAATAAGGGAGACAACTCTTGAAGGCTTAGAAGGCAGCTCATTACATCAAGAGTTATCTCCCTTGTCTGAGCAGACGGCTTCCTGTGTTGACATGGCAGAATTTACAGCAAGAGAGAAAAGAAAGCTCATTCTAGATGATTTTGAAAGGGGTGAGGCTGATGCTAAAGTGTTAGCTTGTAGACATGGTATTCCTCTGTCTACAGTATACAGAACTTTGAAGAATATTCAAACAGGAACCGGGATAGAGCACAAAGCAGGGGCAGGTTGGCCTAGGAAATTCAGTGTTGTGGATCGCCGAAGACTTGGGCAGATTGTGAGTAGGGGCAAATTGAAAAGTGTTGAGAACATCAGAAATGAAATGATTAGCAGAGGAAGTCCTCAGGTATGCAATGAAACAGTTAGGCAGGAATTACAGAGACTTAATTGGGTGAAAAAACGTGGAATTCCCTCGCCGTTGATGAAAGATGCACAAAAGGAAAAACGTTTAAACTGGTGTCGGGCTCATGAAAATCAAGATTGGGATAATGTTTTCTTTTCGGATGAAAGTTCTGTTTGGCTTTTCCCTAATTGTGTGAAAATTTGGACCAAAGATAATGTCAAACCTATCTACCAGCGACCAAAACATAGCCCAAAGTTTCACATGTGGGGTGGCATATCGGCTCGCGGAGTGACTCCATTGTGTGTTTTCATGGGAAACTTGACAAAAGAAAGATACGTTGACATTCTAAATGGTCACCTTCCTCTGACAGCACAAACATTGTATGAAGATGATTGGATTTTCCAGCATGATAATGACCCAAAACACACTGCGCGCTACACAAAACAGTGGTTGTCGGGCAAAAATGTTCAAGTTTTAGACTGGCCCAGTTACAGCCCAGACCTAAACCCAATTGAGAGTGTGTGGGGAGTCATGAAGGACAGAATAAACCAAAAGGGACTGAGAAATATTGAAGATATGAAGGCCGAGGTGGTCCAATATTGGGATACCCTGTTACACGATTACCTACAAACTTTGATGGGTAGTGTGCCTAGGCATATTCAGGTATGCATTGCTGAGCGAGGAGGTCTAACAAAGTACTAAAACAAGACTGAGACTGTAAAAGGATGATGTTTTAACATGTTTATGTAAGTAAAACGCCAGAAGTTAATAAACGTAATGAGTTACATGACGCAACATGGTTCTCAATAATTTCTGGGAATACTATATATGTGTGTGGTATATTTAGAATTTTATTGGACTTCAAAGTGAGGGGTGAAGAGGAGGGACATATATATCCCTGTGGCACCCAGGGGGTTAAGGTATATGAAATATACTGCTGAAAGTGTCACAGTCACTGTGAAACTATGGTGATTATTGTCCATCAACATAAATGACCATGGACAATTTTTTTCAGTATTTCCTCATCAGACTGAAGAATATAATAAGAAAACAAACAGTTAGTGCGGCTTTAGGTAATGGTTTCATGTGTATCTGTTTTTTTTTTCAGGTTGGGGGAGACAACAAAATATTAAATGCATTTTCCAAATTCACTAAGGTGAGTGTATAACTCCTGCATTATAACGCCATCACAATGCTTCATAATTTCTTTCCCTAAAGAACTGCATCATATTTGCACTTGACCACTTAGCTATTACGTCTAATAACTTACAGAGACATTGATCGAGAGCAGTTGTTTCTTATGCTGTGGGTTCCCAGATTATTTTCCAGAATTCTTGACGTCTGCTGTGCCAGCCACATGCGCAATTGATAGTATACATACAGACTGATCAACAAAGATGAAATCTGTTTTACTCTATAATATTTCCATCTTCATTATTATGAGAACAAATGGAAACGTTTTGAAGTTTAACCATCAGCCAGTTAAGACTGAATAGTAATACAGTCAATATATGTTTTAATAGTTTTGATTCATTATTATCACATTTGTATGCATTTTGAAACAAAGAAAGCACACAATCTGTGAATACTTGTAGAGATTTTATAGCATCACTGTATTTGTATCTAGACATTGTATGGATTCAAATTTTACTCTTGCGCTCTAAGTGCAACCTAATGTATGTTGTCTGTCCCACTACCCTTCAAGGTAAAGAACATGATTGTGTTGCATGTTACAACAAATAAATAAAAACAAAGTGCAGATATTAAAATTAAACAATCTAAAGTTTTAGCAGCCGTGTCCTGCTATTACCTTGTTCTAGGAATGTATCTATCTATGTGAAAAAATGATATATATCTTTCCAGGTTTTTAGGTAGATTAGTAAATCCACATACATAAACTCTAAATTTTGACAAGAAAAGGTAATTAGTCAATCAGCATGTTATTGGTTAGTCCTTTGATTGATGTTTGTTTTTACAACTCAACTGATAATTCCACTTGACACGATTAATGCCAAACAGGAACCTTTGTCAGGTAATCTGAGAGGTGTAACCACTAATGGTGATTGTTATAAATTCATTAACTGACCATAAAGTGAATGATGACAAATAGGTTTCTGCCACTAAACATGGGCGACAGCAAGGTAGTAGCAATTTTAATTTTCTGAAAATTACTATGGGCCATCACTGGTTTTTAGGATACAAACGGACCTTCATTGTTGCATAAGAAATACATATAAGCATTTGCTGCTTAAAGTTGAAACTGTATATACCTATTTATTTTAAATTTTAAGCTTTTTTCTAGCAATGCCAAGGTAGGGTTGTTTAGTTTAAGGATTTAGATGAATCAAATGTGTGCTTTAATATCATAGGTAATAGACATGATATTGGCACATGACATGATTAAATATCGAGGTCTAAAGCACAGAAATGGGATCAAATTGTATCAGTCACTATACAATCCAGGCATTAGAAAATCCACTGCTGGGATACTTTATTACAAGTAGACAAGTGAGTGAGACAAGTGAGTGAGACGAGTGAGTGAGTGAGTGAGTGAGTGAGTGAGTGAGTGAGTGAGTGAGTGAGTGAGTGAGTGAGTGAGTGAGTGAGTGAGTCTCTTAAAGTTGGTGCCAACAAATTTTCAGAAGCATATTGATGTTGTTGTGTGTTCTTGCAGCCCCCGGGAGGTATGAACCTGGAGGTGGCTAATGCCATGAGGAGCCAGAGCCCCTCCCCCCAGTACAAGGCCCAAGATGAGGAGGATAGATATGTGTCATCAGACAGTGAACTCTGCAGGGCAGACCACATGAAGAAGAAGCAGTCAGATTACATCTTAAAACCCATGTCAGTTTCTTCATACAAGTCCAACAGTATTGGAAAAGGACCATCTGCTTTTGCTGCCAGGAAGCATGGATCTGCAGAAGAGCTTTCTGACTGGATGTCATCATCGTCCCTTGTGTCAGTCCATAGTGAAAGAAATGTGCTTAATCATTCTCCTAATGATGATGGCCCAATATCCTTGAACTCGGATGGAGAGAGTATGTTGAAGGAGACAATCAGTCAGCGAGTGTATGAACACATGCCCCAGTCAGAGAATGAAGCGGACAAGGACGTAGACACACTGACACACAGACTAGATGACTTGCAGGCAGAAGCTTCAAGATGTTCTTCAGCTGAAAGCATCGAGAAAGATGCAAAACCATTTCCAGCATCCTTTGGATCTCCCTTGAATTCCAAGAGTGGGAACATAACTGATGGTAGATCTGAGAAAACATCAGGAGTTATTAAGATCAAAAGACCCAAGGATTACTTCCTGCAGTGGGAGGAGACACTTGATAGGCTGTCTCAGGGACCCTCAAGCTCATCAGATATCATCCAGTCTTCCAGATCCCAAAGTGACCTTGACCTAGAGAGTCTTAGTGGAAGGTCAAGATCAAGTTCTAGGTCAAGATCAAGGTCCCATGAATCAAGACCAAGTTTACATGATAGCATTGTACACAAATCTTTGTTGGATCGAGAAAGGGGAAGACCCTCCGAGAACATGTTTCGAAGCAAATCTCACAGTCAGCCAGATTCAATGACAAAATACAAGCAAGCCAGGCAAGGTGGTATGGTACAGGATAGAAGAACATATACACCCGATAATCAATCATCCAAACTTACTGCCTCTACAGAGAAAAGTGCATCTACCTCAGATGTTAACTTGGCAAGCATGAGTGGAACTAAAATCAGTGATCTTCAGTCTCACCCTATGTTTCCCAATCTCAAATCATTGCTGTCCAGTATAGACCCTCAGAGGTTGGATATTTTAAACAAATCAGGTGAACCTCCTGATGTTCTTACACTGCTGGATAACATAAAGAAAGCTCGTCTTGCAGTTGACAACAATATGCCAAAAGAAGGTTTCCGAAGTAGACGGACCCAAGACAAGAAAGACCAGACCAATTTTAAGGATGTCTATGACCCAAGAACAGAAGGAAGAGATGAATCAGCTGTCTCTCAAAGACTTGGTGAAGAAGTGAAACAAGACACTTCTCCATCCAGCGGACATTTACAGGATTTGTCTGTTTCAGGATCAGAAACCATTAGAAGGAGATCTCCACTGCGCAGGACACCAGGGAGACATACTGCTTCAAGCCCACGACTAGGCTCCCCAACTGTTGTCTCTCCACACAGACTCCTGGAACACAAGCCAGACTTGCATGATGAAGACCATCTGTATGACTCTGATAGCAGCTATAGTCACTTGCCTCGCAGGGAGGCTTGGGAGAGATCCAGAGGAGGGAGGGATTTGCCTGTTGATGGAAGCAGGATAGATTCTTTAGCTCAAGCCAAATTTATTGAGGTGCTGTGTAAAGAGATAGAAGAACTGAAATACAAGATTGAAACAATTGAAGGCTCAGGAGAAAGCAGTCCAGTGGCCAGATCCATTTCTCGGGGGGAAAGAACAACCCCTACTTTACAGTTAACGGGGACAAAAATTGACCCTCTGAGTCAGTTCAGTGATATACATGAACACAATGGTCACATGGTTTTTGAGTCTTCAAGAAGCAGGTCACTTAGTCCTATCTATACAAGACAAAGAAAGTCCCCAGATTTACCAAGGAGGATTTCCCAGACAGGCAGCAGGTATGAGGGAGAAGTAAGGAGGAACAGTCCCAACTGCACAAGAAGCAGATCATTAAGTCCTACACTAGAAAAACAGAGAGATATAGAAAATAAACTGAGAGATCGAATATCACCTGACAGATTTAATGGGTCCAGTGACAGATACATTGAGAGGTCTGTACCTGACAGTACACATGGGGTCAGTCCCAGTAGATACGCGAGCACTATGGACTCCATGTATATGGTTGAAAACTACCAGACACAGTATAGTCCAAGAACACCTTCACCATCTCATGGTCCTTCAAGAGATAGATTGTCTCCTGTACGAGGATTTCAGAGAGGAGGCTTGACCCTTCATGAACCTGGGGATAGTCCTCGAGCTGGGAGCCATCAGTCTGTTGACCCTGATGATCAGACGCGGGCCATTAGTCTTGGCTACAGCAGTCCTGTGAGAAGTGTCACTCAGGAGATCTGGGGTAACAAGCTGAGCATTGTGAAGGGCTTGGAACCCGAGAGACAAGACAGATGGAAGAATCTCATTGCTATGAGGGAGCTTTCAGATGAAGATGTCATTGAGTTAAAACAGGCACTTGCTAGTTGTATTGTGGAAAATGACATCTTGCAGGCTAAGTTAAGGAATGCAAAAGCTGATGTGTCAGAAAAGCTTTTCAAGACAAATGATGTTCTTGATGACTGCCGGAGACATCTGTCAAAGTCACAAGCAGAGAATATGGAACTTCGTAGCAACCTGGAGCATGCACGTCACAAGTCTGAGGAGCTGGGGGCCAGAGTGAAAAGCATGGAAGACTCTGTATTCAAGGCTCGTGCTGAGTCAGACCAGATGAGGATGGAACTACAAGAGACAGGTGCAGCACTTAACAAAGCCCTTGGGGAACTGAGACCTTTAGAGGACCTTAAACAGGTCAATCAAAGTCTGAGGATGAATCTATCTCAAGTGGAGAGTCAAAATGATTCTCTTAGACAGGTGACTATCTCTCATATATTAATATCTTAATTCTAAGCAGATTACTTGGATTTCAGAAAATGTGAAATTTTATCTTTACCCCCATAAATGATAAGGGTGTAGTAACTGAAAAACTAACACTATATCATCCAGTATCTTTATAAGTTGAAAATAAAAGGGGCTACTGTTCGCACTTTTAGCAGGCACATGATTTGCACAAGAATCATTTCCCTTTTGAAGTCTTATTCATTGTCGCACAAATCTGAATGCAGATTTATTTATGCATTATTCATTCAGCATCTTTCAAATTCAAACTGATCTGAATATATGTTGGGAATCTATTTTCAGGACTTTGAAGAGATGCAGTTTAACCAGGAAAAAGCTCAGAGCACTATCAAGGAGTTGAGAACCTGCCTGGAGGAAGTGAGACAAGAGAGGTCCAAATTGTTTGATGAGATCAATGCCCTCCATGTCAGCAATCAGAAGTCCAAGGTAGCTGACATCATAAGCCACTACACAGAGAAAGGAGCCTGTGATGAGGTGGACAGAGAAATAAGGAGAGGGACAAGCAGTCAGCCATCATCTCGACCTTCAAGTGCAAGCCGTTCTAGGACTTCAAGTATGGGTTGTTCATCAAGGCCAGACATGAGTAAAATTCCTACTAGAAGGTCCAGGATTGATGACTATATCTCTCCAAGTCGGGAAAACGTGGACTCTTCACTGCGAGTCCATCGACGCACAAGTACATGGAACAGTGAACTGGATTCCAGCCCTGTGAAGCTCAACTCTTCACTGAACATGTCAAGTACCCTTGATAGTAAAGACACAGGCTACAGCACAGAGGAAATGATGCAGTCTCCAGGTGTCCCCTCATCCTTCCGGGAGATCTACCCACACCGAAAAGTCCAGTATTACCGAGACAAGCAGAGAGAAGCCTTGGATCACAGGCTGTCCCCTATTCCCTTTGTTGACTACTCAGATTTGCAGCAGTATCCAACCAAACTCAGTTATTCTGATTATGATGCAGAGGACTCGTACAGGATTTCAAGAAAAGGATTTGGGGAAACTGGAAGTTTCAGAGAGAATTTACTTCAGAGGCAGCATCGAGATAGTCTTCATGGAGACAACTACACTGATGATTTGAGTCGATATGAATCTAGTCAGAATTATGGCACAGGAAAAGACATGGTAGAAACAGTTGTTGAATCCTCATCAACCACCTACCAGCGCCCAGCCTCAGACGTTACAGAGCGGCTGTCTCAGAGCATGCAGGAGACATTGCGACAACCTCACCATGATCGGAAGGAGTCATCAGGCCGACTCAATGTGTCCTATAATTCAGTTTATGACATGCAGAACAGGAAGAGTCCAAGCTCTAAGAAAGGGATCCTAAAAAATGGGAAGACGGAACAATTAAACCATTTGCGAGAGAGAAGCTGTAGCCCTGTCCTGCAGAGATATGGCCGGTCTCATTCACCTCCAACAAAACTGTCACCTAGCAACAATGCTACCATGGAAACAAAGTCAGGTCTCCGCAGACCATTGTATGGAAGGTCATCCAGTGCTCGGCGTGTTACAACAAAACTGAATGATGAGCTTGATGGAGGGAGAGAGTCAAACCTGAAAGCAGGCTACTCTCGAGCAAAGTCCTGGTACCAACTACAGCTGTAAGTATTTTTCTGCCCGTTAGCTGTTAGATATTTCATGTGGTCATTAATAGTTAGATGCATTGCTAGCTTCTTAGGCAGATTCCAGATGATATGCAGTTATTATTCCAACAGTTTTGGTGTGTAATGCCTATTTTGAGTGATTCTTGCATGGTTCTGGTTATCATTCAGCTAACGTATTAAGCAGAAAATATACAGAATCTATGGACTGTGTACTAGTGTGCATGTAATGTGATCTAATATCTTGATTTGGGATTGGTATGGTATTTTGAGTTGGCAAGGTTGGATTTGCTACACCTCACAAGTTAAAACATCAGTGTGGGTTAGGTACAAGACACTGGTGGTGGTTTCAGGTGGAAGAAGGCTTGACTTGTTGTAGAGACAGGAGGAGGTTAGGGGATGTGGGTTAGATACAAGACTGTGGTGGTGGTTTCAGGTGGATTTAGAAGGCATGACTTGTTGTAGAGATAGGTGGAGGGTTGGGGGATGTGGGTTAGCTACAAGACTGATGGTGGTTTCAGGTGGAGAAAGGAATTAAAGTTACCGTGCGTTCATTCTCGTTTGATATTTCTCGTTTGATATTTAACTCAGCCACATGATAAATCTCCATATCAAACTTGCAAACACATGGTAATGAATGTATCATGATGAGCACCATCACTGAATGCTTTAAATCTGGACTGAAAGAATGACACAATCAAAATGATGTCCGATTATGTGTTTATGCCTTTTTTATTTGTGAGCCTACAATGTTTTGATTCATATCATTGCATTCAGCACAAAACATTCGGTCTAGTACTGTGCAAGGGTTTTAAACTGAAATAGAACATTTATACTAATTAAGCTAAATGGCAGTTGAAACGGCGATCTCTTACATGTGTTTGAACGGTCATGTCACCTTGTGCAGACAGTCCCCCTAAAAAGTGGTGCAATCAAATGTTCAGAATCCACACTGTCATTCAGTGTCAATTTTTGTTACATTAGTATTAAGGAAATCTCAAAAAAACATACCAGTGTAAGCAGCTGCTACTCTGTTACCATTAAGCTATCGTCAATTTGAGGTTGTTTGAGGCTAGGGCAGAATGCACAAGCCTCGAAGATGGCCCTCGCATTAGACTAAACGAGAGGTTGCTGTAGACATGTCGATATCCTACAACCGGTAAACACAGCTGTAGTGAATGTGGGGATTGTTTATGGTACACTGCTACAGAAGTGGCGTTTGTGGCCTGGAAGTTACTGCATTTTTGTCGCTGACCTCTCTCAGGTGGAAGTCAACGCAATGTCATGATTGCTGCTTGGAAGTGCCATGGTGGACTCTTGGGTCCCAGCGGTCGCTAGCATCAAGACAGGGCAAGTAGAAAATGGGAGAAGAGACGGTGAATTTGTACTAGTTTATTCTGGTTGGCATGTCCCATACATTCTATCTCAGAATTGCCAACTCACTGATAAAAAGAGAGAGACAATATATATGCCTTCTTGTGGTCAGTGACGGTCATAATATGAGCTGCACTGAAGTGACACCTCCACAATACTGTGGCGCTAGTGGCGTGGAAAGAGTGATTTTTGTACATTGTGGATAGATTGCAACTCTTGCTTAGTGATGGCATGGGTTTCTGGAGGTATTGACTATAACAGGAACATTGCAACGCCAAATTGTATCATCTAGCGTTTGTTTACAAACAGTGCCAGCAAGGAAGATAACAATATGTTGTTACTAGGGACGCACCTGGACAATGGCTAGCCAACATTGCGGTGCAAGTCAAGACAAAGGACATTACTCATGTTATAAAAGCAAGAGGGACAGAACAGGACATTGCTAGTGTTAACATTAGGGCAAGTACAAGACACTGTTCATGTTGAACACTGGGGAAGGTACAAGACACTGTTCATGTTGAACATTGGGGAAGGTACAAGACATTGTTGATGTTGAACATTGGGGAAGGTACATGACACTGTTAATGTTGAACACTGGGGAAGGTATAAGACACTGTTCATGTTGAACATTGGGGAAGGTACATGACACTGTTGATGTTTAACATCGGAAAAGGTACAAGACACTGTTCATGTTGAACATTGGGGAAGGTACAAGACACTGTTAATGTTGAACACTGGGGAAGGTATAAGACACTGTTCATGTTGAACTTTGGGGAAGGTACATGACACTGTTGATGTTTAACATCGGAGAAGGTACAAGACACTGTTCATGTTGAACATTGGGGAAGGCACAAGACACTGTTAATGTTGAACACTGGGGAAGGTATAAGACACTGTTCATGTTGAACATTGGGGAAGGTACATGACACTGTTGATGTTGAACATTGGGAAGGTACAAGACACTGTTCATGTTGAACATCGGGGAATGTACAAGACATTGTTGATGTTGAACACTGGGGAAGGTACAAGACACTGTTGATGGTATAATGTGGGGGCAGGTAAAAGACACTGTTGATATTTAACTCTGGGAGAGGTACAAGACACTGTTGATGGTTTAAGGTGGGGACACTTGCAAGACACTGTTGGTGTTTAACACTTGGTCAGATACAAGACACTGTTGATGTTTAACATTGCGACAAGTACAAGGCACTTGTAGGTACAAGATGCTGTTGATGGTTTAAGGAAGGAACAGTAAAAGACATGGTTCATGGTTTAAGGTGTGGACAGGTACAAGACACTGTTGATATTTAACATTGAGGCAGGTACAAGACATTGTTGATGATTAACATCAGGGAAGATACAAGACACTGTTAATGTTTGACATTGCGACAAGTACAAGACAATGTTGATGCTTAACATCAGAGCAGGTACAGCAAGAAGCTGTTGATGCTTTAAGGAAGGAACAGTAAAAGACATGGTTCATGGTTTAAGGTGTGGACAGGTACAAGACACTGTTGATGGTTTAGGGTGGGGACAGGTACAAGACACTGTTCATGGGTTAAGGTGCAGACAGTTACAAGACACTGTTGATGTTTAACATCAGGGCAGGACATCAGGGTTTGTACAATACACTGTTGATGGTTTAAGGTAGGGACACTGTTCATGTTTAACACTGGTACAGGTACAAGACAATGTTCATGTTTAACATTGGGGTGGGTACAAGACACTGTTGATATTTAACACTGGGACAGGTACAAGACACTGTTGATGGTTTATGGTAGGGACAGGTACAAGACACTGTTGATGGTTTATGTTAGGGACAGGTACATGACACTGTTGATGTTTAAGGCTTTGTTTGTTAGTGCAACACAATGCAGTAGTGTATGCTGGAATGATTATTGATTGAAGAAAGGTTATTGATTGAAGAAAGGTTATTGATTGAAGAAAGGTTATTGATTGAACAGAAAAGCAAAAGAATCGGGAAAAGATGAAATAAACGACCGAATAGCTGAAATTACTGAGAAACTGGGGTGAGTATGTACATTGGTAGTGTGAGTCAGCTGCTACTATGATCTATTTGACCTTGGCTTCCTTCTTACTTCATTTGCGTAGATTAGAGATGTACTGTGTCTGTCCCTTGGTAACCCCCATGAGAGACATGGTCTCAGGCTACCTGTGCTTGTCTGCTGACTAGACAGTGATAGACTGGGTGGTCAGGTGACCTGGTGATTCATGCCATATTCTAGTCCAAACTTGCAGTGCTGTTGCTGATGCAGATGTCATGATGCGCACCTGCAGTACACAGTATTCACTCAGCTCAAGTGATAACTTTTCATGGATAGTCGAAGGGGGATAACTCCTACCCTGCAAGACTGCCAGCATGCTGTGTAATCCAGAAGGTTGAAGCCATGTGTTCTCTCATCTTTCAGTCTGTCCTGAAATTCTCTGTTCATATCTTTTAGATGTGAATTTCTTCCGTTTATTATATATTTACTATTTTTTAATCATGATTTTATTAGAAAATAAGAAATACCCTGATTTAATTTTACATGTTTATTTGTCAAACATAATATGTCAATCCTTCATTTGTGAGAATGTTAAGAGGTATATTACAACTGTGGTTTGATTGTAAATTTGTTTATTTGAAATAGTCTATTTTTTATTATTATTATTTTTATTATTATTAGAAGACTAGACATCAAAGCAACTATAACAACCTTTTTATGTTTTTTGTCAGCTTGGCATATTGCTCCAGACAGATGATGCTGGACATAAGTTTTACTTGTAATATGTGTAATTCAATGATGTAAGTTGTAAGAGTTATTATTTCCACTGCCTCATCAGTTGTGTGATTTTGTAATTGACTCACCTCTGGAACTCTGTCTATGCACTGTGATACTTGAACTCAACAAACAACAGTCTCACCAATGCTAATATAACTTCCATATCTAAATCAAGGGCTGTGTATTCCAGGAAATGCAGTTGAAACCTAGTGCATGTACAGCCTTCTTGAACTTGTAACATGAGAATCTGGCAAAGTACATGGACAACCTGTAGTATCTGTTGTGTTTAGACCTATTGCTAGGTATGTTCTGTGGTGCAGTCAGGGCCACTGTTGTGTCAGCCAGCTGACATCTATGGACAACCTGTATTATCTGTAGTGTTTAGACCTATTGCTGGGTATGTCCTGTGATGCAGTCAGGGCCACTGTTGTGTCAGCCAGCTGACATCCATCAACAACAACCTGTAGTAGTTTAGGCCTATATGCTGTCGCTACCTGATCATGCCTCTCACTCTCTGATCTATGATGCACTGGCTACTTAAGTTTGTGACTCTCTGATCTGACCGTGATTCTGTGACTAGTTGTGTCTGTGATTCTCTGATCTGACTGTGACTCCTTGAATACCTGTGTCTGTGACTGTGGTGCTGCGACTGTCTCTATACATGACTCTCAGATTTGACTGATTCTGTGACTACCTGTGTCTGTAATTGTTGTGCTACGACTATGTATATACATGACTCTCTGATCTGACGGTCATTCCGCGATTACCTGTGTCTCTGATTGTGGTGGTGTGACTTCCTATATATGTGACTCACTGATCTAGCAGCTATTCTGTGATTACCTGTGTCTGTGACTGTGGTGCTGCGACTTCTTATATATATATGTGACTCCCTGATCTGACTGCAATTCTATGACCTCCTGTGTCTGTGATGCTGTCATCTGTGACATGCACTGACAGCCATGACTCTGTTGCAGCCTAGAGCCCACAGTGTTGAGCGATGCCCAGCGGCGCTATGCTGACCACCTCATTGAGAAGTATACAGGGCAGAGGGCAGACATGATGGACACGTAAGTTGTACTTTAGAGGGGTACAGGTCATCCTCCATTAGGCCACCCTAGGATTACAGATTGTTTCAACTGAAGTGCATAGTCGGAGGCTGGGAAAAAAAATCTCTTCAATTCTTTTTTAAGAGGGTGGACTTGACGTATGAAAATAATAGTAGATGGGAAATATAAAAAGACACTAATAGGCAAAATGTTTTTGATATATCAGGTCTCAACATTGCAAGTATGGATTCATTAATTTAATCTGTCAATTTTCGCAATAACTGTAAATACTTATTACTTTTCAAATGACCATAAATTATTGACAGAATTAAAATTAAAGACTAGTTTTCTCAATGTTTTTTCAAAATGATAAAGATTCTGTAACACATCCTTCGGCAATGGGTTCGCATCAAAGCTGTCAATGAGCAAAAGTACTAAAACAATGTTTCAAGGAAATAATCAAACAAACTGAGTAAACTGTGAATAAAATCAACACCTGTACTCATATAGGGTATCAAAATGTAAATTCTAAATTACTATCTTTTTGGTGCTATCTTTTTGGTAACATAAGTTAAGTGACATCTCAGTTTTCGGACTTCACGCATAAAGGTCACATGCAACGTAAAACACAACTTTGCAGATTCTGGTACCTTTCGGTATGCACTTACTGAAACAAATCATCAAAAATGCCAATTGAACCTATAAAGTTGAAAAAAAAACGCAAAGAAAAAAAAGCCCGCGAAATCGGAGTTCAAACGTTTCACTAAATTCCCCCCAGCACTGGGGGAAAAACTGGTTTATTCACACCTATATGTCTGTCTGCCTGTCTGCTAAAGACAACATGCAATACACAGCTTCAATCATTGACCACGTGCAATTTGAACTTAACACCTATCAGACTATATGACATAAAGAAAATAAGTTGATTTATGACTCGTGCACCCAAGTCCCGTCTCTGCCACATTATGTAATTAGGCATGTGTGATACACATGACATGTTTTATGTGTGTGGGTTGCAAACAAACTACATTCATTTTTTTCGGATGACTGGATCTGACAGAAAGTACTGCTTTGTACTTGGACGAATGACAGATTCCAGCCACGCAGTAGTTTACCATCTCTACTGACATGATTTTTTATTGGATTGAGCGCAAATTCAGAGAACATGTATTTTCCAAACCCAACATCTCTATATACATTCTTCATGGATAATGACTTCCTTTAGTGTATATGATTTTGTTTGACAACAGTATATGAATCCATACTGAAACGACGCATCAAGTACACAAAAAGAAGTTGTTATCCATAAAGAATCTTACTTTCTTGTGACTGGCTATACTTCTAAAATGCCCATCAAACAGATCATCTTTGTGTACACACAATGAACCCTCAGCATATTAGCAAATGAAACAGCCAATCGGAAGCCGTCGTTACACTTGAGGGCATATCCACCAGCTATGACTGGGTTCGGTCTCCCGAGGGCTTCGTTTCGGGGGAAGTAAGCCTAAGTACAAAATATTGCACTTTTGAATCGCGATTGTATGCTTATAATTGTGTTTGTTTGTTTTTTTAAAAGGAGCAATGTATATTATATGTCATAAATATGTGATAAATGTGTTTTAATTATGTTTGATTTTTTGGTTGCATGTGACCTTTAGTATATTCAGTGCTAAAATATTTGCATGAAACATTATGTCACAAGTCATAACCTAGCATGACGCGTACTCTTAGTTCCATAACGTATATGTGGTGATTGTTTGCTGAACACATTCGGAATAGCTTGATTTTACTCAAAAGTTTCGTCCAAATTTCCAGTTTTCCTTTACAACTTCGGTATCCATTTGCTGTAATATGATTGGCTGCCTTAGGTCACATGCAAGATTTTGACCATTCATGATCTTTATCGCAGAGTGTACAGAAAAAACATCATTAGAAACCAATATTTATCTGCTACAATTGCATCTTACAACTGCGAAAATACTCCTAGCAGTGTTACCGTGTATCACTGATGTGTAGAACTTTCAAACGAATCACGCAGTGCTCCCTTTGAATTTTCCATGCACCTTGAAATTCTATTATGCTCCCAGGAGATAAAGGTTAGAAGCTTTGTGCATGCATGCCTGCCTGTCATCAAAGTTAAATGTGGATCAAGACTAAAACCTGTCAGATTCCCTATCATATTTCCTTCCATGCCACTTGCAGATGACATGAGGGCGCTGTAGTCAGCGGTGTGTAACTCTTACTTGTTCATGACATCAACACCATGTCAGTGAATATTTCCTAAATGAGGTGAAATAATTGCAAACAAATATGCTGCATTTTATTCCACTTTTTTCTCCCAAGTAGCGTTCGCAGAATAATAATCAAATATTTGTACAGTCAGTGTGAAAAAAAATGGCTATTTCCATTTTTTTTTCTATTTGATTTCAAGAAATTTAGGGATGGCAGGTCCACAATCCGTTTTATTAAAAAAGAGTGGCCTTACACACATGACAGGGGCTGTTAGTGTCTTAGTTGAATACTAGTCACTCTATGAAATATTTTCATAAACTTCTTCATAAAGTCTTTGTATTTGTGTGGACATTGTTTGGTGTGAGTACACTCGTGGAGTTGATGCAATCTGTTTACGCAATATAACAATGTTGGTGATATGCCACTGAGTATTGATTTTGTATTTGTGTCTTTCAGATTTTGAAGCTCGGCTGTGCTGGAGCTGGTGTGATGCCCTGACAGCTCAAGACTGAGGACAGATATACTTATGAAGAAATAAGTTACACCATTACATTTTCAAAGGATGTGTCCAGTCACAGGAACTTTCTTTGTAATTTAGAAAAGAAATAATTCCACAAATGAAGCCAGAGAGTGATATATGCTCACTACATGGGCCTAACACTATACTCCATCTACTGGTTGGTTATTATTTCTTAGAGTTTTCGTTGTTTTCAAAGGAGTGACATGACGTGATACAGTGACATAGACAGTTTAGGTGCACAGAGATGGATAGGTCACATTAATAATTCTTCACAATCACTAGGGATACAAACTCTCAGGGTGACTCCTAGTGACCATGTAGTGTTTTTGTCTTCTGAAGGGTTAGTGAAAGAAAATTGAAAGGTTTTGCATAATTTCTTCAGCAGATTTGTGGTAATTAGTTGTGATGGTTGAAAGGTGGCTGGAAGAAGACTGTTGAAATCCCTAAGTTCAGTGTTACCACTATAGCAGTATTACAGTATTATGTACCTAGTCTCATACAGTATTAGTACTTCAGTCATGTAGGATTGTTGTAAGTCTAGTTGTGTTTTCTCTGTGATCTACAAGAAATGATTCCGTCCATACACTGATGCAGGTGTCAAGTTGTTGTGTTTGAATTCCTACAGAATTCCACAGTGACGCAAGTCCTGTTGATGTCTTTATACTTTTTCCAAGAAATATTTCTCTGTCTGTGCAGCATTTAAGAAAACAGTATTGATTGTATTGAGGCTGAATTTGTGCCCAAAATGTTCATGGATCAGCATTTGCGTTTACTTTCCAAAACTTTGTTTTCCGCTTGGCTGTGATCCAACAGCATGCAGTTTTGGCCTTGGCCTTCCCCTACAAGACTTCCATGCCATACATCTGTGAAGCACTGTGACATACAGCCATCTGTATCATGCAGAGACACTACTTAGTAAGATTTCTGTTTGTTATGTCTCGTATCACACAGGTTGGATAGCTTTTTGCCAAGTAAACCAGTTATTCTTTAACACGATTATGAGAATTTGAGAGGAAATGCTGAATTCATAATAACTTGCTTTAGAAAAATGTTATTAACTGCTTCTTGTGATTTGTTATACACTATTTATTTGTATATATTTATATGTCATATGTAGACCTCTTATTATCTGTGATAATTGCTGAACACTGTACATAGATTCAGCAATGGCTAGCCTTGCTGAAGTTTGGTATTGACATTGTTAGAATGAAAAAAATGAATCTGTATGAAAGTCATCCAGGTTGACAGTGTTAAACCAAAAGATGGATTTTTGTATTCACAGCTCTTGATTGGACATGTATTTAAACTATCAAGATAAGAGAATGTAAGCCAGCCTGTGTGTCAGTTGTAATCCATGGCTGACTATTCACTCTCCCAGATAATATAGCTGGAATATTGCCGACTTTATTCAAGGTAGCTCTCAGCTGTATACCTTGTGACACCTACAGGTCTCAGCTGTATACTGTGTGACACCTGTAGCTCTCAGGTGTAAAACATAAGTCTCTTAGGTCACAACTTGATAACATCTAAAACTTATAGCTCTCAGATATATGTTTGTGTTTACATTCTCACCTGCTTACTTGTATAAGAAACAGCAGTATGGTGTGTCATCTCTCAACTGGTGCTGTGATGGGTGTTTAGCCAATAGTATCAGTAGGTATTCAAGTGCACTATATAAAGGCACTGTTACTCTTAGAATTTCATAATTATATTGACTTAACAGTAGTCTGTAATCTAAATTGATATGTAAACCTTTCCACTTGGTTAAGTCCACAATATGCTTAATTCATGAATGATAAAAGTACGTCTATTATCGAACTTTACTCCACAACTGAATCATACCTGAGGACAATAGACCATGGCTGTCTGACACTCTGTATGATGTGAACGTATTAAGGGTGAGTTGGCTCAAAACTGGGTAGGATAGCCATGTCCTCCTGTGACCTTCAGTGTTAAGCAATTTACAACACACTTTACTGTATGTTATTAGAAGATTAAACACGTTTACTTGCTTCCTTTTTAATAAGATTTGTCATGAAAAAATCACACAAAATTTACCTGTTTGTAAGTCTAGCATATATAAGGTGTATCATGGAATGGAAATAATTCATAAGTATGTTTGACAACAAGGAAATGTTTTAGTTCACAAAGTATGTAATGTTTAAGAGGAAAATGTACAAGTGTCTATCTGATCATCTAGTCACCAGTCATTGTGAAAAGGATCAAACAACAACGGTGTCAGCTGACGTTTCTCTATTGCTCTCTTTCCTAACTGACTAACTAACAGTACACATGTACAATGACAGTTGAAGAAATAGGATTTGTCATCAAATAGCGCCCTTTCTTACCCAGTAGTGTTTTGTAGCAAATTAGCTGTGTAGTATGTTGTTTGAGCTACTGCCTTCGACACTTCCCTTTGTGATGTTCAGCACTATAGCATGGGAAGATTCTTTGATTGTATTTTCATAATTTGTTAGATAAACTTCTGTGATATAACATCAATGCATTGGATATATAAAATGTATTTGACTAAATTGTCTGTGTGTTTTCTGTGTACAAGGACGCTGCTGCTGCATCTGTACTATCTACAACTGTCAATATATCAGGTGTAGAAACTGGTTAAGGAACCTTCATGTCTAGCCACCAGACTTCAGGAAGTGATGTTTTGTACACATTACACTGCCACTGCTTGTAGGGTATCTATACCTGTCACCTGCAGACAGACAGTCTGTGCAATAGCAGATACACCTTGTAGTAAACACTGTAGATATGACCTTGTAACTTTGAGAGATAGCATTCTTTTAACATGGCATATTACATTTTTATCGTAAAATGACACAGTACTGTTAAGTCTTTTCCAAAATTTCCCATGCTTGTTTCCAGTATTTGCTGGTTATATGACTCGACAGGTCTCTTGCTGATCAGTACTGAAATGGACAAAGTTTACTATAGACCATTACAGCTAAAGTGGATAGAATTATCATTAAAGCACCCACATGATATCAGAAATGAGCAGGGCGAGGGAACATAAACAGACGTCATTAATACATCAACGCATGGGCTGCTGAAGGACCAGTGAGCAATGTATTCAAATTACTGAACACATCAATGTTAATTTTGGACTGTTTGAAGCATGGGTATTGAATTATGCACTTTAGATCACCTGTGTGAATCATACAGTTTGAATCTTGCTCCTTGCTGTTTTTCCTGTAGGTATTGTCTGAGTAAAGACACACTGTGTAATTCCCATTCTTAGTAGTCACAGGGACTACATTTGAATGTTTCGTAGCTATCACTAGATCTTGCAGATGACACAAGAAAAACAGATTTAGAGTTCTCTCTCTTTCATCGATTTGCATTTGCAAAACATCAGAAGTTTCCATGATTCAATGTTATTCAAGATAAAGAAGTACAATCACGAAGGACTAAATGAGTTGCCATGAGTGATTCAGTGTTAATCGAATTATAAAGTATTACTATGAAGTACCGAATGACTTGCCATTGACTGTGGGTTACACTGAAATGTACCATACTTGTAAGTGGGTTACATTGAAAATAAGAGAAGAGCGCTTAGACAATCAGAAAACGACATTTATGTACGAGGTAAGATAATCATGTTTGTTCCCACAAACATGACCGCAAACAATATTACCATTACATGAGTGCATCAATACAAGAAATACACCTAAACCTGGCATACATCTGCAATGATAACTCTTGACTGTGAATATCTGGGTGCTGTTGTACAAAACAAAAAGTCGTGCTAAGTGTACCTTAAGTTTGCGCTAAGACAGCAGTTACAGTCACCTTGGACTAAAATGTGTTTCTGCACTGATACAAATCCTGATGACAGAACACCTCTCCTCAGCTTCAAAAGTCCCACTAACAAGCTTTCATAATCTTTTTGAAAAGTAGTCAACCCCATGATGCCCATATGGTTACTTTATTTCCAGTTGATGCCATAGTCTTTGCTTCTGTAGTGGGCATATACTTCCAGTTTTCAGTAATAGTTAGTGAGTTACACTTTGGCCTGGGAAGTACAGCATGCCATGCACGGGGTGGCCATCAGCTATATGGATTCACTGGATCTTTTCTAGTGTTGGCGACATGCCTTCAAAGACGCTCTGTGCCACAGTTTACATCTCCTCCTAATACTGCAACTAATTCTTTAAGGATGTCATAGTCATAATCTGTGTCTTCCACCAGTACTTGATTGATGATCATTACCTTAAGTTTGTCTTTTTTCCAGTTACCTTGCTGTTTGTCACGGTGAAACAATTTGCTAACTTTACTCTCAAGTTGTGTAGATATACCTCTATGCAATGTATACGCTATCTGGTAACTTCCTCTGTAAGAGGCTTAGTACCTGTCATCAGTCATAAGGCTTCTTATGTATAGCTGGATGTCAGATACCAGACACACAGTGTGATGACAACACTCATTTGACTGCATAGATTTATGACATATCAGTCACATCCAAACACCACAAGAAACCGCTTGAAATGACTAAATATGAATTTATTATGCATTCGTTGAAAACCACAATACAGATAATGAGATGTAATTTGGCAAACAAAGGAAGTATCTAGCACATGGTTTCACCTTCCAGATGAATTTGGACACAAAGCAAGCTGGGTACTCCAGTCTCTAACAAAAATACAAACATAACAAGCATAATTTACCATAAAAATCATATAAAATCAGCTCTCACTCTTTGACAATGATTCAGTCTCAGTCACACACAAGCATGTATTGACAGGCTGCTGCTGCTATAAACAAACAGTTGGCACAAATTGGTATGTCTATACTTAAAACAAGCACCTGTCTGAAAGAATAAAATCACCATGCCAAAAGAAGAAACAGGAGACAATCTCTAGTTACTCTTTTAAGGGTATGTGTGCAGATATTTTAGCTCTACCACCTTTACAAAATAAATATGGAACAAGGATGAGAAGGTATCTAATGAATTTGTGTGTGAAACCGGTACTTTCCTCAGATAGAGTAATTGTACAAACTGCAAACTTTCTTAAAAGAAACAGCAATATCTCTTCATGAATATATGTCACATTTCAACTGTTTGCAAACATTTCTTACTCATTCATGTTTCCAGGTTTTGGACAGGCATGGTGACAACAAACTACCAAATGAAAAAAAAAATCACATAATTGTACTCTATTGAAAAACAATCCTTCAAGCCAGCAACTGCCCTGTTCTGTGCATTGCCACTGATAGCAGCAGCAACAGCTGTCACACAAGCATAGGAAGGCAAAAACAACTGTCCTTATTATCTCTTGCAACATTATTTTCCAAAACAAATTTTGCTTAAATACAAACAGGAGAAACGGACAATTTGTTTTGCCTTGCCTGTACACACATCAGGCAGCATCTGCCATTGTTTGACTGAAACTAGTAGCACCATCAGAAATATACATGTTACAATGACTTCATGATCTACTGAAACTGACTGATTGACATTACACAACATAACTGCCATGTGACACATTCCGGGATACAGTGCACGTTCTGGGAGGAAACAGGGTGTATATCAAAACATGCTTGTATCTGGAATCTGGGTATCATTTCCTAGACAATTCATGGCAGTGAAATACTTGGCCATTAAGGTAGACCACAGTACATGTAGAGAATTATGGGTGCAATACTTCATGATGCGTGGGTGTGGTTCACGTAGTGAGAGGAAAGTTCATCTGGGCATGGTCATATAACAGTCATCCTTTCAGTGGTTTACCAATCATTAATGATCAACATCCTTGTACCCGAACAATATGTCCCCAGAATAACAGATTCCATAAACAGGATTACTAACATTATTTTCTGTTGGGATAAAAAATTTACGCAAGACCAAACTGTTTTCTTACAGCACATGAAAGTCCAGATGTACTGGGAAAGATAAGTCCTGCTCATTAGGTGTGAGAGTCAGTGTTGAGAAATGCTTCACTGTTTCGCTACCATGCAGCTGGACATTCAATGTAACCTGTCACAACTTGTCACCAAGAGAACCATAACAAGATTACTAGAATCCACCGTTCCACACAAAGACAATATGTCAGTGTTATCTGTACACAGCTAGAAAGCATGCTATGCCAAATGGGTTTTGACAACAGATATACATACATATAGGCCAAAGAAATGTCCATGACTCTCAGCAAAACAAACCGTCCGCAGGCACCTGCACAATCTGTTTTCCACCAATCACACTGTACATTTCAACAACAAATTATTGTCAACATAAACATGAAGAAGTTGATCCCAAAACATTGAACACAGCACCATGATGAGACTAAAGCAATCTGTTCATTCTAATCATGGCTATATCAACCATAGAAACTGAGTAAGACCAAAAGCCTGTTATCCAGCATAGGCATGTCAGTCACAATACAGAGTCCTCACTACACAACTATCATATGTCTACTGGTCAGCAGCACCACAACTGCCCCAAAACAATTCAGAAAGGTAATTACAGCTTTTCATCCTTGGCCTTTAATGGATACAATACCTGTATACAAGACGAGACAGGCCATATTCCCTTAATCACAATGGAATATATCACAACTTAGTCTCTTGTGCTGTCTGCTTGGTATGACGGTCCTGGGGAAGTGAATAATTACAGCCAATCATAGGTTCCAGTGTACCACCTGTGCAGAGTGATAACAATGTCTGCACAGCAGTAGGGTAAGATACCTCTGTCTCCACCACTCACTTGAGTCTGAAATTGGACTTAATTGAACATACTTCACAGCATAATTCAATCTTATTAAAATAATGTTCAACTCTGACATGATACCTCTTTATGTGAAGAAATCTGACATTAAGTTAATCCTCTAATCATACAAACACTTTCCAAATTGTAGTGATTTCAATATATTGCCATCTTGGCCCAAATATTTCAGTTCTAAGAGGTCAAACAATGTGAGCAAGACTGTAAGTCTCAACATTAGCTGAACAACAATTAATAAACGGTCTTCTCGACTAATATAAAAGATAAGCATCAAACTTTGCACTGCACTTTTCCCATAAACAAAGGAGTCGTTACAAAATTGGGAAACAAGCCATTAAATGATTGTAAAGTTATTGATTTAAGAAATTTGTCACTGGACTTTCCCCATTTCATACACGTCCCAAATATGTAATTTGTGATAGTTTATAATAAATTAGTAGTATCAAAATAGATCTTTGTACTGCACCTGTCCTACAGAAATGAATTGTGATCACCAACTTTGAACAAAATCTCTTGAAAGTGTTTAAATGACGGTCTGAATAAAAACTCATTTGGTTTTCTGTCAGTTCAAAATAAGGAAACTAATGCAACTCTTCAAATTTGAACCAAATTTAGCAAATCAAGATATCCTGCTCTTTAAGGTTTGTTCATTCTGACAATACTCCAAGTTCTGACAATGATACTTTGAGTCTTCCCTTGAAGAGGTTCTGTATCAGAGTTAACCATCTCATGATAGATTGCAGTACAATGTTCTGGTCAAGAATTCAGATTATATACATGACCATACTAAACATAGTAGACATGGCATGTTCATTCTGGAACCCAGAAGCAGACACATCACAAGCCAGCAAGTCATTGCATCACACCACAAAGTCCTCCATAAACCATCTCACGTTATGAGTATGAATAGCTTTTACATAGTCACCTTCAAAAACAGCTGGCTATAATGAGATAACAACATTGATTTAGGGGAAGTAAGTACTCAGTATTTGGAGGTGTGTCCTCCTATGGCACTGGTGTTATGGTCCTGTTATTGAAAAACTGACATGGATTGGAGTCAAAACCATCTACGCCAAAAGGTCGCAAATGTATATCAATGTCTTGTGTTCCTGCTCACTGCTCAGTTCCATCTGACATCTAGTTTCATGGGATGAAGAAATCAACACTTACAGAAATGGTTTTTGATGCAACATTGAGAAAAGCAGATTGCAGACTAGTGATATTTCAACCTGGACATTACATTAACAATAGGCAGTTCTTTCTGTGAGTTTCTTTCTTGTTACAGTCAAATTATTATAGTCTGAAGATTTGTTTTAACTTTTTGGACTACAAAATGAACAAGCATCACGTGTATGGTTTTAGTCTTATGATAAAGGGTACTCAGACAGGATGGAATGCAAGATCTTTCATCATGTCTGACATGTATATGAGACGCACTTTCAGACCCTTATGCAGGACAGATATTGAAACACTACATTAATATATTCGAGATGTTATTCATAGCTTAAGTACTGTAGGAAAGTAATAACCACTGTTTTAAGGCAATTACTCTGTATTCTTAATACTTACACAACTGCAAACAGCATACGTCAAAATAACCCACATCTGCGTAACTAGGGGTTTCAGTGGGATGTGTAACTGGGTATCCAGAATGCATGTTTACATGTATCAGTGGGCAAAACTTATACAGTAGATCATCAGGCTATAGATGACAATGAGGTCAGCCAGGTATGGTGATGGACTGTCAACTCACCTGGCATAAAATGCACGTGCAGCCGTCATGCACAAGGGGTCATCTCAAAGATATTCTAGGCTTTTTCATGTATGTTGAATTATATCTCATCAATTGATTAACATCTTTCGTGTCTTTCTTTCATATGGTTCATGTTGAAATATGTAAAAGATTATGATACCCATAATTTAAATCTGACGGGTTAATAACGTCTCAAAATATATAGGTGGCATGATCATCTTAAGATCAACAGGACTGGATATTATTTGTAAATTGTTATCACATGCTGTTTACTATCCCAGTTTAATTCCCCCAAAGGATTACTTTATCTAACTGTTATCTCTATCCCCTAGACTGAGCCCAACCACTGTCTACAACACTCATGCTGGTTTTCCTTTTGATATGACCCCCTTCCTATCTGTTTACTTTTATAGTGATAGCGAGTCTCCATGGCAGCCACAGCCCTAATACTTTCAGTATTAAAATTATCATTTTTCACGTCAACTATGGTTTATAATGAAGGTTAGTTACACTTCAAAATGGATATTTAAAAGTGTCTTTTGTAATACAATATCATCACACACAAATTTGCATAAATCTATGGTCTGTTACAAATATGTTGCTTTGGACTTAAAAACAAAAAACAAACCTGCACTGCTCATTTGTGCATTAATTTCTATTCAGTAAAGTTTTTTTATGTTACCTATGTCCCTACCACTGAGACTGTCATTAGGCCAAACTTCGTTTGATAGATACTTCACACATTAAAAACATAAATTGTAGACATCTATGTTAACTCCCCACCTCCATCCAGCTATTTATTTTGTCATCTGTCAAATTCTGGGAAATGCCAATCAACAATCATGGAGCTATTTCGCCTTCTGATAACGTGTATGTAACAAGTTCAGCAGCTTAAGGCAACCTGTCTGTCTGGTGTGCTCCACTGTGTCATTACTAGTCTTTATGGACCTAATACCTCCAGAGATCAATTGGAAAAAGGTATTTCAAGAATAATATGAATTATTTATTCAATGAACAGCTAACAAATCATAACCTAGCTGAAAGCACCTCCATGAGAAATGGTATGTTATTGTGAGGTAGTGTTCACTGTAACTTCACAATGAGGAATGCCAAATAGACATGACAATGGCAGCCTACATTGTGTTCTGAACGACGATCTTTGTTCAACTGCTATGTTAGTTGTTGCCAAATGATACACAGCAGAACCATGGCAACTGGAAAGTCAATTGTGTGTGACCTGGTTTTCTTCACATGTTCAAATAAAGATATCAATTTAGACGTGAAGAATCTATTGTCTTAGTAATAAGTTATCAGAACTGTGAAATGAAGGTGTCTTACATTTCAGTTTCAACTGACTGAACATACCTCTGATTTCAGCTCTTTCAACATAAGTAGACAGGCATTATTTGTTTTCATTTTTGTTCTATCCAGTACACAACACATGTTCAAGTAAAATCCATTTACTCTGTCCCCAAACAACCAAGAAAAAGAGACATATCAATATAAACATAAATTTGCAGAACTTTATCTTTTGCAAGGCGATGCCAATTGAAATTTTATACAAATACAGAACACATAAATAAATATAAGGTAACATGGTGACAACATAAATAAGACCTTCACAAAAACACAAAAAATCTCCAGTACATAAATGGGACTCACAACTGGGTATAAGAGTTATCTCCCTTGTACTGTGGTAAACTGAGCAAAGTAACCCACCGATCTCAGAATTCCTAGGAGAGAACATTTTGAGCACACTGTTTAAAACTGCTGCCTTTCGTATTAGCGGCATTTTACAGAAATAATGAAGGCACTGTGAGGTCATAAATACATCACAAAGCATGCAAAAGGCTATGTGTCACCTAAAGAACCTGTGCTCATTTTGCGTTCTCGCATTGAATATTTCCTATCTTTCACCAAAGGAGTAGAGTTTTTCCGAGTACACACACTGACACTGCGCCTAAGACTGTCCTCACGAGACTGGGCATGCTCAATCCCTGCCTGTTTCACGGCATGCGTGGCAAGCATGTCGATTGTTGCATATGCAATTGGGGTGGTGGGCACAGTTTTCTTTGGCTTTCTCTTTGTTTCTGTAGGAGATGCTGCAGCACATGCTGTGGACAAGTCAATCTCTGCATAGTTTAACTGGGGGTTCACTTGCTCTGGTGGTATGGGGGACATTGGCACACAAGGGGATAGAGGGGGTGATGATGCACTCTTGTTACATGAGGGGGAGTGTTCACTGTCCGAGTGTAGGTCATCCTGGATATCTCCTTCAACATGGGCAGTGTCTCTGTCACCATTAGCTTTCTCATCACTACTTAATCTGTCTATTTCAGTGATGATTTTCTCTGGACTTTCACATTTCATATCACTATGGTGTAGAACAAAATCGACATCATGCTTGTCTTGTGGTTGTCCAACATTGTCCCTTTCAGGACTCAATTGATTTTTGTCACCTCTTAGATTGTTTCTTGGGCTATGTAAATTTTCTTTATCACTGCTGATTCGGTCCCTTTCACTATTCAACCTGTTTCTCTCACCAATTACTTTCTCTCGCTCACTGCTTCGCCTATCTCTTTCATTGATCAGCTTGTCTCGAAGCGTCCTCTCAGGAGAGACTTCATGATCAGACAAATGTTTGTGGCTCAACACAGAATCCTTAGCACCTGGTGTCATATCCACATTCATGTAGGCATTGTACTCTTCGCCATGCGATGAGTTAGACATAGTACTTTCAAAACTGAAGACAGTTCCAGACGATGGCGAGTATGGTGTCTGGGGGCTGGATGTACAGCTTTCACTTGCTGTATGTCGCCGCTCTACGAACTGGTAGTCTCTGCCCGACCTCGGCCGCAGTATGGTTGAGGCGGGGCTACTACGAACAGTGTCTTCACTGCGAATACTATGATTGTCACTACTTTCATGGGATGAGACAGAAATGGCATCCAGTTTGTCATTGAGATCATCAACAGAGACCACCAGAGCACTATAGTGTAAATTCTGGGTGTCACAACATTTGGCACTGTGAGGGGATGACCCACTGGCAGATTCTGTAACAGTAACTGTAGAGTAAGCTCACATATACAATATAAATTTAGGAATTTATAAACATTTACTGCACTTCTTGACACAATTGAAATAATGTCTTGATACATATATGCAGTTTTATCATATTGGAACAGTAACGACTACACAAACACCGTAACTAAGAACTGAATTATATTTATCCCTAACATGCCATATCAAACACACCGAAAGGTACAGCACAAATAAACATGTACACGAAATATTACAGTTTCTCACACCACAAAAAACATGGTCTTTTCCATGGGAACTTTTACAAAAAAGAAAATTGCATACTATTAAACACATAAATGAGACAACTTTAAAGAAGAAGAAACATGAAGAAACATGTAATTATTTAGATGATGAATATATATATACACATCTGAACAATGAAGGTACACGTTATGCTGAGACAGTAATGTGCAGAGGGGTGTTCATGTGAAAGTGTTTAGCAAGCAGGGAAACAGGCAGGCATGCTGTTAGGGATAGACTATATAACATCAACACAGTCTTAGTTTATACTTTCAGAAGTGGCGAGAACTCAAACGTATCTAAGAATGTTGACTTTTAACCAAGCAGTACACAAGTTAAAGGTATATTTCAGGTTTGAGGCTCACATGTAAAGCAGTGTGTTAGTGTTGTTGCAGCTAAAGGCAAACAAATGATGTTACATGCAGTGCGAGCTAGGCTAGAGATGAGATTAATAACGAGTCACTATTTTTGCCAGCCTGACATGTTTATCAGACACTCATCACCTTGTAGACTATCTAGAGGTTTTTAATAGGCCTGAGTAAAATTATCCACTGTCATATTTGAACTCTCTAAGCAGACAACATGGAAACACTTCACAGAGTCGGGTTATAACAAAACACATGACATACAGATTAAACTACAAAACAGTCTTTCTATATGATGTTTTAACTGACACACTTTTCCACCAGTCCTTCAAGCGATATATCTATATATGATTTAGTTCTCTCCAAATCTCAGGAATAAAGTGAAAATACAAGAAGCATAAAATATAATAAAATAGAAAAAAAATACGACTACTATGAAGCTTCTGAGCAAGAACATTGTGATACAATGGACAGTTACTGTGATTCTCATCGCAAGCAGTGCACTGAGATTTGGAGAGGCAGCAGGGCTAGCAACAGAAAGAAGTGGCAGGCTCCAATACCAAGCTATCAGCATTCCAACCAATGAAAACCCTCATGCTGCACATACCTGCTGAGTTCAGGCTACTACGAGGGATCCAGATTTTCCCATTTTCATCCTCTACTGGTGGACAAATTCGTAGTGTTGCACGGGCCTTGTCCTTCTGGCCTGCAGGGTCCAGGGCAAAAGCATCGGAGGTGGTGGGTGATCTTTTACCAGGGAGTTCCTTCATCTCCACATAGATGGCATCAGAAGCCATACCTCTGGGTGATAACTGTGATTCTATCACTGGCGACAGAGTTGAAGGGTATGGCTTTGTTTTTGGTGGGATAAATGGAGGCAGTGATGTGACATGGCGAGCTATCTCTGCTGCTTGTTCATTGGCACTCAGTTGTTTCTTCATAGGAAATGGCAAACTCATTTTACTCTTCAGTTCCGACATAGATGCATAGTTTCCTTTTTCTTCTGTTCCTAGCTTTGAACTACCACCATTCTGCAAAAGTTCAATCAACTTTTCATCATCTGTTTTGGAAGATTCAGTCAACTGAAGGTAAGGATTTGACAACTGAAGCTCTTGCTGTACATGCAGGACAGTCAAAACTCTCATCTCTGGTTTGGTTTCTTCAACCTTCAGAAGAGGTTCTGTAATGTTTCTCTTTAACCCTTGACTGTTACTGGACTTACTGATGATTTCAACAGGGGGGCAAGGCTTGTCATCCAGCGATAAACTTTTACTACCTCTGTATTCCCTGGCTCTGTTCCTTTCCGGAGGAAGAGGAGGTGGCAAGTCTTTGGGTGAAGGGGGCATTTTCAATTCAGTATTAGCCTCCTGGTAGCTGAGTCTATTGGGAAAGCTTGATGAACGCTGTCTGCCAACCTTTATGTGTGGAACAGTTTCTGGCAGTTCAGGCTTACTCTGTTCTCCTTGGTCTGATTGACTACGTTCCAGGTAACTGGCTCGACTTCGACCTCCTGTCAAGTTCTCTTGACTTTGGGAGGCTGCCTTCTGGTCTCTGGAGCTTCTCCTCATAAATCTGGCGAGAAAACCACCACCTTCTTTAGGGGTCTCCTGAGTGGGAGTATTTTCACCTGCCTGACCAGAATTAGAGCTGATGATTGGTCTTGATAGTGCTTTCTTTTGATCAGACTGCCTCTTTTGGAAATTGAGCAAATTCGGAAAAGGCATAGCAGGTCTGACCGTCTCAGTCTTTGTACTCTGATTCAAACTATCACCTCCTGGTGTTGAAGATACATATGTATGGAGAGTCTGCAGGTTTTGAAGGACTTGAGAATTTCTGTTACTCTGTAAACCAGTCATCTCCATATAGTTGCTTTCTTGCCTTTGGTGCCGTATGTAAGGTCCAGCTTCATCTATTGGCTCAGTTATTCTCAACTCAATTGAAGGTCTTGGACTCGAGGAATATCCATAAACATCACTTTCAGATGATGATGAGTCTGAAATTCTTAACTTCGGGCATTCAGGTTCAAATTGCCCCATTTCCATGTATTGACTAGACACTTCTGCGCATCTACCCCCCTGTGCACCCACTATTTGTGCTCGAGAGGTGACACTGGTTCTATGTGAATCAATGCTACCATTACCAAAAGGCGGTCCCTCCATTGGTGCTTTCGGCTCTTCTTGAAATCCCCCCATAAGTAGGTAGGAATCTTGTATTCCACCTGATGATGTAGAAGGTGTAGAGGTTTGGTAACCTACCACAGGAGCATTGTCATATCCATGCAGCTTACCCTGAGACCCAACAGACCGACTCCTATCTCGAGAAGGAAGAGCAGGTGGTGTGAGACTCATACCTGGCTGTGGATAAGGGGGTACAACAGTAGATGTTTTAGACAAGTTCTTTCTTAATAATGCTGGTCCTTTGGGTGGCAGTTCAGGTGGTGGTGTATTTTCCTTTGTTATGCATTCATTGGCATATATTGGTTCTTTCTGCCATTGTGGAATCCGCTGCACCTCTTCATCCCACTGGCTGTTTCTGACAGCAATTCGAGACTCGCTGGAGGACCTGGCTCCCAGTTTCTGTTTAATAGCTTGTGTATGAGGAGAATTCTCTTTGTTGAATACAGACACATTGCTTAGGCTGCTGCTGCAGGCACTGGAAACAAACTTGTCTCCACTTCCTGGAACATGTACATGGTCTGACTTGTCATCTTCATCATATTTAGACAAGTTTACATATGGCAGTGGAGCAAGCAGTTTAGAATGAGAAGGGATTTCTTTCAGCTTGCTTAACAAATTAGGACTGAGACAGTTGACATCAATGCTTTGTTTTTCAGACCCTGTGGTTCTGAGCTGTGCTACTTCTGTGTTACACTTCTTAGTGTCTACCCACAAATCTTTCTTTGTCTTCTGAGGTAGACTAGAGGATTTCTCTAATATGACTGTTTGGGGTTTGGCACCTTTATGCTCTCCAGCTTTACCATCGTCATCAAATTTACATACTTGCAAAATTTCATCCAAGAGAGTGATTTCTCTTTGCAAGGAACTCTCCTCTTTTTGAAGTTTCTGAAGGGCTTCTTTTCTTTTAGTTCGGTCATTTGCCATTCTTATTTCATCTTCGATGACACTAAGTTGGTAGTTTCCCTGACTTCCTAGGCTTCTCGAGTAGCCATGGTAATCTCCTCTGCTTTGTAACTTGAACAGATCTTTTGCAGAGCACGCTGTGGACAGACCGCTGACATATGGTTGAGAGCTGTTCTCATATGGAAGAGAGGAGTAGGATGCACCATGGGAACATACATGAGATGACGTATCAGAAACCCTACCTAGGACATCAGAGCAGGAAACACAGGACTTGGCTTTGTCGCTTTCTGATCTCTGACCACCAACAGCTTGGGACACTACATTTGTTTCAACTTTACGAATCCGTTTAGGAGGGACATCATATACTGCCAACAGTCTTTGTCTTTCTAGATTTTCAATGCTCATTAACTTTGACTTCTCTGCCAAGGCTCCCATCCTCCTGTAGTCCATGACACTAATGGAGTGTCGTTTTTGCCAGCCCCAGTCATCCTGATTCCGCACATCGCCACAGCAAGCCAGCATACTGGGCGGCAGGCCATTGTTGCCACTTCCAAATGATGATCCCACAGAGTCAAAAGCACCAGGAATCTGGGAGCCTGTGGTGGAATATAAATGTCCCCATCATTGAGATGTGTGCCTTCTTTTCACAACATCAATACACACAACAATGTCATTATATAAAGCTCATTCATAAAGCAAGGAAATTCAAACAGATCCGCTACTGAAAGAAGGCTACTGACATGAGATAAAGCAGACCTAACTTTACCACTGTTCCTCTGGTCAAAGATGTTCCCTATGTTAAAACACATGTACAAACTCCCTACAAAAGCAGTAGATCCATTGTTAGATTAAACGCAGCCAAGCATAGGACACATACGTAAAGGGAACAGTACTTGTACAGTTGAACCATACTTGCATAACATATTACAAACAGCTCCTGCCTAAGAAAGCACATCTTGCACTTTATACAGACTAAGAGAGTCCTATCAAAAGGTAATTGTCCAACAATGTTACATAACTAAGCATCTCAGCAGGGAACTAGCCTCTAAGGAAAACAAGTAACAACAGTGCCACAGTACTACTGCTCACCTAATGCTGCATAAAAAAAATTAAATGTTTCTCATGCACATTTCTTTCAGAAGTTCCAATGGTGGTAGGACTTTACGCTTTTATTTTTTTCAATTTTTTTATTGAAAAAAAGTGATGAGGGAGAAACACATTTTTGCTTTTTTCTAACAGAAATACAGCTTGGGAAGTTTAGCAAGTGTTAATGAATTGTTAATTCAGTCATGCTCGTTCTTACAGACACTCATTCTTATAGCAGACAAATGGATTATCTGGCTACGGCCAAGTCAAAATTATTTCTTTCAAATGGCACTAAAAAACTGTCTCATGTACAAGAAAAAGTATTATATTTTGCCTAATTATATTACATTCACTTTCATTGTTTACCATCAATTCCTAAGTAGTTACTTGGTGACATAACATTGTAACACAATTTGAGTAGGTCAATGTCTATGAAACATTACATAACTGAGAAGCATATAAAATGGCTGATCACATATAAGAAACTGACGAAGCATAAAACTAGCCACAACTCATTAAATAAACACAAATAAGCACAAAACAAAATTCTTGCTACATTCATCAGCTTCTTCATAAAATGTATGCTTCATGACTACACTATTCATTTCCAAGAAATAGTCGCACTAAAGATATTTATACTGTCATCTGTTGAGCTGGTAATTATGGTAAGACTCAAAATATCTTATAACCTTGAAATAAATCAATATAATATAAAAATTAACATTACCTAATTGCTAACATGACTTAAACACTATCTTCAAAGCTAAAACTGAGCAGGCAGTTAAAGCTTTTGGTCTTGAAAACCAATTTTTTTTATCTTTCGTTCCTTTCACAAAACAGATGGAAACCCTTAGTTATAGTGCTGACTTGTCAATGAACACCAGAGTCTTGCTTGAAAAGCATGACAATGAATATGGCCTATCAGACAAGCTGAACATGGCAGTTGCTCACAAAGACCTTTGACTCAGGTCAGCATGTGGTATGTGTACCACTAATAGATACATGACCCAAGTTGATGAATCAACAGTTTACTGAAGTGCTTATGTACAATTAAATCAGTCATACATTAGATCTTTGCCATACAGTTTTTTATATACAGGAGCAGTACCTATCATCACAGAAATGCTATGCAATGCTATACTGGCATAAGGTAGGTGTATTTGAGGCACTGATTGCTAGCTCCCTACAGTGGTGCAATGCTATACTGGCATAAGGTAAGTGTATTTGAGGCACTGATTGCTAGCTCCCTACAGTGGTGCAATGCTGTACTGGCATAAGATAAGTGTATTCGAGGCACTGATTGCTAGCTCCCTACATTGGTGCAATGCTATACTGGCATAAGGTAAGTGTATTTGAGGCACTGATTGCTAGCTCCCTACAGTGGTGCAATGCTATACTGGCATAAGGTAAGTGTATTCGAGGCACTGATTGTTAGCTCCCTACATTGGTGCAATGCTATACTGATATAAGGTAAATGTATTCGAGGCACTGATTGCTAGCTCCCGTCAGTGGTGCAATGGTCAACAGCCTGACTATATCCCAATCATCATCCATGCTTGTTACATGGTGTTTATCTTGTCTGCCCTCAATGGTTGTGTTTTGACATTGTGCATTATGTGTTCCTAAACATCCAATAAAGGAGACACTGGGTCCTTGTTTACAGTTCCTATCAACAGTGATGAAGCAAAGTTCTGCTTTACCTCCATGTTCTTCATCGCTAGGTATTTATCTACTGAGAAACATAAACTGTTATGACAACACATCTGTCCTCCCACACCGAGATAAGAGTATCGGCCCGCATCTCGCAGATCACACTACACAACTGGGAGGAGCTCATTACCATTCAGGCACGTTAACACACATTAACATAAAAACAACCATCTGCCAACAGGAGTAAATAGACAATCCAATCCTCCATTTGAAATCTGTCCCATTACTCAAAACAACCACATATATTTATTTCAACCTTCAAGTACATGCGTCTCATGTAACAGAATGTGAAACTTGTTCATCCTGTTGGCAGATCTGAAAGCCCTATACCCTATCCGCAGATCTGGCCACCCTATACCCTGTCTGCTGCATGGCATGAAAGTGTAAGATGGGTGTTGGCAGATCTGGCCACCCTATACCCTGTCTGCTGCATGGCATGAAAGTGTAAGATGGGTGTTGGCAGATCTGGCCACCCTATACCCTGTCTGCTGCATGGCATGAAAGTGTAAGATGGGTGTTGGCAGATCTGGCCACCCTATACCCTGTCTGCTGCATGGCATGAAAGTGTAAGATGGGTGTTGGCAGATCTGGCCACCCTATACCCTGTCTGCTGCATGGCATGAAAGTGTAAGATGGGTGTTGGCAGATCTGGCCACCCTATACCCTGTCTGCTGCATGGCATGAAAGTGTAAGATGGGTGTTGGCAGATCTGGCCACCCTATACCCTGTCTGCTGCATGGCATGAAAGTGTAAGATGGGTGTTGGCAGATCTGGCCACCCTATACCCTGTCTGCTGCATGGCATGAAAGTGTAAGATGGGTGTTGGCAGATCTGGCCAATCATTACTGACAGACCATCCTTACAGTTTGTAGAGCTGTTCCAAATATTTTCCTTAATTTGGCATAAAATATTCTTGATTCAACTCATATAATTTGATAAGTAAATGACTAAGGTATGATGAAAACAGGTACCCACATTTACACATGCAATGACTGTGACTATTGTATGTCTGTCAGCTGTTCACTAGCAAGAGCTGAGAGCCTTGCTAATGGCCCCCACGGGAAGAAGCCTTGCTAATGGCCCCCAGGGGAAGGAGCCTTGCTGCCTCAGTGCAGTTACTAAACACTGAGGTAACAGGATGCTGCTGGAGATTTCCCCTGCCTCCCCTCAACCAACCAAACACAGCCAGTATTGACTATAGACCACAGCTAAATTCAGACTATTTAGACTGGGGACAGATACATGCTCCTATGTCACACTGTTTCAGCACTTGACTGAATCTTCATAATACATAACACCTTGGTTCTATTATACCACTTCTAAATATACATCACTGTCTGTTAGTGTTTTGTACCACTGTATAATTATATTATATACCTGTAATTGTTCAATGACGGTTGCCAGTAAAAGATAAGTTCCATCACCATTCAATACAAAACTGTTAATTCAACATTGATATTACATGAAGTTAACTTAGACAATGAGACATTACTAGCCATAATTTGTTATCACAATGGCAAAGCTCTACAAGCAGATACTGCTAAAGCTGAAAGAAGAGAGAGCAGCTGAACCTGATGCCTTGCCTGAAGAAATGAGACAGCCACTGCCCCATACCAGGACATGGGAGAGACAAGGACAGGGAGAAATGTATAGCCTCCTTGTGAAATCAATGCTCACAGCACACAGCAATACTTGCAATAAAACACCTCAGGAAACTCAGTGAAGTTAGTCTGGTGGAAATCTGGTGAATATGGTTACAAAGTTTGAAATGAAATTGAAAATAATCAAAAGTGAACTCACTTCTTTTGTTTATGTTACTATGGGAACTGGGCTGTTTTCCCTGGCTGGCCTGTTGTACAATGCTGGCAATTTCGTCAGCCTGCTCAGACAGAGCTACATGGATTCCCATTCCTGAAAAATACGATAGTAGTTTCTGTCACTGTGATGTATGAAAAATAACAAACACACACACACACACGGTGGAAGTGATTGAGACATCAAAGAAAAGCTTGACAAGTTTATGCTGTCAACACAAGGTGCTTGCACATGGTCTCTACATACTTGCCCCATATTGTACAGACTCCCTTCACTCACACTATGCCCCACATCTGCCTCACACTGTACCAGACTTCCTTCTCTCACAGAGTCCCCACGCTGTACAAGGACTCCCTTCACTCACAGCCTGCCCCACACTGTACACTGTACAAGGCCTCCCTTCACTCACACAGTCCCCAAGGATCCACTTCACTCAAAGAGTGCCTTCTCAGTCATACATCATAATCACAGACTATTAACTGATTCTATTGTCATCGATTAATGTTTCATACAGCTTTGTTTCGGGATGGAGTTTTAACTGAGGCAGTGAAACCTGAATGGTAGTACACACAAAGACTCTGGTAATGAGCTGCTGGATTAGTCACACACCACACAGGCAGTTCCCTCTCACGTCATTAGGCACACAGCGTCGCATTGCCATATTACTACTCTCCCAGACTACTACATTTCAACACTGTAGCATAATTTGTCTCTGAAATTATACCAAGATATCTGTTCGTAATGGTGAATATTAACATGAATTAGTACCACACCCTTGGCCCTGTCCAGGTGTTGACATAATAGAGTAGCTGTATTGCCCCCTACAGGAGACCCCAAGTGGTGACAAGGTCTGCTCTCACTTTCCATGTACAGCAAACTGTTGGATACTAATGTTTTTAGTTGGTTCACAAAATATCGGTTTGTTCTTACAGTGTCAGTGTAGTTAGCGTTAGTCATAATTTGGTGCTGGTCAAAATCCTTAATTTGAAAAATGATTTGCAGTGAAACCCTCAGTTAAGTTCTAGAAGGATTCAGAATTTTAAAGAAGATCTTGTACATATGCAATAAAAGACTAACACATATTATTTCAGTTGAAGGACCAGATAACAAAAGATGGCCCCCACAACCCACAGATTTGTGAAAAAACATCAGTAGACGTCTTTTTTCACAAGTTAAACACCATTTCTCAGGGAGAATTTGTTTTGTATGTATTAATCTATATCCTGTTTCTTTAACGAGTGGTAGGTAGGCGTGATCTACTAACGAGCTTGTACGCGACTTGGCTAATGATATTTAATGAAAATGAAAAACTTGATAAGACATGTGTTGATGAACACTTCATGGGAGGGGTGCCATGGTGTTATGCCTTCATGTTGAATAAGACTAACTGTAGGGGTGTATTGTACTACCTCACTTCTACACACCTGTGTCTTTTGTAAAAACAGTAAATGCATGAAAAACGCATAATGTGAGTGACATTTCATGCCAATGTATTTATTTACATAATGTGTTACCAGTTGAATTGGAAGTACTAATAAATATCAGTAGAGTAATTTTGAATTTTCTGGGTTTTTCTTTAGCTGTTGAATCAGACCTTTTCTTGCCTCACACATATCAATCTGTTTGAATCTCACATTCCTGCAGTAATAAGCTTTGGACATTATATAAGCTGTGACTTTCACCTTTAATCAGCCTACTTAGAGCTATAATGTTTCATATGTCAAACATGTCAGAGCAATAAAGCATAAATGCCAACACAGTTTGATTCAACTGGTTTTGCAATAAGATCATGATCTGACATTTGGCAAATAACAAGTGTTGACTGAGGTATTAATATAATTACCATAAATATGTTACCTAAAGTTACCCACATGTTACATTAATGTCACCAAACCATCTAATCAGATACCTATCATGATAATTGACACCAACACTTATAAAATGGTAAACACCACGGTCACTGAGCAAACAACATTTTTACAACAATATCTGAAGACTACAAAGAATAGTGTGTGGAACTGTCAGGCTCAATTCTGTTTCAAAGAACAGGGAACAGTCTCTACACTGGACTAACTACAGGGCCATGTCTCCATTTCCCACATGTACTGCATGTAATGTTATCACTGTGTTTAACAAATCATGAAATGAAACATACAGCTTTTACCTTGATGTAATAGTGTAAGTATCCACATAAAAAAATACCGCTCTATGCAATAAACAAGTTGTAATCCATAAAGTTGTATGCATCATTTCTGGCTCACCAAATTCTTTAAATTCTGTACTATTTCAACCATAATAAATTACAGAAAGAAATAGCACTATGCCCTCTCCCGATGAAAGCTGGTTTAAAAAGTATTTGGAATTAAAATCTTTACTGCACAGTCCAATCCAACATGCATTCACATTCATAATTTATGTAAATACTTTCCAGAAAGTCCTGTCAGGAAACACATGCTAATGCTCACCTCGGCCACATTTTGATCCTCCTTCAAAGCAAAATTTTCCATCCACGGATCCAAACCTCCTTAAATCACAAATCTGCCAAGACTGAAGAATTTTGGGCGGAATATATGCTGTCATACAAAACTTCTGTCCATGAATGTGCAATCGAATCAACTCCAAGGGAAGACGACTGTTGTGAGGAACTTTGGCCAATCTTACAGGAAACTGATGTTCTGAAAAGTGCACAAACTTTCCAATTGGTCCAACAATAAGTAAGAGTTTCAGGAATACGGAAGTAAGATTCTTAAGACTCTGAAGAATATGTCTTGATGATAAATGTGGCAGGTGCCAAAACGTTGTAATAGCTAGTTACTTCAGCAATATATACCCTTTCAGTTGTAATTTTCAACTAAGAGAGAAAGCTCTTTGATGTTACTGAAAGCTGTATCTCAAAAAGGGAGAATCAGTTATTATTTCTGTCATACATTTCAAACATAAGAGGAACGTGGTCAGATCCATCTTCAACTAAGCTCTATTGATGTTAGTTCGTTTTGAGGTAACCACTTGTGCTATTTTCAACTTCTGAATACATCCAAAGCAGCTTTCTTGAGAAGACAGCTGGAACTGGAAGTGTGTATATATTTTTGCCTACATCCAGCTAACATAAAAAATACCTCAACCTCTTCAAACATAAACATTGACAAACACCATAATATTTAACCTTGGTTGGAAACATCTGGACTGCCCTAATGAAGCAAACTGAAGGGGCTTCAGGGCCAGCCATTCACCATTGATATTTGCATACTTCACACTGATGAAACTGACAGTCAGTTTTAAAGGTCACATGCAACCAAAATATCAAACATAATTAAAACGCAATTATCACTTATTCACGACATATAATATACATTGCTGCTTGTAAAAAAAACAAATAATTAAAATCATAAGCGTACAATCGTGATTCAAAAGTGCAATATTTTGTACTTGGGCTTACTTCCCTTGAAAAGACGCCCTCGGGAAACCGAACCAAGTCATAGCAGGTGGGTGTGAACTCAAGTGTAACGATGGCTTCCGATTGGCTGGTTCATTTGCTGATATGCTGAGGGCTCATTGTGTGTATGGAAAGATGATCTTTTTGATGGGCATTTTAGAATTATGGCGAGTCACAAGGAAGTAAGATTCTTTATGGATAGCAAGTTCTTTTATTGTACTTGATGCGTTGTTTCAGTGTGGGTTCATATACCGTTGTCAAAGAAAATCATAAGCACCAGAAGAAGCTGTTATCCATAAAGAACGTATATAGAGATGGGTTTTGTAAATACATATTCACTAAATCTGTGGTCGGTATAATAAAAAATCATGTCAGTAGAGATGGTGAACTACTGCGTGGCTGGAAACTGTCATTCGTCCAAGTACAAAGCAGGACTTGAAAGTGACAAGGGTTTGCACCAGTTTCCGTCAGAACAAGTCATTTGAGAAAAATGGATGTTGTTTGTTTTCAACCAACAGACACAAAACTATGTCATGTGTACAAGTATCACACCTGCCTAATTACAAAATTACATAATGCAGCAGAGACAGTACTTGGGTGCACAAAGCGTAAATCAATTTATTTTGTTTATGGCGTATAGTCTGATAGGTGTTAAGTTCAAATTGCATGTGGTCAATGATTGAAGCTGTGTATTGCATATTGTCTTTAGTAGACAGACAGGCATACAAGTAGGTGTCAATAAAACAGACATGGAGCTTTCTCTGCGAGAGAGGCTGCTTACCACAATCAACAAGTTTTTTTATGTAATGAGCAGATTATTTGTTTGTGTGCACAACCATGATTAGACTACTGCTTAAGACCTCTGGGCAGGCATACTGTTTCAAGCGCTGTTTTCACTGCATATGCGTTATGGGCACAGCACAGCACAGCTTATGAAACTATTTCCACCCTCGCCAGCGCTGGGGAAAATTTAGTGAATTGTTTGAACTCTGATTTTGTGAGCTTTTTTGCCATCACGTTTTTTTAACTTTATAGGTTGAATTGGCATTTTTGATGATTTGTTTCAGTATGTGAATACTGAAAGGTATCAGAAACTGCAATGTTGTCTTTTATGTTCCTTTAATTAAAGGTCACATGCAACGTAAAAACAACTAATAATTAAAGATCACATGCAACGTAAAAGAGAACTTTGTAGATTCTGATACCTTTCCTTTAATTAATCATATATGCCACTTCAACCAATAAAGTTGAAAAAAAAAAGCCCAATCAAACCATGTGCTAATTATTATCATACGTATGTGTGTAATTGGGTGTGGATAATATCAATCAAATAGTGAAGTTACACATGAATTTCTTATTTGATAGGCTAGAACTTGCTACATGTGAACACACACGACACAGACAAAACATTACAAACAGAAAACATCACCCTCCACTAATTCCTCAATGTTATCAAATGGTTTTCATGTCAAACTACAATGGATATATGGTACAGCAAAGACGCTCATTGGTGAACAGGTTACAAAATGTTAATCGGTTAATCCGATGTATGTTTGGGTATATGGACTGAAGAACGGTTCGTGGAATGCGTATTCGGACATGTTTAGTTAGTGGATGTTTTGTTCTTGGACAGTGTGTTGTGCTCGCAAACGCACTACGCTTCACGGAAAGGACTTCTGCACGAGATTTCCATGCATATGTCTTATATAAGAACAGTTCGTGATTCTGCAAAAAAAGTATTTGTATTAGGGTTAGGTTAGGAGAGTTATGACATTGATTATATGACATCTGTGTGTTAGATGTTGAACGGTTGACTTGTTAGAAATTAGTTGGTCATAATAGGACCTCAGTGGGATATTGCCAGTGTGTGGTGTCTTACACTCGTTAGTTTAATGTAGACAGACAATTGTGGGGAAATAAAATTTGGGGTTGGATAAATGGAATTTTGTTTTGTTTTCTAAATTCCCCTGCAAAACAGTATAAAAACCTTGATGAAGTTGTTTCGGGAGATTCATAACTGGAAAATTATGATCCATGTTGTTCAAGTATGAACTCTCATGTCCCAAGTTTGAGTATATTTTATATTCAAATAATTGTGAAACAACTCATGACATAAAACCAATAATCATATCTCATGTTCTTGCTATTTTGAAGTTAAATGAGCTCTGAAATGGAGTTTTACAAACCGCAATAATTCTTAATGTAGCCTACAAGGCGCACCGAGATAATGTGGCTTTCCCATCCTTACAAGGTACCCATTCACGGCTGGGTGGACTTGGACATTAGTCCCATTGCACCTCAGTGGCAATTAAATATAAGTACAGTACACACAAGAAAGGATATGAACCAAATGACAGCTTGAGTTCAGGAACACTGACCATGTACTTCATGTCTCATACCTACCTTGGCCAAGACTTCTGCGTATTTTGATTTCAAACTGTATCATGTTTTCTCGAGACTCGTAGGCCAGCAGAGTAACCTGTTTCTGGCACACCAATGCCATAACATTGGCCTCCTTGTCAAACTGGAATGACTCGATGCCATAGAATCCTTCCAGTGGAAACACTGACTTTGGTTTGCCCCCATCACGCATTGCTTCTTTGACATCTTTGTACAAAAGAACTTGTAGGCGATCTGAAATGAAATATTGGTATCTTTGTAGACAAGTATGAGTTGGAAGTTTGTAGTGTCAACAAACTGACATCTGTGTATGACAAGTAACACTTTACATGATCTCAAACTATTACATTTGGACTGAGCAACCATGTACCCATATGGAATACTGAAGCAGTGTTTTGGGGTGAGTCATGTCCACTTTGAAAACTAGGCTATCCCTTACACCCAAGGCAGAGACTAGATATATGAATGATGTTGGCCTATTGTCCTCACTGTCACTGAAGAAGCATAACATTTGCACTAAGTCGTGTGATCATCTAACTGGAACACAATGTGCAAGACAATAAACAACTGCTGCTAAAATGCCCACCCATCTGGGGTTAGCATTTTGAGTCATGAATGGGGGCAACGTTCTAGCCTTTCACTGGAAAGTCAGTCAATGGAGTTGCTATGGTTAATAAAAGTTTTTCATTACCTCCATGAAATGGAAACAACAAAGTTTCAAATGTTCTAAGCTACAGTTGAGCATTGAAAGGGAATGACTAACATAATGATTCTAATTCATGACATATATATTCATAAATGTCATCACATCATGCCAGTGAGGTCTGCAGCACAAACAGAGGTAGATATAAGAATTCATTGAAGGGTGATAGTTCTAAGATCTAATATTTTCTAAACCACGGGACTGATCTGATAGTGAGTAGTCTTTTGGTCCACCTGCAAGAGAGAGTGATGGTGGCTGTGATGGTCGAATGTACGTTGTTTACTTAATCTGATACTGAGTAGTCTTTTGGTCCACCTGCAAGAGAGAGTGATGGTGGCTGTGATGGTCCAATGTATGTTGTTTACTTAATCTGACTGTGAGTAGTATTTTGGTCCACCTGCAAGAGAGAGTGATGGTGGCTGTGATGGCTGAATGAATGAATGAATGAATTTTTTTTGTGCTCCACGCACATGCACACTCACTCAGTTGTGTGGATACAAAGAGAAATAGGCAGCTCATCTTGACAACTACAACGCTTCTTTTCATATTTTTACAATGAACTCTCAGACACAATTCCTTGAGTTGCATCACAGTGGTTCACCTGGGATGTGTACCGATTCAGTAGTCAATAGCATTGATTACATTTTGGGGGCCATGCTGAGTTTTACCAAAGTAAGAGCTGATAACAGATTCTTGGAAATGTAAAACACATACTGTATCGTTGCAGTCAACAACATTCCAGAACATATGTTATTAATACTATCAGAAAAAGAGAGAGAAAGAGCACATTTTCACAAAGCTCCATCAATGTTGCTAGGCAGTCTTGACACCTTGAGGAAACATGAATGTGCTCATGCCTACAACCATGCCATATGGAGCTTCAGCTTTCTCATTTTTGTTTTTCTTGAGAATAAGGTTACAAAACCACGCTCATCACTTTCAATTTCACAAAAATTCATTCTGCTCATGTTCAGTTTCTATGGCAACCATATGTGCAAACTATCTTTTTGCATGCAGATAATTCTAGTCTATATAGTAGCACACATGTGCAGTCGGGTCAAAAACATGCTCTTCCCATGTCACACCTATTTTGATTTTTATTGCCCATGACAACAGAGTTCATACTAGGCCACTTCATCTGTGTTGATTTTTCAATTTTTAAATGACACAATCGAAAGTATGGTTGGACACTGACAAGCATGGACTGACCAAATTGAATCTTTTAAACAAGTAAAGAATCTTGAGACCAGAACAGTCTTTGTGTTGATTGTAACCACATAAAGCTCATTCAAATACTGCATTACATTTCACTAGCTACCATGTGCCTTTGTCTGGGCATATGCAACTGTTCTGTACCGCGCACACTGTTGGCCTCAGTTTTACACAATGTGCTGCTCCTGCTGTCAGACGACTAAAACATTCCATATCAACCTTGGTAATCTGTCCCCAATAGTACTGTACGAAAGGATGCATATATCCCTGACATTAGTAAAACATATCCAGATGTCCAAGCTGTTAGAAATCACACAGCACCTATGGTATTTTCATTTTGTTCAAGGAAACAAAAAGTAAATGACCAAACAGATAATTCAAAGGAAATGCCAGCTGTTGTTTTGCAAGCTCGCATGTCAAAGTGATGAGCCCCAAACTAAGCATTCAACTTGCTTGTTTTAAAGGAACTGATCTGAACATTACCCATGGATAAGACTTCCTGAGGTATCTCACAAGAGTGAGAGTGCAGAAAGAAAACAAGTTAGCTCATCTTGGTCGTTTGTCCATTACAATTGGTACAGTTTAAGATTTGTCCTCTTTGTTCAGATGGATACAGCTGTCATGCAGAGATGCCAATCTTCAAGTGTTGAAAATAGTAGTTTCAAGGTTCAAAATTAGTAGTTACATCATAAAATTAGTAGTCAACTAAATACATAAAATCATGATGGATTCATCAAATTTCGTAGAATTTCTAATGCACTAGCATTGGCGTAGTTTAAGGCTAAAATTCATAGCAGCGATGACAAAACTGTAGAAGTAGGCATCTGTGCTCATGGTTTATGATTGGAATAATGAAACTCAACACTTTCTCACTGACCCACATTTTGGTGTTTATGGATCATGGTGCTTATTGTTTTCAAGACTCAAATGAAATTTGACAACATTTAGGAACACCAAGTATTATACTGCAAATTCTGATCCTTTAAAAATGTTCATGGATCAAATCTGGTGGGCTTGACCTTTCACTTTTCAGATATAGTAGCAGCAACATATTCCATACTCATTCAGCATTCCATAGCATGTGGCCCTTTTGTGACATTTATGTTGTTGTTATTTTGAAATAGGATCTGAACCTCTGGAACTACTTCCTGTATCATCATTAATGAAGCAAGCACTGAAGAGTTCACATCTTTGATGCAGAATAAGAGAACATGCCTACAGGCAGGTCTATGTCATATTTCTGTTACGTGAGTGAGTGAGTGAGTGAGTGAGTGAGTTGAATTTCACGTCGCACTTAGCAATATTCCAGCTATATGGCGACGGTCTGTAAATAATCGAGTCTGGACCAGACAATCCAGTGATCAACAACATGAGCATCGATCTGCACGATTGGGAACCAATGACATGTGTCAACCAAGTCAGCTAGTCTGACCACCCGATCCCGTTAGTCGCCTCTTACGACAAGCATAGTCACCTTTTATGGCAAGCATGGGTTGCTGAAGGCCTATTCTACCCCGGGACCTTCACGGGTTATTTCTGTTACGTAAGCTAATCAGTTGTACAATACTATTACAATATAACATAATTAACAATCAGAATGAAGACCAGCGCAATCCGAAATGTAGACCAGTGCAGTGCAATCCGAAATGTGAAGAAGCAAATGTTCCTGTTCCTGTTCCTGTTCTATATCACAGATAAGCAGTCATGTATGAAGTCATATAGTAGCACTGGATAATTAAGTCTTGACCTCACTGGACAATCTAACGTGCATTGTCAATGTAATCTCCCTTGAAAACAATATTGAACAATTATGTGAGCTCAGAGATCATGTTCAAACTTCAGTGATAATGCTCCCTCTTCCACAGAATTACATTGATCATCCAAAAACTGTATTCCACAGGAGATATCGCTTGTGTGAGAGCAGACAATATCTCCTATGACATATCATTTTGACGGTAGATTTTGCACAATGGCCTGACATCACTGCACTGCAAATCTAATGGCAGAGGTGTACATTTTTCATTGAAAACTAATGGAGAATGATTTCGGATGATAAAAGTATGCCTCAGATATTTGTTACTTTATCAAGTCATGTTGGTATATTTGATATCAGTAGACACCAGGGTGAGATTCTCTATTTCCTACCATTCACCAAATATCATTATGCCAGTCTACTGAAATTTTCTCAAAGTTCATTACATCTATTTTGCAAAATATCATTTTAAATGCAACAGATATCTTGCATTACTGAACCATTTACATACAAGTTCTTTTTATCCTTCATACCTGTAATTTCAGCAGAAATGTTAGCAACAGTAAGAGGATCCCAGATCCCATCAAAGAGTATCCACCTCCTGTACATCATTATTAGACAATCAAGCACCTCTTGATTAACTGTTATCTCTGGCACTTCACATTACCTCTACTAGGGTGCACTAATCTAACCACCATAAACATGTATACTGATGAACACCTGGTGGCCAGTTCTGGTTGTGGCTAGATAGTAACAGTGTCTAATACTCTCTTCCTCCTCATCGTTTCCACACAATAACATCATCTGCCTCAACAGAACTAAACTTCTTGCAAGGGTTACACAACAAGATTTGCTATTCTGAGGCTTATGTCTTTGTGTTTAACTTGTGCTGGGTTGTTAAGCCTGTTTACCTACAGCTCTGTTTTTGGACTGGGGCACTCCATATTCCTGTGAGACAATAATCATGTAAACTTTCCCAAATGTCGTGTTCTTTCAGTTTAAGTGCTAACAGTTTCTGACATGTATGATTCAATGATTCACTGATGAAGTATTTGTATGAAGAAAAGGCTGAACCATTAATCTCAAATTACTTTAGAGTGTCATTTCCCATCAGATGCTTCTTCCTTTAGTATTACTGATAAACATGGTAGGTAACTAAAAAACATTTGTCTTGTACCTTAAGCATCAAAGTTACTTTATTTTTTCTGACAGTTTAACTAACTACTGCTTCAGGTGTATGTCTTGTTAGGCAAGTGTTAACAAGTTATTCCAATTATATTTGATCCCTATGTGACCTTCAGTTGGGAAGTCAAACATGAGCATTTATAGGGTTTGTATTAATAAATTGAGCATGTTTGACGAAACTTGTTTGAACCATCTTTGGACATCAGAAAAGTATATCCAATGCTTTTGCAGAAGATGCTTGAGGTCTTGGCAAATAGAACTCGCTTTGTTACCCCGGGACATGTAACATGTATGATACTAAATTATTGTTTACTAGTTTTGAAAATGCTGATTATCAAATGTTCAGTTCTTACAATGAACATCCATACTGAGGATTAAAGAGATGCTAAAGCTGAAAACCATCAGAATATAAAGCCAAAAATTTCTTTACTGCTTCTAAATGTCACGGATATAACATATCTTGTCATCTTTGTGGTTTAACTTGGTAACAGAACACAATAAACATATAACAAATGTGAATATAATAAAGTGAAATTCTAATTAATTTTAGTCCAATGCAATGGAAGAAGAGAGCTCATTTATTCATAGTTTATTTACCTTCTCACATGTTTCCAAGAACTGCTATGATGACTGAACTGAACTTACAACACAACCCTGTGACTGTATGGTATTCTTCCTACACACACATTCTTGTCCTGATGTTACACCTTAGTAACAATCATAGGCTTCTCAATGTGGCACACCTATATTCTGAGTCCTACAATTAGGTCCACCTCAAGAACACCCACTCGCCAAATGCAACATACAGCTTGGTTCTTGTTTAGTACAGAGTCTTTAAAACATGTGGGAAGTGCCAGGCCATCCAGCACAGACACACCTGTAGAAGTCAGTGATGTTTGCAATGTAAATACAGACATGTAACAGTGTGTCTTAATTGCATTGTAAGTGACAGGTGTCACACATCACTGCATGTACACAAGTACAAATGTATTTTTTTTTAAAAATAAGATTTACTCAGATTTGTGGTATGTGTGCACTCACAAATCCAGGTCGAATAAGAATATAGCTTTGACGACACGAGGACTACAACAGTAGGTGGAAGTCATTCAGCTTAACAAAAGCCATATATATATATTCAGTGACATCTGTTGCTGACAGACGTGTGAAAGTGATCATAAATAACTGTTCCTCAATCGCTAAGGATAAGGCTTGCTGGTCACACCTGATTGCCTGGCTGGCTGGCTGGCAGCCTGCCTATAGCAAGTTGTCCAGTCATAAGGCCTCAGCCTTGTCCTCATATTGACACCTGCTAGAGATTCCATTGTCAGTGTAGGTAATTGTTGGCATTCATGGCATGTCCTGTCATCAATAATAATATGTGCTGGGGCCTACATCAAATGTCAGTGGTATGCTAGGAATGTCATTACATGAAAAACAAGATCAGGCTGATTACCATCATGATTGGACTCACACACAAGTATGTACATGGACTAAAACGTTGACCTTACTACAAGTACTTCATACTTCTTGGATTGACATAAGCCAGGATGTATAATAACACCACTTGTTTCAACACATGCACATATACTGTGCTGTCTATGATTAAATCTTTACAGTTCATTTTGAGAGGAGAATCAAACAATACATACTCACACAAGAAGACTAATAAAACAAATAAAACCCTGGATAAAATTTTCAGGCAGTGCTCAGCTAAACAAAACATAAATGCATAAAATATACACACCCCTTACTCAAAAATACACTGATATCCTGTCACAAAATGTGGGCAAATGTTACTGCCTATTTTTGACAAATGTAACTAAATTGCAAGATAGAAGGAAATTAGTTTGGATAACCAAATATGCTTCATCTGAGAAACTACAGGGAATGATAAATGAAAGTACAAAGACAGAAACATCAAAGTTTGTTAGTGCCAAATGAGATGGCCCTCTCGGCTATGCCTTTCAAAAATTAATTTAAATCGACAATGAAGTGATTAACTGTTCTGGATACTGCAAGGAACGATACAATAATCAATAAATCCAAATGGCCATGATATCATGATGGTTGTCAACAACTGGCAGTGCCAACAGCTGGACTCTTTCAGGAAGCACTTTATTCACCTGCTAACCCAAACAATATTATCTACTTACATCAAGGACAACTTCACTAATTACTAAGAAACGATGACTCACGCTCACCTCACCACAATATCTAGAGCTTGACTGACAATGGTAAACAGGCTTTCAAGCCATTTTGCATTTTGCAGTTTTCCCAAACACACTTTTGGAGATATGTATTGTATCAAGATCAAGTTTATCATTACTGCAGTGTACCATTCCTCAAGCAGGCCTATGTTTTTGCCCATACTATCAGCTCCATCCAGGACCAGATTCCACAGTAATTACTAAGTGAGATGATTCATAAGCAAGATCTAATGACTTGCCAGATTTGTACATGACCAGCTGATAGAATCAGCAATGTCATATCAACAAATTGGATTTACAAGGACAGGGAGACATAAAGCCTGAAATATTTTGCCACACAATATGACAGATCTTCCCTTGAACAACTATAACTGATTATTCCATACAGCACCATTAAGTGTGTTTGAAAATGATATGAATGATGCCACTTTTGACCATTTAAATGGGCTATTGACAGAACCATAATTACACAACTGTACAAAAAACCTGAATAACATAATCAATTATTATTTAATAATAATGTAACGTCCCCATTAAGGCCCACAAATTAGACAGAATTTGATTTTATAGCATTAATTCTATCCATCTGGATACCAGAGCGAAGCTAATATTTTTCTTGCTACTATTCTGCAAAGATGTGGCAATTACGTCCATTTCATACTTCTTGTTTGACGGCTGCATCAGTGGCTGTTAAAAGAGTACCATGCACCACAAACATTCCACTGGAATATTTTGATGCCCTCAATTACAAAACGATATGCCATGCTGCATCTGCAACTTCCGGTGAGAGTGTTATTTCTGTGTGAGAGCAGCTACACCCTTGCTGTTGAACATACAAGCTCTCACATGTGAGTCTGAATTTAATACAAGGACAAATGTTTCTAATCTGGCTTGCTGGTCAAGTCGGACACGAGGAACAGCATGAAGATATTCATGGTTATGTAAATCTATAAACATGACTGGGTTGACATCAATATCATTTATCTAAGATTGTAATAAAGATGGCTGCATACAGAAGATGGGTACACACAGAAGGTGGCTACATACAGAAGGTAGCAACATCAAGAAAATGGCTACATACAGAAGATAGCAACATGCAGAAGATTGTTACATTCAGAAGATAGCAAACATTAAGGACATGGCTACATTCAGAAGATAGTTACACACAGAAGACAGCAACATTAGGAAAATGGCTACATACAGAAGATAGTAACATTAAGACGATGGCTACATACACAGCAGACAACCACCTAAGTCATCTGTATTACCTTTACCATCTAATCTCAGCTCCTTAGAAATAAGTTCAAGATCCTGTTTGAGGAGTGAAGAGTAAGAATTGATGCCAATAAAATCATTCATTAAAACAGAAGCTACTTTTTAAATCACTGCTTCGTTGCCCCAGCATTACACATACCGACCCCAGCTACTTGGCTGCGTGTTGTTGTGGGTCCACACCTGTGACACCCAGCCACTGCAATGGGCTGTCGGGGGAACACTGCCTGTATACAGCTGCAGATGCAAGCATTTCATGAACCACTGTGTCATCAACACTTCACACATGGTCAACTTCATACAAAAGAAGTTACATACTGCACACAAACCACAGGCTATTGTTAATGTGGTTGTCTGATCTTTATTGTACAACGTCTGTATGTACTGTCTCAACAGTGCTTTCACAAACTATTCAACATTATACATATCAAATGTCTAGCATGCACTTGGTGGCTGTGGGAGAAATGTTGCCATCTCCTAGTGTTACTTCTATACCAGGGACAAATATGAGGGAGCCATCTCCTAATGTTACTTCAACACCAGAGACACCCATGTGGGAGCAATGTCGCCACCTCCTAATGTTACTTCAACACCAGAGACACCCATGTGGGAGTCATGTCGCCATCTCCTAATGTTACTTCAACACCAGAGACACCCATGTGGGAGCAATGTCGCCACCTCCTAATGTTACTTCAACACCAGAGACACCACAAGTTACTTCAACACCAGAGACACCCATGTGGGAGCAATGTCGCCACCTCCTAATGTTACTTCAACACCAGAGACACCCATGTGGGAGCCATGTCGCCATCTCCTAATGCTACTTCAACACCAGAGACACCCATGTGGGAGCAATGTCGCCATCTCCTAGTGTTACTTGAACACCATGGACGCCAAAGTGGGAGCTATGATGCTATCTCCTAGTGTTATTTGAACAACTGAAAATGAAGGACAATATTTCCACTTCCGGTGGCCAGGTGGAATAAAATATTTTTGTATAGTGTCATATTCTTAACATTCATTTAACCCTGCTCAAATCTTTCTGCTCATATGACATTAATCTCAGTCTTTCTGTTTCCAAGGCAGTTGAGATCAAATTAAGGCAATTTGAGAAGGGAAAGATCCCTGCCAACCGCCTACCCTGTACAAAGCTGAATGAACCATGATAAATGTCATGCACAATGGTTGATGTCATTATGATTGATTGTAGACAAAACCATCACTTTGATCTCTGTCAACTTTACATTCCTTCCCCATGTGTCAACTGTCACCAAGTACAAAAAGGAACTTGAGGTATGTTCCTAGCATGTCTGCAAACAATAGGTCACATTACTCTATATTGTCTTATCTCACCGACATGATCATCCATTTCAAACTGCCTCTGTCAGACTGCACACGCTGTCACTGTCAACTACAATGTATCACCATATTCATGTAATTCTGCATTACATAAGAGCTTTTACAGAAATCAATAACTGCATGGTGATTAACATGTAATAATGAAAATGGCACGGTTATTATACCTGTTATAAGATTTTACCAAATGGCACTAAAATTCTGATGAAAAATACAGTTGCACACACTGTATATGTTTAGCTTGACCATATTAGTTTGGATGACAGCCCCTACATTTGATAATGAATCCCTATTGGGGCACAGTGTATGTCTCATATTCCAACAAGACAGACAGCATCTAGGTTCACTGTGCCCAAATGAACAAGAAGGGAGCACCTAGGTTTACTGTACCCAACAAACAAGCAAACAGCACCTAGGTTCACTGTTCATAATACAAAGCAGGCAGCACGTCAGTTCACTGTACTATAACACAAAAGCAGGCAGCACCTTGGTTCACTGAACCCTAACAAGAAGGCAGCATGTAGGTTCACTGTACTGTAACACAAAAGCAGGCAGCACCTTGGTTCAATGATCCTCAACAAACAAGCTGGCAGCACCTCGGTTCACTGTACTGTAACACAAAAGCAGGCAGCACCTTGGTTCACTGATCCTCAACACACAGGCAGGCAGCATGTAGGTTCACTGTACCCTAACAAACAAGGAGCACCTAGGTTCACTGTACCCCAAGAAACAAGCAGGCAGCACCTCGGTTCACTGTACTATAACACAAAAGTAGTCAGCACCTCTGTTTACTGAACCCTAACAAACAAGCAGGCAACAAAGGTGATAAAGATCACCAATCAGTTTAAGATGGAAGGTGGGGGAGTAAGGGACAGAATGGAGATCTTGACCAGGGAAAGAGGCATGGAAAGGAAGGTGGTGGCTAATGAGGTTGAACTGTAGAGCAGTTGCAGCCAAAAGTGTATCTCAACTTGGACCTGTCAGAAACCTTAAGAGGCCAGTATGCGCTCTGTGCTAATTTCCATACAAATCATGTTTGCTGGCAAAGGTAGCAGGGAAACAGATCATAATTAAATATGAGATGATTTGTAATAAGTGATAAGCATACAGGACCTTCCCAAGGTTAGCACCTATGGATCCAACATACCTTCTACGTATTAGGAATGAATGGCACTGATGCCACTTGAAAAGTCTGCCAACTTTCTGCATAATCCCAGACTACAAGCTGCATATGGTGTTAACTAGTATACACATATTCAGCATCATCACAATGTCTCCAATGCACATTTCATTAAATATCCATTTGTAGTGACTTCTTTGCACAACAAATTCCTAAATTAACACAGGAGACATAAGAACTGAAGTGGATGAGCTTGTAGGAAATGCTAGTTATTAAGCTTTTCAAAACATTTTCTCTGATCAATTAAGATTTTGAGAACTTATGTTAGGCAGAATCTATACAACTTTTTATATGGATATTGTACCATACATCTACATTTCTGATGACAGATGTTCTATCATACTGTGAGGAAACTGAATCCACATGAAACCTGTTTCCGAAGTCAGAGTGGAATCTACCATCTAGAGATGACAGTTTAGAGAACATATGACAAGCGAGCGATCAGTTTACAATGTTGGACAGATAGCCCTATTGATATCAGTCTCTCTGTGACACAGAGTATGCTTCATCTCAGTCAATCTTATAAGAAACTGATTCCATAACTCTGTATCACTACACAAAATTAACTCCCTACAAAAAAGTTTTGTTCAAGAAACAAGTGATCAGTCATATCTCATTCATATAAAAGCTGATAAAATCCCCCTGAGCTGGGCAACAAAGCAGCCATGTGTTCTGTGAGAGCAATGTGTTTCTAGTTGATGCCAGGAATGATACAGTCTGATAAATAAACAGCACCAGTTGTAGTCTCCACTCCCAGCACCAGGCAGGACGTGGCACCCAGTGGAATCAACACTGATATGTGGACATAAATAAATGCTATCAGAAATACTCAATCATGTACACAGATGACTTGACATCTAAGTGAAATAGTAGGCCTCTTTGCACTCACCCTTCCCTACAGAGGATTCTGTCGACACAAACTTCATCTAATCAAAGTAAATCCTCTTCATCTACTGCACAGTCCTAAAATAATTCACAAAGAGTTCTGGAAGGATTCACCACCTTCTAAACCTGGCAGCTCAGAAGACATAACTTACAAAACTGTTCAGCATAACACATTCAACTACATCAACAGTCATTGGTAGATGCATCAATATAGGGAAGGAATATGAAGCTTCATAATGTCAGCCATTCTTTTGACATCTTGGCAACTAAATGATAGTGAAGAAGTAGTCAGTGATAGTTGACAAATCAGTCTGCAGTTGAAATAGAACACAACCAATAACAATCCTCATTCTGATCTAATTCAACCAGACAAATGCCATGCACTGCATGTAATTTATGACTTGTCATAAGGCTGGAAGGCAAATTCAAGTTGATCCATACATCACACCTTACACAAAATATTACATACATCCATAAAGACACATTCAGTTTTCCAATATCTTTCTTTGGTTGTATTTGAGATCAAAAAGTCTTGTGAGGTCTATAAGAAGAAGAAACAATACAAAACATCATGAGTCATTATTCATCATGGACGCTCAACTGGTTCACACTTATGCAAATTTGGTCAAGAGTAAAAAATTTACATATGGCAAGAACATGACTCTCCAATACAGGCAATACAGGAAGTTACACTTTATATGAAGAGGCCAAGATCCGATTTATCAAAGGAACACACAATGTAAAAGGAAGTTATTATAAACTATTACCCAATCATTTCCTGCAGAACTCAACTTGCTAAAAACACAATTTCCAACATGACATGGTGAGCATGTGGTTCCTCTACCCTCTCCCTTGCACAAACTATCCCTGTCTTGCACAAACAACCCTTTACTGTTTTGCACAAACCATCCCTTACTGTCTTGCACAAACCATTCCATCTTGCACAAACCATTCCATCTTGCACAAACCATCCCTTACTATCTTCCACAAACTATTCTTCAATGTCTTGCAAAAACCATCCTACAGCCATTGGTTACTCCTCCCTTGCTGTTGTTACCAATCCTGCTGTCTTTTGTCCCCTCCCCTGTTGTTCTGTGTTACCCTTCCTGTTGTCTTGTGTTACCCATCCCCTGTTGTCCTATTACCCGTCCTGTTGTCTTGTGCTACCCCCCTCCTGTTGTCTTGTGTTCACTCCTCCCCTACTGTCCTGTGTTACCCCTTCCTCCTGCCCTGTGTTACTCCTCCTGTTGACCAGCGCTACTCTCCCCTGTTGTTGTTACTCCTCCCCTGTTCACCTATTACCTCTTCCCTGTTGTCCTGTTACCCTTCCTGGTTGGCATGTGTTACCCCTCCCCTGTTGCCCTGTGCTACCCCACCCTGTTGTCTTGTGTTACCTCTCCCCTGTTGTCTTGTATTACCTATCCCCTGTTAACCTGTGTTACCTCTCCTGTTACCCCTCCTGTTGTCTTGTGTTATCCCTCCTGTTATCATATGTTTACTATCCCCTGTTGTCCTGTACTTAATCCTAGTTGTTGACCTGTATTTATTGTTTGTTGTTGCACTGTATTTACACATCCCTTGTCCTGTATTTACTATTCCCTTGTTGTCCTATATTAACCCCTCTATTATTGTCCTGTACTTTCTGGGACTTCTCATTGTGAACATTAAAGTGTCAAATGAGAAACAAGTTTCTTCTACGTATCAGGTGTAATGAAGCACATACCTTCATTAAAATGACGTCCACAAACTAAATATTATGAGAATTTGGTGGTGGTGACATACTTCTCCTTCACTCATGAATTGAGCATCAGTAAAGTGACAACACCCAAGAAAAGCAGCTCCCCCAGTACATTATCTCAACACATGGTGTAATAAAGGCTGTGCTATCTGGTTTCAGCGGGGCCATCACTCTGCACTGTACATGGAGGCCACTGACAGACATCAAACAGCAACCCACAGCCATGCACACTGAGTTCCTGTAGGTCTGTACAGCTCAAAGTAAACAGAATCATCATCAAATTACACTTTCCTAATTACATCAGTGGTCCACACTGAACAAGCCTGGAACACTAGAAGACCAGCCGGCTGTATCTCACATCAAGGAACTTTCTTGGGAAGATTACAAACATCAAATATATGGCAGTCATCACAAATATTGACAATCTCTTGAATATATAAGAAAGTGTTCTTCTGGAAAGTATTCAGATTATGGTAAATAATAATAGATAAACTTGACATTGAGTGTTGACATATTGTGAGTCATTTGTGAGGCAGTCAAGTACTCCACTGCCTGGCATACACAATTGGGCAGGAATGGAAGGTTAGCCAGGCAGGGGTCCAGCCATGACACAGTTAGCAGCCGCTAGTGCTCCCAACACAATCTCATCCTAAACAACTGACAGAAAGTATAAAATGTCCCCAGCAACAGCTTCACATCTAGACACAATCTTCATAATGTCTGGTGGTGTATAATTAAGATAACTCACTGCCAGGAAACTGTATTCTGAAACATCATATCATGTACTGCTGATAAACCATGACATGTTAAAAAACAAAGAAAAGGTAACTTGAAATTTTGAATTCCTTTTGTTTAAAAAAAAAGCACTGAAAGCAATACATAATCTAGAGTGAGTGAAGTGGATTTTATTCCATTATGACATAGAAAAAGTGAAAAATAAATATCATGATTCCCAAAACTCCAAAACAACCAACTAGAGACATTCCTGCTAGGCCTAGTTAGGGAAAACAAGCCAAAGCTTCAATCAGCAGTCCTCCAAATGTTGCTACTGACTTGCTACAATAGTTGAAGAAAGCACATGGCATAGTGTTCTGAGCAGGAGGGAGGCAGGACTCAACTCCTGTCTGCAGTACATATGGAGCTCACTCTCGGAACCAGGGGACTGGGTCAGAAACGCATCTCCCTAGGTAACAGAAACTTGTCAGTTTCAAATGTTACGCTTTTCTTGCATAATGATTGCCCACAACATGTGTATACCTTATATAGTAGAGTGGGTGTCACATGTGAAGAACTGTCATGATTACAGTGTAAGACAAAAGGTGGCAGAATCAGTCGAATACCTGTTCATGCCAGTTTCAAACTTTGTTGGTACTATCAACTACATACAGCAAACATGTAAAACTTATCCTGACGATAATTTGGACAAGGGGTTGTTGTTGGCAAAGGTACTACAGACATGTACCCTTGGTATGTTTATGTATACGGAAATGTACCCTAGTCAAAATCTGAATACAGGAACGTGCCACAGTTGTAGTAGATGAATTCGATTGCAATATGTAAGATATGACCATACACAATAACAAGTATTTCGCTCTGCACAATATATGGACATGTCTGCTGTGTGGGGAATAGGGTATGTTTCTGTGTTCTCACATCTGTAGTACCTGGGATGGCAACAACCCTTTTGACTTACTTTAGACTTTACTTATCATGCTTATTCCAAGGAGATATGTACTTATTGTTGTGCCCAACATGTAGGCCAAACTTTCTGTGTGTAGGTTAAGTCAATAAACGTCACAAGAAGGGAAGACACCATGTGTTACTATCTACCATGATGAAGGCTGCCCTATCTTCTATGTACTCAGGAAGTACTAGCACCATATCATTTTTCTGTATGTTTCAATTAGCTGTGCAACTAGTAGTACTCCCCATTTCCTGTCTGCTGGAAAGCCCCCTGCCTTCACCCATCCCTACTGGAGGAGTGGGTGCCACTGCCAACCCTAATTATATCAAGCTGTTATGGTAATGAAATCAGATGAAAGGGTTTGAGGTGCAACCAGATACTGAATGGTCATGCCTACAGTAGGGGTTCTGGGCCCAGGGATTACTGGTCAACCATTTTAACTTGGGATCAATGACCCTCTCTATATACTCTCTTGTTACTTATGTTTTATCATACTGATATGAAATACAAGACATACTCCCAGACCTTCCATGGAATATACTCAAGCCTTATTCCACCTGACACCAAAGACAATTGTGGCAAAGAGGACAGCAGAATGTCACAATCATTTCTCCCAAAATCACATAATGTTGACACTAAATAGGAACTTTTCAACCTTCATCACAGAGCTCCAGCTACCACTTAGACCCTGATATTCTACAACACTGACCCTGACATTCTCCATCACTACAATACTGACCCTGATATTCGCCATCGCCTTAACACTGACACTGATATTACCCATCACCTCAACACTGACTCTGGCATCCTCCATCACCTCAACACTGACACTGATTTTACCCACCACTACAACACTGACTCTGACATTCTTAATCACTACAACACTAGCCCTGATATTCCCCATCACTACTGTACAACACTGACACTGATAGTCCCCACCACTACTGTACAACACTGACCCTGATATTCCCCATCACTACTGTACAACACTGACCCTGATATTCCCCATCACTACTGTACAACACTGACCCTGATAGTCCCCATCACTACTGTACAACACTAACCCTGATATTCCCCATCACTACTGTACAACAGTGACCCTGATATTCCCCATCACCTCAACACTGACACTGATTTTACCCATCACTACAACACTGACTTTGAGATTCTCCACTACTACAACACTGACTCTGACATTCTTAATCACTACAACACTAACCCTGATATTCCCCATCACTACTGTACAACACTAACCCTGATATTCCCCATCACTACTGTACAACACTAACCCTGATATTCCCCATCACTACTGTACAACACTGACCCTGATAGTCCCCATCACTACTGTACAACACTGACCCTGATAGTCACCATCACTACTGTACAACAGTGACCCTGATATTACCCATCACCTCAACACTGACACTGATTTTACCCATCACTACAACACTGACTTTGAGATTCTCCACTACTACAACACTGACTCTGACATTCTTAATCACTACAACACTAACCCTGATATTCCCCATCACTACTGTACAACACTAACCCTGATATTCCCCATCACTACTGTACAACACTAACCCTGATATTCCCCATCACTACTGTACAACACTGACCCTGATAGTCCCCATCACTACTGTACAACACTGACCCTGATAGTCACCAGACATTGATTTTACCCATCTTTTTACAACACTGACTTTGAAATTCTCCACTACTACAACACTGACTCTGACATTCTTAATCACTATGGCAATGACCCTGATATCTCCCATCACTATGCCAACAACCCTGACATCTTCCATCACTATGCCAACGACCCTGACATCTCCCATCACTTTTTCCATCACTGCCGTTTGATGCCAAAACAAGACTAATGAACAATCAGTGCTTAATGCATCAATTCAACCAAAACACCTTCCTCATCCCCATTCAAATGTGCAGATGCATCAGTTCATCCAATTGAACTCTGCGCTAATTAACTTCCATCACTCACACAACCAGGAATGGAGTCTGCCCAAAACACCATTTACTATTTCCTTTCAGCAAATGGGATGCTGTACTTGTTTCCAACCTGATGTTAGCATATAAACATCATAGACACATGTAAACCTCATATCACTCTTACCGAAATCACTGACTACTTCAAATATACATGTATTGCCAAACTAACATCTGCAGACATTGTGTTTTAAGTAAGTAAAGTCATTCATAAGGCTGCCAAATTTACACACTAGACAAGATGAAGATAGCTGATGACAGCTTATCCAAGTTCAGTTTAGATGGACTGTGTGCACTAGAAGAGACATCCCAATCTAGTTGCTGAACCTCCCATCAAAACAAACACTTATTTATTCAACAATAATATGGTGTGCACCGTGTGGCTTTAATATCTGTACAACTATCTATTGTGTAAGTGTCCCCCGATATACTGGTGGTGTCATGCTTGTGGGTTTACTGAAAGACGCTGTCAACCCCCAGGCCCAACTGTACCATGATCAGGCTGACCTACATACTCTTTCTACAACTGCTGCCCCAACACTTACAACGTATAGCATGTAGGCACTCCTACCGTACTATTACAAATGTTTTCCGACACCAATAATATGTATCATCTAGACGCTCCTACCATACTATTGCAGATGTTCTCCAACACTAGCTGAGTCTTGGCACACCTACTGAACATATGTTCTCCAACACAAATTATGTATAGTAACTAGGCACTCCTACCACTCTCTCATAAAACTGCTCAATAAGCACTTACAGGCTGAATTCTCAGCACAATTTCTGTAATACCACAAATGACCTCCTACAATACCTGTGTAGAATATTGTCATACCCACTGCACAAATATAAATAGTCTCAGATATTTAGGGCCCACTCAACTCACTAGAAACATCAAACATTCCATAGGTGATAGACTTACATAACCGTATCAAATGATTACAAAAACATAAAATACATATCTGTAGTTATGAAGCAGATTGTACTTCAAATATTCTACAACAAGGATTAGATGTTAGCATATGTTCACACTATTATAGCATTCTATGCACTAAAACAATCAAATATTCTACAACAAGGATTAGATGTTAGCATATGTTCACACTATTATAGCATTCTATGCACTAAAACAATCGAGCTATGAACTAAGTACAAATTAATATCTATTCTATCAGTATTTATCTTTTGAACGCTCATGTATTTCTTCTGTCCAGAAATATCAACTTATGCTTAGACACATTCATACTTCACAAACACAAAGACTGTTAAACATATACATATGTAACACATGACTAATATATATTTCTTTGTTGATAACAGATGAACTTAGGAGTCTCAACATTGAAAAAAAAAAATTTGTTGCCTAAGATATAATCGATACGAAGTTATTATTTTACCCATGTATATTGATGATGTCATATTATTTTGTGTGATCCTTCAATAGTCAAGATACACGACACATAAATAGAATGGCACAATTGAATATTTGTTTTGTGATAATAAACTACAATTTGAACAAAAGGAAAATTCAGTTGAAATGACAGTGACATTTTTTACCAGGTGTTTTCACTTTTACCCCATACTGGCAAGTGCCATTTTTGTTTCATGTTGCTATGTGTTGCATTGTTCCACATTGTAGCGTTTGACAGGCCAGTGGGTTGATACCACTCTTATCGGATCTTCATTGCATATCCACAAAGGTAGTAATACACTACTTAATATGTATGCAGACAACTTGTGACGGTTGCGGTTAGTTATAGCATGAACAAGATTTGTGTGGTTTCCTCAATATAGAGAGTCAAGAACTCCTTGGTCTCATCCGACAACTTTGGCTCATCCGACTGGCGAACTCTTATTTTGAACACGGCGTAAACGATATTCCATTTCCGTATGGACTGATAAGCAGTTTCTTTCCCTCCAAAATTGACCGCGGTGTTTACGAGTGCTCATATGGGTGTTGCTCTATGCAGTGCACTATGCAAAGCACTCACTAAGTGACGGGAGTCTATGTAACACGGGACGTTCAAACTTACAAACTCACACAGGCTCGGACTGGAGTTAGGAACTTTACTCACCAGCGACGGGAGAAGGCTTTTTCATAACACACCATCGCGGCTTCCACTGAAAAACAGGAAATCACACTTGTAGATTCATCCCAGGTAGTACCTCAACTCGAAAATCACAATTTACGATGAAAACTCACTTTTTTGCCATCTCTAAACTTAATTTTCCCCTCGACCACAACAGTTGTATCGGCCATATTGGTCCCATGTTCTCGCACTGTGAGGGAATCAAACAGCTACTTCGATTGGTTGACAACCTACGGAAACATGGATGGGTCATAACCTTTTCGCGTGTTACTAGCGCGTAATGCAAGACTCGGGTCACTGAACTACATACCATCGATGCGCCATACGTGAGCTGATATGTTCTCACATTAAACAAGCAACAAACATTTCCACAGATTAATGATTTATTTAGTTTTGTATTTAATAAGCACCTTTATCTTTTCAACGATAAAGACTGAACCAGGAACAGTTTCCATTCGTTGGTTGCGACTTAACTCGACTATGAGAAGCGTGCCTCACGGCTTGGCTTGATCTGTTTGTTGATTGTAAACGTTTACGTAAGAGTGAATGTTATTTTCAACAGTGGCATAAATATATGTTATTTGCAAAACAGAACACAGTGGCATATATATAGTACACACGCTTATATATAGACTGTATCTCATGTTGGGCTTTACGTCACATCGGCATTATTCCAGCCTGATAGTGACAAGATCAAGTTTGCATTTATTACCTTCCCAAGTCCATGGTCCAAAACCAGAAATAAAACCCACAGAAAATATATTAGCATCAAACGCAAAAAGCAAACAATTCCACATTTGTGATGAATGATATATCGGCAGGGAGAATATTGCTATGGTGGTATTGTTGTCATCCGCTTTTGATAACGTAGATCACAGTGCAATATTGCATCGTCTCGAGAACACATTCGGCATCACAGGGACAGCGCTTCAGTGGTTTGGATCGTACATCACAAACAGGTCACAAGCAGTCCTAATTGGTGATGAGATGCCCACTCCAGCCACATTGTTCTGTGGAGTGCCACAAGGATCAGTGTTGGGGGCCAATACTCTTTACCCTTTGCACACCTCTAGGTCAGTGTATTGAAGAATATCAGATACCTCATCACTTCTATGCAGAGAACAACTTTAAGCCAAAACCAATCAGTCAGTCTGAAGCAAAACATGCAGTGGGACAGTGCATTGCTAACGTCTGTGCATGGATGACAAAACAGCTGAAACTCAACTCAGACTGAACGGATTATGGAATTGTACGTTAGATCATCTGTCTATTGGGTCAGTCAACATCACCTTCAAGTCATCGGTCATGAACCTCGGTGTGTGCCTTGACTCCTTGCTATCGATGGAAGACCACGTGAGCTACTGCTGCAGGGCCAGTCATAACCATATGAGGAACATCAGTGCCATCAGACAATTGCTGACGAGAGACTCAGCTGCCTCCTTTGTGAGATCTCTGATCTCGATTAGACTACTGCAACAGTTTACTCTGTGGAAGCACCAGTTGACAGATGAGACGTCATCAGCACATCCAGTTATATCACTCAAATAGATCAACTACTTCGAAAGCAACAGGCCCTTGAAGCATGCTGGGGTCAACATAAGACTACAACGTGACAGTTGTTGAGGGCTGGAGTTCTGATTTAACATCACAATGCTTCGTATCACACCTCACATCAATGTGGCTTTGAAGAACTTCCTCATCCTGCATATTCACCTGACCTGGCCCCAAACGACTTTCTCCTATTTCCAAAATTGAAGGAACATCTCCGTGGAAAACGCTTTGCCAGTAATGACGAGCTCAAATCTGCAGCACTCATATGTATACCCCAGCATGCTTCAAGGATCTGTTGCTTTCGATCCAGTTGATCTATCTGAATAAAATAACTGGAAATGCTGATGAAGAACACTGACCAACAACACTCCTAAGATTAGTTGGTGTCACTAGTCTAGATGTAGGGCTTGTATACGCACATATATGTAATACTCCTAGATCTTTACCTGGAAACATTCTACACGAAATTTGACAAACATGTTGCCCTCTACTTCTGGTTGTACCGGTGTCTGTCGGTCGTAAATGTAGTTTATAATGAAAGTTTTTACGACGTAGCTGCATGCCATACCACGAGCCCTCTTTTCGACATTCATCTAGTGAATATTTCTAAACATTAACTATCATTTCTGTGCTTGAGACTACCATTAACACGGCCAAGAGGAGATTGCAAACAGAAGTGTCGGTAAGTGGACCTGGTGAATACTTTGACAAGGACAGAGCGGATCACATCTGACGTGTCCAATTCAGGGTGCGACGATTCATCGAATGGTGGGTGCATCTCGGGATACTGTGAATGACCATCATTCTGGGCCGAAATGTCGTCCATACCAAACAATGCAATATGCGCCATCATAAGAATTATACTCAACACGTTGTTTGATTTTCTTCGAAGACGGAAATGTCTTTCTGCACCATACCAAGCACTAATTCTGTTGGAAGTTCATGGTGGATATCAAACTATATTACTGTAACCTCTTTGAATGGTGTGATGAACATAAACGAATTTTAAACCAAACTTTGAACCACAGCAACATCGTTGAAACCAACAGGTCAAACTACGAGATTAAAAAAACAAACAAAACATGTTAGAGTTAATAAACATCACATTAAACAACTCGAGAATAACATCTACAAAGATGAGAGTTATTACATTAATGCAGCTGACCATTATCTAAGGCCAATCAAAATTGTAAGACAATTGTAAGACTAATTTAAATCTGCCAGTGTATTGTCTTCAACACTAGTACCTGAGGAACACAACAGAGCTGAGTGAAGTATGTGTATGTAATAATACCAGCCACCAAACTCTCTAAAGCTGTATGACTTAGGTTATTAATAATTCTATAGAGACATGCAGATTATATATTTCTTGAGTCACAGCGTGTTGCAGTTCTCTCTGTTTATCTCCACTGAAAAGCTCCTGTGGGAGTTTTCGTCACTTTTCATGTTTAGCAAGATTAGTGTTTACTTTACACCACTTTCATAATAATAAATAACATCACAACCTGTAAATCCATATTGTTTGACTTGGGTGAAATGTTAATTTTGTTTTGACGTGAGATGTGAACTGTTGTTGACAGTGGAAACCTTGATGAACATGGTTGTCATGTAACCGCCTGTACCTGCACTGGTGAGTATGGCCTCACATAAGTACTAAAGATCAGTTTCTATTTAATTCTAAATGCTGGGTGAAGTCTAGCCTGTCTGAAAGAGGCTAGAAACTAAATCAGGTGCTTGGGATTTTAGAATGCTTGTCAAGTCTAGATTGCCTCAGTTCAAGGATTACAGCTTGATCTGGACTCCATTTGGATTTGTTTTGCATAAAAATATATCGTTTTAGATGTTGGAATAAAATGGAATTATGTCTGGCGCTAAATGTCAGTCTATATGAAACCATACACGGCTGCGTACCTACTGGAGTATCTAGTTAATGATACATACTCATTATGTTATATGTGTGTCCAAACTTTTACAACAAAATGGAATTTAAATATAAAAATACAGTAAAACTCTATTTACTTACTGAACAGTCTGGAAACGGATTTAATCAATGTATGCTGTTATGTGTTTTGTATCAGCATTGAAAGCTACCTCCCGTACCCTACTGTCTTTTACACTTGACGTGATATTTCGTGTCCCTCAAACAATTACATACTGCGAATCATTAAAATGACCAAACAATCGGTCTGATAATTAAAGTTAGAAAATCAGAGAGATAAACGTCGGAATATACAATTCAATCAAACAGAGTTGTGCTCCGAATGTTACTAATATGAGTTGTATCGGATACTAAGTTTTAATACAACTATTATAATCGGCGTTTTGGCGAAAGCAGCTCACCGTAGAACGTATGTAAATAGCGTGCGACTGAAAGGCGTGGAATTCCTTGTGCATAGATGGCAAGACCCATTGAACGTTAAATAGAGCACTATGCGACCTCACTAGCCCTTTCAAATATCGCGACACCGTTTTTTAACGTATGAATAGAAAGAAACACACATTTATGCAATTTCTATATGTCTGATGGTGCAACACCTAACGCCATCGTGAGCATTCCAGTGTTTCTAAGCCCTGACAGTTAGGTGTCAGAAATGGAATGCGCCTTTGAAATTTCTTATGCCCCCCACCCCCTTTACACTGAGTAATCGAAGACTGGATATCATATTGATGGTTTATTCTACAAGGTGGGGATACCTTCCAGCATCTTCGTTATAAATATATTCTAATGTTACAAAGATGGGCGTAATCGGTTTTCATCGATAAATATTTGTGCTTGTTGTTCTCGCAGTTGAATTGGTTTGGAAATTAAACCCATCCAAATGTAAACTGAAAAAATGGTCGCTAACGCGTTCGTAAAAATTCACACCTGTGCCGTTGCATTCATGCGCGCGTAGGTACGTACCTACATACGTAAACGTACGTCTTCTCTGTGCGTGACTGTGAGTATGTATACTAGGCGTCAGTGATAAAGGCTCAAGTGATATTAAGCACAAGAAAAGACAAGTTTCTCAGAAATAATGGAACTAAGAGTGTCATTATAATGTTCAATGTGTTGACAAACGTGATACATGGTGACACACAAAGCAAACGAGCAAACGTCAGTTGTATAGTGAGTGAGTTTTACGCTGCTCTTAGCAATATTCCAGCCATATAACGGAGGGCAACACTAGATCATTTGTACCCTCCTCGCGCGTCTGACACAAATGTACCTTGTTTTCCATGTCAAAGCATTGATTAGAGAACAGTCTCGTTTCCTGCTTACTTGGTTCCCGTCCTATTGCGCAACTTAGTGCGATAACCAGTCCAGATTTTTATACTATGTCAGTTAATTGGATGCATAAATATTAATCAGTATGATTTGATAAGACTATGCACTTGAATAATGCAACACTAAGCTCCTTCTAATCCTAGCAAACACGTCGTACGGCGTGCTCTGTCGTAAAGCGAGCTGTGACAAACGGAAACCTGAAAATCGTGGAAATCTCAAAACGAGGCTCTGCCGCTAGAAAAATTTGGCGGTCTCTGACGGAACACCAACCTCATTGTGCGTTACAGAACTACCCTGAAGAAGCGCAAAAAACATATAACAGGTTTAACCAGTGAGCCAGATGCACTGTGACTCATTTTTCGACCTCATCAAACAGGGGCAGTCTGCGATTCCATAGTTAAGGTATGCTGCCTCAACCTCGACATAAAGTATAGAAAGACAGTGTTATTAAAGTTTATAATTACAATTCATTTATAAATATCACATTCTTATGAAACAAGGAAATGGAATTCAGTTTAACTAGAATTGTTTGAGGTGTCAATTTACACTTTCATACAAGAAAATTCGGATCGGCTGAAAAGTAGGTCAGTGTCTGAATAGGTTAATAAGACTTATGTTTCGGTATGTGTTCCGCATCAAGTTCATAAAGAAAGCTTGCGGATCGCATTCCATTCGTCTACTAGAGCTCTGCGGAGTCCTTTGAGATCTATTGATATGTGTACACGCGTCGACCGAATATATCTCAGGCGTGCTCAATTTGGTTGAGTTCTAGTGAGCATGCTTGCCACTCCATCCGTTCTACAGCCCCTACCCTATTGATTCCGTGACTTTGCTCCGCAGGGTTTGCGAATAATGTACATAATGTAAACAGGAAACCTTAATTTAGTTTAGAGAATAACTACTACAATAGTCACTGTTTTTGATAACTACTCAGTAGACACATTAAACAGAAAAACAAAAAACCAACCAACCATCCAAACAAACAAAACCCCCCCCCCCCCAAACCCCCCAAAACCCAGTTTTCCTTTGGTTCAACTAACTGGTGGAAGTAAGGTGTTTTAAGATTTTTCATTTGGGACATTCCCATTTATATATGGGTATAAGGTGACCTAATTAATGTTCTAACCCAGTATCTGACAATGGGGATGTCTAACTAAAAGGAGTAAATCCGTGCAGAATGAGTTACTCCTGCCCAAACCACGACCATGACCTTATAGAGCGCGTAGTAATGGCATTTCAGCGGCCTGGTGTGTTTTTCACCATTACTATTAAGAGAGGTTTGTAAAACATTCAGTTGTACATGTATATATTTCAAACAAACACGAAGATGTTGCAACTTTTAGGAAACAGAGTTACCAATAGCTGAGCCTTCATTGATAAGGCCGAGTATATATTAGTGGAATAATCTAACTGTGCATTATTTGATGTTAAGACATTTTAATGCAAAGAGATAACAGCGTGACTTGTAGTGTGTTCCTCAATCACTGTTTAAGCGTTGACAGAATAATATCGAACTCTATACGATTTGATACTAGGCATCGTTTCACGCCCTTGGTTCACAAATTCAGAATTGTGTGTGTCTACCATTGACGTTGATGCAGGTTTAACCACGACCACACATAGACGACACTAACCGGTTTAAGGAAGCTTGGGGAATGTTGTGCCATGTCAGAATCAACGCTTGTCCCAATTCAGACAAAATCAATGGCTGGTTCGACAGGGTACATGCAGGTTCAGAGAAACGGCTGGGCAAGTGAGAACTGGAATGTTCTGCTATCTCAGGAAATCTGTCAACACGAGCGACATGAGGAAGGACATGATCGCTGGGCTGTATCGCAGTATCGCAGACCTGTCTGATTCCTATTGACAGTGACAGTGACATCCCCACCATTCCAGAATGCTGTCCCCACCAAACTGTTACACTAACGGATAATCTCTGAATATATACTCAGTCAAAAACGAAACTTCACAATCTTTTAAAAATAATGAATAATTTTTCTCTGATGATACATCTATGTATCCGAAATGGGATCCCTATCTTTCGACTCTAGAAAAACATGAGCAAAACCCACTCAAACCCATCCATTCGTTGTGCAAATGATGTTAGTGCCAAATCAGGTTTTGCACGTGCGGCTGATCACGCGATCTTCGAGTCGAAGTTTTTTTCCATTTGCACGTGTTTGCACTGGCCTCAAGAATTGAAAAAATACTTTTAAAGCACAGTTCTAACGGTACTTTAAATGCCACGCTTGTCAAATGTGCAACGTGAACGTTCCGTTGGCATGTTGCAAGTGGGAAGATCACTTATTGACGTCGCAAAAGCAATGAGATGCAGCTGTCGTATTGTGTATGACTTGTGAGGTCGTCTATAACAAACTGGCACCACTTCTGATCGCCCAAGGTCGGGTCGTCCACGTGCGACGTCAAGAGCAAAAGATCAAAACGTCAAATCGTCCTACGTCACCTACGTGACAGATTTCTGCCGGCTACACGAACAAAAGGCTGAAATGTTTAGAGGTCGACTGTCCTCACAGACCATTCGAAATCGGTTGTGGGCTGCCAGTCTCCATTCTCGACGTCCTTATTGTGACGACATTCTGTATACACGTTTTGAAACGGCGGTTGGCCTAATGGAACTGATTGCGACAGATCTCAGCAATGAAATAATAACAATTTAGCCATCTTACCATCTCTTGTTCTCTTATAGTGCCCTGAAGAAAGAATGTGAAGTTTCTTTTTTAACTCAGTATATATAACTTTGATGATAGCAAGCAAATCCAGTTAAATTCGAAAGTGGGCCCAAGTGAGAAGAGGAGATAATCTTGGACTTTAGCATTGTAAAAAGCACTTTTCAGTGTAGGGAAAATAATATGGTTGAGGGAGTATGACACAGGCTAAAAAAATATCATCGTTGAACAAAGCACCCGTTAACATACTGTTCACCTCGCCGTCTGTATACCTTGTCCTTACATCTGAGTTGTCCAGATGAAATCTAGACTCGACAGTGAACAAGACCTTTCGAATCTTGTCTCGTATGCCGTAGATTCTGCATGTACTAGAAGAGATGTGCCTGTCGTTGGAGCAATATTGGAGGTTTTGCAGGGCCGGGTGTTCTGCTGCCTCAGTTCGTTTCGTACATTCCTTTAACTGACTGGACGTAAGCCAAGAATGGTTCCAGTCGGTGCCTTCGATGGGTCAGCCGAATGTGATTGTCTTGCTGACTTGACGTGAAGTCACGCGTGGACGGCTGGTTGACACCAAAATGTCTGGCTTCTTCATTTTGGGTCATTCAAGTGAACTTCACAGATGTTAAAAAAAACATGCAAAAATGGAGTGCAAAATGCACGTGATACGCGCGTCACGTGCCATCAAATGTCATGCAAAGTGATTTGCTACATGTGTATCTAGGGCTATTTTTATAACTTTTCAAATGAATTTTCATTATTTAATTTGATGTGCACAGTTATTCTTTCCCTTTAGAAGTTATACACGTTGACTTATGCATATTGAGCTGGGGGAATTGCATCTGTGAGGGTTCTCTTGCCATGTGCATTGTACGACGTTATTGCCAACGTGCATTCACAAAACGTGTGGCAACAGAACAAGTCCTTTCGTTGTAACTAGGAAGTCGCCTTAGCATTAGAATATGGTCATACTGGAAGAGAGCTGCAACAAAGGCAAAACATAAAGGAAGGCTGTTCTTCACCACAAAGAGATAGGCGCTCAGAGGATATCATTCAACCCTCGTATGTACTGGACGCTTGACATTGGAGTGTACATTCTCTTCTCTTAGTGTCTTTGCGCACCTATGGCATCTAGCATTAATGGCATTATGTAACTTAGTTTCAAGGCCGCGTTGGAACGCTTTCACCCACTCGTCCAAATGTCACAAATATGTGTTTAGTTCTAGTTCTCAGGAAGAGGACTGTTGAGCCCTTATCTGTGCAGTGATGGCAGAACACGACATTAAGCATCAAGGATTACTAACGGTGTACGTTAGAGCAAACTTTCTTGGGCTGTCCATAGTTTGGTCGGATGTGATGATGCATCGTCCCACTTTGAGGTCTGAAAGGAATCCTCTTTTAAATGTTTTTTTTCTTGGAAATCTGAACTTTTGGGGTTGTTGTGCACATCAGCGGTCAGCTGTATGGCAGAAAACTGCTACCTCTCCTGTCCCACTCGCACACAAACGTAACATTTTCTTGTTGGAAGATATATGGTGTATCTCCATAACCATTAACTTGTTCCCTTTCTTTAAATCTTTGAATAGACATCTTGACAGTGGGTGACATCATCAACTTGTAGAAATCCACATAGGTAGATGGACGTTTAGGAAATATAGAATCAAGTATGTGCGTTGCAACAGAGGCAGGGTCAGCTTCTCATCGTTCTTCAAGTTATAACCATTGAAATTAGCTCATTTCATGAACCATTCCACATAGCTAGGCAAAGATGTTGGTCCAAAAACAATATGATTCTGAGTAAAATGCTTGTCAAAAAATGCCTAGCAAGACCCCTCGACAGCTGCTCAAAGTTGCAGACGTGGGTTTTGGCTTACTACTGCAGGGTGAGACTTTCCCACAAATACCCTTCTGTGAAACGTTTGGAGATGTTGTATCATCACATAATCTCCTGTGTCTTCTTAGTCTTCTTCCCAAGTTAAATCTACCACAAAGAAGAAGGTATACAAAGTTAACATGGTCTCTAGAATGACTCCTTTATTTAATTAAGCCCATGTGAAATTATGATTATAAAAATGTGACCGTACTTAATTATCCAGTTTATTACATCTAAATTGTTTAAAGAGTATTATCAATGCCGGATTGTACATAAATACAGTCAGTAAATTGAGGTTGTGTAAGAATAGGAATAGATACATACTTAATATATAATCTTTCTCCTGGAAATAATCACAAAACAGTTCATAAAAATGATGTTTTTATTAGTCAGCATCACGCATGACACAGTGACAAGTACAAATTTTCTGTACAGATTCATTCTGATCCATCTAAAAGTAGCACTTGACATCATGAACGTCAGATCAAAGTTTATTTCCATGAAGTAATTCAATACGATGACTGATGAAACATAAGTATTGATGAAAATGACTATCTTAGATTATCTTAGACACTTGTTCAGATTAAGTGGATAAATAGTTACTGAAAGAATATGCAATGACACGACCTGATGGAGTAGCATAAATGATAACAAAAATAACACTACTATTGAAAACATTCATTCACACCTGGGAGGATCCAAGTAATAACACTATTTTCCATGGATACCATTACTGTACAATTACTGACACGCCAGCATAGTACCTGCTACTTAAATGATCCCTGATATGACAAAACACAATATGACAGTATGAAGTTAGCACAAATGTCAATGAAAAAACATTCCTTTGATTCTCCAAAAGCAATACCAAGTTTTGTACTTGACCTATTTCCTAGTTTTTTCCAGTCAGAAAATCCAGTTTAGAAGTTGGCAGGTGTACAATTAAGGGAAGATATTCTTTGACAGTAACATTCCAAACAACAATCTTTTAACATCTTACCATTTAGATTTGAACATGGTAAAATGTAGCTTTCATCAGTTATAACATTACAAGATTAGTCCCTAATATTCAGTTACACTTAACAGCGATCAGTAAAATGCTTTGACATTGTTATACTATACTGCTTTATACAAAGATTTGTAGCACTGCTAGCATGTCATACAAAGTCAACCTTGTGTCCATTCTATCAATATTATTTCTACTGATTACACACCCCTCTCACTCTGCTCCTCCTTTCAGTATTCTCTACTCATGCAACCAGAACAAACTTCATGCTCATCATTACCACCTATCACTGAATCTACCAATATCACTGTGTCTAGCCATATCGTTCTTTATCCTGGCGCACTTCCTCTTGTCGCTTCAGGATAGCTGCATTCTTCTCCTTGATTCTCTGGATGCGTCGCTCTAGCTCATCATCTGCTTCTATAAGAATGTAAACCATTTAGCATGTAGATATCATCTTCAACATGTATTCAATACAGACCAGGATATAGCATTGTGGGCAAAGTATTAATGCTGACAATCTGTATCAAAATGGTCCACATCAGCACAGCCTGCCATGAAAACATTTGGAGTAATACAACAGGTCTATTTCAACAACAGTAATTCCACAATTATAACGAACATGTAAACAGTAACAGCTCGAAGAAGTGAGTCTAGATTCGCATAACATCATATATACAAATACTATGTCAAATACACGGAATAACAATGTCTCTTCAGGTAGAGCCATGTACCTGAGCCATGTTACGCCCTGGGCCACAGGCCACACAGTGGGATATTGTGCATGTTCCTGACTTACAGCCAGCAATCTGTGGCAAACACACTGGACAACAGGTAGGGGAATCTGTTAAAAACAATGGCACATGAGGCAACCTCTTTGGACCTGCACTCATATGCACTGATATGTTTGTCAGAAGTTCCAGACATTCTTCTGAACGGAATAGAAAACCAATGATTTAATTACTGAAAATGTAATCATTCAACAGAAGCAATGCCATCAACCTCTGCATGTCCAATGAATATATGAAGAAGTCACCAAAACATGTACACAACCCTGAGTGTTAATGAGTAGCATAAAAACTACTTAGTAGTATTTGTACTACTTGATGTTCTGCATGTCTTAGTGTCTCACACAGAACATGATGGTAGAAGGTTGTTAGGCCTTTTCCCCATCAAAGGTAATACATTCACTTCTTTTAATCAGTGACAATCAATATCATCATTAGGTACATATGCATGTATACGAAAGGCATTCAAATTCTTCAATGGTAGAAATAAAGTTACTTTTTTCACAAACAACTTTTCATGCAAATAAAATGATCAAGATAGTTAAATGATTTCTGGTAATTAATACTGCATATATGACAAAAGGCCATATGTGGAAGGTTTCAGAAAGATTGTTGCAATGGTTGTCTGTGTAGTCACAATAGTGAATGACCAATTCATGGTGATGACATATTAACACTGAGATATACACTATATCTTCACACAAATACACACTATTGCACCGTAAACATTCCTGTAAAGGTCATCATACCATACTAGTTAAATGTCTCCACGAAAAATAGGTAAAATGAAACACTAATCATTCTCGAAAATATGGGGGATCAAATCCATGGTGAAATTTTAACAGAGAAACATAAATAAATCCAACCAGTACTGATAAGCAATGGATAATAATTAATACATTGACAGTATATATATGTATTTGTAATCATCTTCATAGTTTAAGGTAATGTTTCACCTTTGAAAGTACAAAATTAATAAAAATTTTTTTAATAAATTCACAAACCTTATTCCATTTCAAACTTCATATTTTTTCCAGTCCATATATGGACAAGCAACAAGACTATGAAGAGTTACTTCCCTTTATTATCCCAAAACTACTGAGAATGAGCAAACTAAAATCTCAGTTGAATTTGCTAGGAGACATGATTTGATACATCCTTGAAAATGCATATTATACTCCAAATAATATCAAGCAAAAATCATCACTTAAAATAATGCCCTCACTTTCTCAACACAAAATTCAAAGACAATGTTGAGATTTATTCATAATTTGTAAACTACAGGAATAAGAGAAAGGAAACTACTTTATCCATAACACAATATGCAGACAAAACTTGTGGTGTACCTTGTTTCTTGTTTATAACATGACTATCATATACCCATGATGAAGTGTTGAAAAGGTACTTATAAACACCATGGCTGTTATGCCAGGAAACACCCTGTGGTTTAACTCAAACTTTCCGTCACTGCCTGCAACCATACACTGTTCCTGAAGCACTGTCATATGATACTACTCAGCTAGAACTATTTCAATTTTTAACAACAAATCTGTCATTTATGTTTTTTCTCATTATTTCAAGTTTCCAAGCATCAATATACAGAATTAACACGACAAAGATAAAATCAAACACAGTGCACAAATACAATATTTCAAAGTTCAGCAGGACAGTTACCAAATCAAACAAGTTCAAGTTACATGAACAGCAAAAACTGTCTATGCTCATGGCACTTTAACTTGTTCGCATATATCCCAAACTTTCCCCCAAACCAGGACTCTCTAATCTCAAAGGACATAACATACGTGGAGAATCTTCTGATGCTTCTTCTGCCAAGACTTGCTTCATTTCTGTGGACTCCAGATCATCAAGAACATGCTTCCCATCTTCTGTACTCTTCTGTTTGGCATCAGCACCACCATAGCTGACTTTCAACTTAACTGATTCTGAATTAGACTGAAGTAGCTGACGACCTAATCGGTCATGGACAGATGCACGATATCTGGATGAAATTTCTTTTTCCGAGTCAACTGTCACACTCAAAGAGTTCCTATCTTTAGCCTCAAACTTAGCTTTTCTTTCGGAATGTTCCTTAGTGGAATTTGCCTTTATAGTTACTTTACTGTGGTCATCAAAGTCAGCTGTCACCTTTCTGGACCTTCTGTTTTGTTTTCTCCTCCCAGGATCAGAAGAAATGATTCGTCTGTTAATATAATCAGAATTTGATTTCTTCAAGGATGTCAATTCTGAATCAGAGTTTTCATTGTCTGAGTTATTACTCTCTTTTAACCTTGAAGATTTACTCTTCCAGATGTCAGTTTCCTTTTTACTATTTGGCATCACAATACTGCTGGGCAGTCTTGGTCCATCAGAATCGCTCTCGCTCTCACCCAACAGTTCCACGCTTCGCTGCCTTCCACCACCTCTTTGGTGTTTGGATGGAACATCATTTTGGGGGTCCCTAAATTGACGTCTTCTGTTAGCCAAATGGTTGCGTTGACTTGGAGGGCTGCCATGACGACCTTGTCTTTGCCAGCTATCAAAACGTTCGGTAGTGTGTCGGACTGGTCGGCTTCTGTTTCTGTTCACACCTATCCTGTTCTTATTTTCACCCTTCCTCCATGCCCTGCCTTCTTCACAATCACTTTCACTGCCACTTATTTCAACGTCAATGTCAGATATTGAATCATCTGATGTATTGGCAGTAACTTCTGTTTTCTTACTTTCCACAATCATGCTATTACTTTTGTCTCTTGTCTTAGGCCTCCAGTCAGATCTCTCTTTTCCTTGTCGGTCTTCTCTATGAGGCTTTACTTCATGATTTTCTTTGGATCCACTTTTCCTTCGTGTCTTAGAAGCCTTCCTCTTCTCATACCTTTCAAAGTCTTTTGAATAACGTTTAGGCACAGGAGACACTGATCTAGATTCACGATATTCCTTTGGTCTCTTCTTAGACCGTGGCACAATTCCCTTCAATGAAATTGTCTTTTTCACTTCACTGATCCCAGACACAGGAGACCCTTCAAATTTTCTCTTCCTGGCCTCTAACCGTTTTAGTTCATTTGCTGACATATTTGTCTTAAACACATCTTCATCTCCATCCACCACTTTCTGAATCTTGATGTTTTCAAAATCTTTTGATGCTACAGAGACTGTAGCTGAGTTTGGCTGATCAAGATCTTGTTGTCGATTGCGGCGGTTGGTCAGTTTTTCAGACAGATCCCCTGCAACCTTTTCGTTACAATTTTCCTCCTTCATCTTAGCTCTGTGATGTGCAAGTTTTTGTGAGAGATCAAAGTTAGCTGTTTGAACATCCCCAGTAGTCACAGTCTCAAGAATATTTTTAGTGGTCCACTTCAAAGGCGACTCATCTTCCTTCCCTGAGCTGCTGCCAAATACCTGTCTGCGATCCATACTTTCTTCAAGTAATCTATCTGTCTCAAGTCTTTCATTTCTCTCCTCTTCAGTCTCCGATTGAAGATTAACATCACTGTCTGTCTTATGGTCATCTTTTTTTTCACTCTCAGACTGGTCTTTATTGTCACTGTCTTCACTCAGGCTTTCGTCACTGGCACTGTCATTGTCTTTGGACCTGTCACTTTCATAATCACTTAACCCGCTCTTGCTGTCAGAGTCTGAGGATTTATCATTGTCCACTTCAGAGTCACTGTTGTTCTGATCAGATTCATTTTCCTTGTCAGACGACTTAAGAGGAGTTATTTCTTCTTCTTCTTCAGACTCCTCTTCACTTTCACTGCCACTTGTATCAAATCTACTGAACTTCCCAGAAGCTGAAATATAGACATAAATATGTGTGACATATTGGACTTGTCTAAAAATAACAAAACTGTGATAATGCCCTGAGGGTAATCATAATTAAACTGCTATGGTTTTCTACACTCTTATTACTTTAATGAATTTACGCATAATGCAAGTCTCTCAGTGTTGGTGTCTATAAAAGTATCTGTTCTTACTTTGAAAATTGCATCTAACCCCCATTTGAATTTTCAGAATAAATGTACTACAACTACTGGGTTTCTCCATCAAGTACTAGTAATCAAAAGATGTCTCGACATCATGAGACAGTTTTAAACCACTTTCAGCAATACTCCAGCAACACAGTGGGGAACACCAGACATGGGCTTCACACATTCTAACCATAATATGGGGATTCCATCCTGGGTCATAGGCTACAATACTGCCCTTTGCCAGACAGAGGTTGTGTGGGTGCCAATATGAACTACATTGCAATCACTAAAACCTAGTCCCATTCCCTCCAAACTCACTCCCTCCTTGCCATTTTAATGCATTCCATATGTGTAGTCACGGTCCAAGACCTTCAAAATCAACGAACTACACAGAGGCAACACTTCGATAACACTATTGTGACTTCAAATATGGTTAAACTAGGATCAGTACCATTACAGTAACCTTCAGTGTTTTAAAAAACAGCCAGGTAATACACAGATAGAACTACCTAATACTGTTTCAGAACTGGACAAAACTTTCATACCTTTCGGCCTAGAGGGACTGGCTGTCATGCTGTTGCTGTCAGATGTTCCTGAGCACCACTTATCCTGTGGACGTAGCAGCACTGGTTTAGATGTCTCAACTTTTGGCATGGCATTCACTGTGTGATCAACAGATCTGTTATCACTGAGTGATACTTCACCCTGCATTGGCATGGGGCTAATTACAATCAGGTTGTTGCCACGCGGAGGTAATCCTCTTGGGGCATTTCCATGACTGGCACTCCCTCTGGATACAGATGCTCTAGATGCACCGCCACGAGAAACAACCCCTGGTGGAGTACTGCTTCTGTTGACACTAGACATAGAAGCAATACTCCTTGAAACACTGCCCCTTCCAACGTTCCTTCTGTGGGACCTGCCTCCAGATGAATGCACATGGGGTGCCTGGCCTCTACCGTAGGAAGGGTGGCAGTTGTGCTGGTGGTAGAAGTCACTGGACTGGACTATCTGATGGTAGTTTGGTGGGGGTTGTGAATACTGGCTGTGTATATACTGGCTAGGTGGCTGACTGTTGTAGTAGTTTGGCGAGTGTGACTGTATTGGCTGCACAAGGTTGGTGGCTGACCCAGAAGTTGGGGGAGCTGTACAAGAGGCCTGCAATGTAAAACTGGCCTTAAATCAATGACATCAGCCTATTTCAAAAAGAAATTTGACTTGAAACAGAAAGTACTGACGTCGACAGAACAAGTAGGTGATCATGACACATGGAAGTGTGGTTTGTTCTTGATGTAATTCTGAACAACATTTCAGTTATATCTTGGCCAGTCAGGTTAAGGTGGGAAGATGAACCAAACTTTAGTAGTCCTTGATGATTACCACTTTTGTGAACCACAAAAACAGGTGTTATGGGTACCATAGGACCATAGGCTACAGCATGACCAAAGAGTGTACAAGCTTTGCCCTGGTCATCTTTGTATCAGAATCATATTGTTTGGGTGAAAACTTTGAAGAATATTGTTTGCATGTCTTATGCTAGACCAATCAGTTTCAAATTTGCTCAATAGTTTGGATTCATTTTGACTAGAATCTTTTGGTGAATTATTCTTACACATGTACTTCAAAGCAGCTGGTTAAAACATGCTTAATATATATTCTCTCTTCTGACACTGACATGGCTTGATAGATACTGTCTTCTGCTAACCCAGAAAGTGTTATCCTAAGCCAGACACTGCACTAGCATTCCAAAATGCCCATGCCCATGTAAGCAGAGAGATTGAGAGTGACACTGATAGTTTGATGTGGTGCAAAAACAAGTTTTTAAATCATTTGAATTGGTCAAAGGAATGATACTTTCCATTAAACAAATCATGAGTCTTATTTGTATGCATGCAAGGGTACTTTTACTTTAAAATATTATAAGCACGCCATTTCAGTATGCACTAATTTGATCAATTTGATTTGGGCAATTTCATTTAAAATGTGTGACAATTATTTTAGCTGAGTTCCATAAATCAACATCTATCAGCTATATCATCTCATGACATAATGAATGAGCCATGATGCAGATGTGGTCCATAGCAATTTGTATGATTAATGGTATACCAAAATGCTTGTGCTCATTTGAAAATGCAGTATACAGCAACATTGAATCCTGTACAACAGGATACACCCATCAATACACCCCTACCACATGGAACATTTAGTGAGTCGCTGTATAATTCTGAAACAAAAGTAATTACCACACTTGGATTGACTAGAGTTTTCTCAAGTGTCTTCAGAGCTGCTTCCTTCAAGGCTTTCAGATCTTCATCCTCTTCCACCACAGGCTTCTGCTTCTGTCAACACAGCAACATGCCTTGTCCAGATGGTAGACAGTCTCTACATTATTATGGACACTATTTTTACTTGATATTGACATTGATTGTTAGTAAATCTTAACTGTAAATGTAAGTAATAGTATTTGATAATGATCCACTGTCTTTACATTAGTTAGTTAAATACAACTGTAAATAATGGGTGGGTGGGTGAGTTTAGATTTAGCAGTGTTTCAGCAACATTATGGCTGGGGACACCAGAAATGGACTTTGCATACTGTGACCCCAAACTGGGGTCTCAGGCATCACAAGCAAATGCTTAACCCACTAGACTACCTCACTGCCCCTACAACTGTAAATAAACATTAAACTTCAACCACTTCTCAAAAGCAGGAGTTCCATTAGCTTTTGCTAGGTCCACTTAGATCAGTAAATGAAATACATGTCAATCTAAACCTGTAAAAAGAATAGTGAAAAGGGCCACATTTTGCACATACTGAACACATTTAAAGCTTCACATTTATCCTATTCCTTCAACCATGCTCAATCTGTTCGCATACCAAAAATTACCATATTGATAAATCTTTGGTACCCATTCGAAAGACAAAACACTGAGTCATCAAATCAAACAAACAGGGGAAATATTTTGTAAGATCACAGTTACTCAACTCGTGCAAATGAACTCATAAAGCATCTCAAAATACAACTGGGAACTTTGCAGTCTTAATATATAACATCCTTTTTAGTAAGAGGTTCATTTTAGAAGTAGTTTTGTTTGTAAATAAGTTTTAGAAAGTGGTCAAAGGAAACAAATGTTACACATGAAATTACACTTTCTTTGCAAAGTCCAAATTCTTGTTTCCTTTTTGGGTTTTGGGATTCGACCCAAACTCTGAGAGTCGAGACAACAAAGTACCACCACATACAGTCAGCAGCTTAATCAATGCATGAAGTTTCAGTCACCGAGTGGCGTTGTGTGCTGGTGAGTTACTGCCTCACTCTCACAGTGTGGGTTTGAATCCTTGATCTGACTTAGCCCCAGCAAGTACAGGTACTCAAACTTGTACTTCATAGAAGTGTAATCCTAAACACAACATTGTTATTTGTCACTGGCAGTATAGTTCAACTTTCAGTTTGGTGCCATTACAGCCAAGTTATTGATACAGGAGATGAAAATAGTGACATCACTCGAGCAGGTTAAGGCTTGTTGATGAATGTTTGAAGACCATGCATATCACAATGGAGTAAGTGAGTGAGTTTAGTTTTACGCCGCATTCAGCAATATTCCAGCTATATGGCGGTGGTCTGTAAATAATCAAGTCTGGATCAGACAATCCAGAGATCAACAGCATGAGATAACTAATGATGTGTCAACCAAGTCTGCAAGCCTGACCACAAGATCCCTTTAGTTGCCTCTTATGACAGATTAGTCACCTTTTATGGCAAGCATGGCTTCCTGAAGGCCTTTTCTACCCAGTGACCTTCAAGGGTCCATATCACAATGGAATAGAAATATAAGACATGATGGATAATCACAGAATTATCATGAAGTTTTATGGATGGGAGCAAAAATTACATTTTTCATAGACGCCAGTGCAGCAAATCTCAACGCTGCCAATTCTTCATCCTGAAATCATACAAATCAGATTTATTTTTATTGAAACAATGTGAAAAAAACCCCAAACCAAATGGACATTAAGAGTCAAATACAGAATTCAGGAATTTATGGAAGACAATCAAAGAGAACATAAATAAAAATCAGGAACGATTGTATCATTGCTTTATTGAAGGTCACATGCAACCAAAATATCAAACAAAATTAAACCACTGTTATCACTTATTCATCATATACAAAATCAATTGCTGAGAAAAACCAAATATATGTAAACAGAATTATAAGCATATAATCGCAAGTTGTGCATTGCATATTGTCACTATCAGACAGACAAGCAGCCATATAGGTGTGAATAAACCAGGCATTGAGTTTTCCCTCTGACAGAGTCTGCTTATCCCAGTCAACATGTTTTTGTTTATTTTATGTAATGAGTAGATTATCATTTGTTTGTGTACACAACCAAGCATAGACTACTGCTCACTACCTCATACTCTGGCATACTGTTTTGAGCTCTGTGCATGCATTATGACCACTGAGCAGCACAGCTTTTGAAACCACATTTCCCCCTGTACGCTTGAATTCTGAATTTGCAGGCTTTTTTCATCACGTTTTTTTTCAACTGTAAAGGTTGAATTGGCATTTTTGATGATTTTTTTCGGTAAGTACATACCAAAAGGTAAGAATGTGCAAAGTTGTGTTTTACGTTGCATGTGACCTTTAACTAATGCCAGCATTAAACTCTAATGAAACAATAAATCCTTAATGCATCTTTAGTTAATAGCATCATGAAAAACATTTGTATCAAACACTTATTAGCATATCATTATCTAATGATGTCCTAATGGAAATATTTTCTTTAATTTCTTGGACTCTTGTAAGTATTTCCCACATTTCCCTGACCTGAACATGTAAGCGTTACTCTCGGTTGTCTCTCAAAATGGCATTCTTACAGCTAAACCTTGGAAAAAAAACAAGTATTTCGACAGCTGTGATCTAAATAATTCTGAAATGTCCCCAATGTAACAAGAATTGGTTGGGATGTTTTGGAAAATACATGAACACAAATGCCAAAGTGAGCTTTCTCACAACTGAATTTAATGGCACTTTACTTCATGAACATTTAGTGGAATGTTTATGCTATATTAAAATTTGATACAACTAGGTCCAGAGTATCTAGGGGTTTAGGGGTCTAGACTTGTGACAAATGTCACAGCCAGTTCTACGCCCACTGTTTTCATTCCTTTTCTCAGAGGTAAAACCTGACAGAAACCTTTCTCAGAGACTGAATGAAGCACATTTTTTGTAATACACAAATCAGCTGTATTATTTTAAGTCTTGTATACTTGACTTTATTATTAAAGGTCACATGCAATGTAAAACACAACTTTGCTGATACTGATACCTTTCAGTATACACTTACCAAAACAAATCATCAAAAATGCCAATTCACCCTATAAAGTTGGGGGAAAAAAAAAGTTTGTGACATCAGAGTTCCAACGATTCATTAATTTTCCCCCAACAATGAGGGAAAAGATGGTTTCACTAACTATGCTGCTCTACACTCAAAACATATGTGCAGTGAATAGGTTCGCAGAGCTTGAAACAGTATGCATGCCTGGAGTATGAGGTTGTGAGCAGTAGTCTAATCTTGGTTGAGTACACAAACAAATAAATAATCTACTCATTTCATAAAATAAGCAAAACAAAAAACACGTTGATGGTGATAAGCAGACTCTGTCAGAGAGAAAACTTGATGGCTGGTTTATTCACACCTTTATGTTTGGCCTGCCTGACAGTACGTAAGGCACAACTTCAATCACTGACCACTTGAAATTTGAAATTAACACCCATCAGGCTTACGCCATAAGCAAAAAGCCGACTAAGCGTATCAGCAAATGAACCAGTGGTCATTGAAAAGGCTTTGTTAGACTTGAGCGCACACCCTCCAGCTCTGACTGGGTTTGGTATCGCGGCAGCTTCGTTTCTAGGGAAGTAAACCCAAGTACAAAATATTGCACTTTTGATTTGCGATTATATGCTTATAATTTTGTTTATTTGTTCCTTCTCAATCAGCAATGCATTTTATATATCATGCGTAAGTGATAACTGTGTATTAATATGCCCAACTTTTTGATTGCATGTGACCTTAAGAAATAACAGAAGAGTGAAATTACTGATTGACTGTCAGCAGACCTCATTAGTTGAATGCAAATGGATCTGGAATAGGTATACAGGGCACAGCTGTTATGCCTGTTGTAGAATTATTTCAAGTGTTTTTGCTAAGTGTGTTGGCTTATGGATAGATTCTTGTCCCAAGGCAAAAACATTGAATATTGCAGATTGATAGTTCACTTGAGCTCAAGAGGTCACTGTCAGCACGGGTATTACAGAAACGTACCCTAGGTACCTTTCTGTATACAGAAATGTACTCTACTGGCTTGGGACCAGTTATTGCCATATTTTAGCGGCTTTTCGCAATTTCACCAGTAGTTCCTGAACCAAATGAAATAAAAGTTTTCATGATGATAGATTAGCTATTCACCGATGTATCCTGCTTGTTTACAGTCGCCGATCATGTTTTTCTATTATGCGGCCAACAGGAAGCACGGTAGTACATATTGTGCTTTCCAAACAACTAACAGGAACAGATATCGCCACTTTCGAATATTTCACGTTATTCACCAAATATTACATAAAATTTGTATATAACTTGTCTTTCTAACCTTGCAATACTGAGCACATTTCATAAATGGTATTTTATCTTAAAAATGAAATTTGATAGAGCGAACTCTACACATCTTGAATGTGGACGAATGCTGATATCAGACGTTGTTTTCACCTCATTGAATTGTTTCCAATTGTCAGATCGAACTGAAATTTTATTTGTGGATATGTTACTGACAGGAAACCTAAATGTAAATCACACCAGATTATTTAAGTTTTAAGCATGCAACTCTGATATTCCAATCTTGGACCAACAGATGTATTTCCTCTCTATAGTAACTTGTATTGACTGTTGGTGAATTTTGTAGACAAAACACATACATATTCCAATAGATTGGTAGACGTTTGTAGAATAAAATGAATACAGTTGATATTATCATTTTTAAATAAGATTTGTATCTGTTTGTTGTTATTTTAAACTAAAAGAAGTAAACGACTTTAAGTGTTTTGTTGTGGTCGATGTTATTACAAAGTTTCAATGAAATAACTGGATGATTGTTATGGAATTTGTTTTAGTTTGAGTCCTTTGAAACAATATACAAATCTGTTAAGTGTTGTTTTATTTCATTATTAATATTCACATTAAGCAAGTACATAAAAAAATCAACTGACGAGGATTGAAATCTGAGCAGAATAGCACATGCCAGATGTCAGTAAGAAGAACAAGGTAAATAACTGACAATGTTAATTAGCTCTCCAAACACATCATGATATCAGTGTTACAGAGGACAGCAGTAAACAAGTGATCCATTTATTTTTAGGGTGTGGGTGTGGGCGTTATTATTCAATTACACACACACTGCACAAAACTGTTCCATCCATCCTCCCACACACCCAACATGAAACCACTCCTCACGCCTGTCACACGTTGTCCATTCAGTCTCACACTCACTCTCACCAATTGGATTCTGCAGCTCACACTTCTTGCACACAGTTTTGTGATCACTCTCACTCTCATACCCTTCATACTCTCGCGCTTTTCTCTTCCTTGTGCTTCTCCTTTCAGACGCTTGCTCTGCTGCTCTCCTTTCATTTTTTCCTTTCTTTGCTTCAACCTTTCCTCTTTCAACCCTTTTCTCTCTCTGAATCTCCATCCTCAACATGGCCCTTTCATTTCTCCTTTGCTCTCTCTGCATTTTCTCTTTATTTCTCGGCTTTTTTCGACTGTCTTTCCTCACTTTTTCCTTTCATGTCATCCTTTCTCCTTTTCTCTCTTCTTTTTCTCGCATACTTTCCATCAATTCGTTACCTGTAACTACATGTGCAACCTTTATTGCCTTGGTACTTTTCTTTGGGACAGCAGTCTTTGGGGGTTGAAGAATCATGCCCAGATATGTGGGGATAAGACGAGAAGTAACAAGTGGGTTTATGAGAAAATTTCCACATGTTGCACAAGAGTGGGGTTGTGACTGGGACATTTTGATTGTGTTTCTTTGGTTGAATTTGACATTTGGAGCTGTGTATTAGTGGTTGACCTAGCCATGAATGTAGGGGCAACAAGCTGGGATTTGTCAATAGCCCCTGGGTCAAATGGATAGATCCCAGTATTCCTGAACAATTCCTTGACTCTCGCTGGGGAACATACTGGGTCAATGGAATGGTTCAGAAGGAATGGGAATCTAGCCTTTCCAACAACCATGTGGCTATTGGCAATTCCAAGGTTGGTTGCCAAATCAGAGAGAATTTGGCTTCAAGGGGCTCAAAAATGTCTACATCGACAGGTTGGAGGATGTGTGTTGTATGGGGAGGCAAGCAAAGAAATTCTATTTCATTTTCTTTTGCAATCTCTAGCACCTCTAGTTGGACGTGACAATCATGACTGACTACAATCAAAAGTATGGGCCTTGCCACAGTTGGGCACAAAGATTTTGGTGAGCCTATCTGTAAATAATTCTGTATCCATGCACCCAGATTCTGACACAGCGAATAGCCAGTCACCTGACACTCCTTCTTTGTAGTTCCTATGTGGGAGGGACTTAACATAAACTACCATTGTTGGTAGAACTCTGCCACTGGCACAGACTGTGACGGTTCCTGTAATGTGATCTGAAGTCGAAAGCGACTGCTGGTATGCATGCTCCCCCCAGCTGTGGTCACTCTCTCACGGCCCATCTCTTTACCAGAAAAGCCGGACTCTCCTACATTAAAAATCTTTATCAGTAATACCAAGTCTGTTCAATGTTTGATCGAGAAGAGTAAAGTACTGGTCCATAACTGTTTGATTAGACATCCTTGTCCTGGACCTGTCTTGACATTCCGGACGTCTCTTTTGGAGATGGGGATGCCGGCTAGAAACTTTCGGAACCAGTGCTCCGATTCCGCAGCCTCTGCAAACGAGGGTCTTCCAGATCTTTGCATAATCGTAGTTATGAACGATCTGCTTACTGATCTAGTTAATGAAAAGCCTTGGTTAGCCATGTAAACTAGGCAGTTTGTCATGCTTTCTTCTTCTTCATCTGTAAGCAATGCCTGAGGCCCTGGTTTACTGCCTAAGGCCTTTTTTGCTTTACCCTTAACGTGATCATTTAAAGTTTTCCATGGCATGCCGAAAATATGGGACGTTCCTGCAATAGTTCCTTTCCCCTCCCCTACATATTTTACTGCGATGGACAAATTTGTTTGATCATATTGCTTCCTTACTTTTTTAAACAGTCAACATCTACAAATAGAAAGAAATGAAATTGTTTTGAAACGTTTCTCATATGCGTAATCCTAGTATTATTCTGGGAGAATGAAACATGTACATGAATGTAATATCATAATAGGATTAATATATCAATCCCGATGCATGCTTAATTTGTATGAAATAGTACAGGGAGACATGGACTTTCTTATCTCCTCATTTTATAAATTCATAAACATATTCACGCCAAACTTTCTTTCACATGGTTTAGTGTAAGTTGAAATAGCAAAAATTTTCTTTACAAATCAAAAAGATGATGATCCTTAAAACAGTTTTTATAAAAGTTGTCCTAAGGAATGTAGCATTTTAAGTTTGTTTACTGAGCCTGGCGCTCAAATCTGTATCTCTGCATGGTGATCAATGTCTAATGTGACCACCGTTTAATGTAACTGCTGTGTTTGAGTGAACTAAACTGTAATTACATTGGGTATTGTTCATGTTCATGTGCATTCTACCATTCGGATAATACTTATACAAAGTGTTGTGCATTGTACCAGTTGTCTGCTACAATCATCAGAAGTCTCGGGTCGAGAACTAAAACATTGGAATATGTGTCTAAAATTCTACAGTCAAAGGTGAGTTTTTGTACTTTCACCATTATTTCTATATTCGTTACAATAATATGCTTCAAATATGAGAAGAAATTCATATATTAACTCATCGCCTGTCGCTCAGTACCCAATATCGTCTGCTATAAGCCATTGAAGCCGACAGCTGACAATGCAGCGATTCAGCGATTCGTTTCACTGGTTGACTACATCATGAACATGTTCAAGTGGAGTTGTATTTATCTTTTATGTGAAATTTTATACAAAAACCATATAGGAAAATGTTACTTTGTAACTAGAAACACAAGTTATACGTCACCCTGTCGATCATGTGACAACCTCCCCCCTGCTATTACAATTTCAGAGAAAAACAAACTTCTATCTATTGGTTTGAATATTTGTTTACTTACCATGGAAAAGCTTTAGGTAGCCATATCTATCTGAAAATTCCTCTTGGAAAAGCAATGAAACTGACATGGTCAGATATGCGCATGCGCTATATCGAGGAAGTGGCAATAACTGGTACGTGACAATAACTGGTCGCTAGCCAGCAGTCCAAGTAAATATACCCTAGGGCAATCCCACTCTGCATCGCGATGAAACTTGTTTCTTGAACATGAACTTAGATTTCTGAATGTCAAACTGCGGAAATGTTCAACATGGCAGCGCGAGGTTGTCAAGAAAAGCAATATACCTTCATTCAAAAGTCACTTGTAAAATATCAGACTAATGATCTCTCCGTTTCACAGAAAATTGACAGTCTCCCTTATGTTGACTGTCTACAATTGGGGTGACATACTTCCGTACAGATCCAGCACTGCTCTCATGAGCAAAAGTTTTGGATGTCCTGAAAGTGCTGTTTCCAAACTGTTCCCACTAACACCTGTCATATATGAACATGGAAAATTGTCATTATTGTCGTGATTAAAACACTCATACTGTCGTATGAGCCACATGTTCCCGATGCGGGTACGTTTTTGTAAATTTAGTTTGGCTAGGCTTAATAGGGTACATTTCTGTAGTGCCTGTGCCAACAACGACCCCTTCAGCTTCACCGGAATATACAATTCAATCAAACAGAGTTGTACTCCGAATGCTACTATTGTGAACTGTATCGGATACTAAGTCCAGGTACTGAACGTGGCCTGAACGTATACAGCAACACTAAATGATGTGAAAGTTAGTTGCCTACGATCAAATCTGCCGTTACGAGTTGTCGAGTTAAAAGCACCATGACTGCATGAACTCGCGGGACGCAATTCGTTTTCTGCTTCAAGATTCCTAGTGTTAGCACAAGGCCGGAAACATTTACGTAAATATTGGATCTAGAGAACACTGATTGGTCAAAAATGAAATTTTAAAATGTGTTTTTACTAATATTTGTAGACAACATCGCAATGATATCATAGAAAAAGGGGTGTTAAAGTTTGACACAGTGAAAAGTGAGTACCTCTTCGTCCGACGCCATTTTGAAGATCTGAAGGATCGCAGCCAAAATTAAGAAAAGAATAGTTTCATATAAAATCATTTTGCTCCACAGATTCACCTATTGCACTTCATATGCTCCAAATAAAAATATACTGCCCCTCATAACTTATATTCAGAAGAAAAGTGATCCGCACTCATCTATATGAAGTAAAACGATTGGTTAGCCGTATTCACGAGCCAAATTTGAAACAACAAGTGCCCGTCCTCGGCAAGACAAACACCACAGTTGCAGTCAATATCTCTGCTACAAGAAACACGTTGGATGGACTGTGTCTCTGAGTGCATTTAAGAAGCTAATGTCTGGTGAGATAAAGTGAAGATGATCAAATATATTCATGAAAACAGGGGAAGGTTTCAAATTAACAAGAATTTCAGACTGACTTAGGATCGATGCTGTTGCACTGTGGATCAAGGTGTACCTACTTTTATATTTGTCATTACATGAAATACACACATAGTGCTATAATGCCACATGTAATAAATGTATATTGAAGACATGCAGTTATGAAACGCCGTTATTTACTCAGTAATTGTACAGCTAGACTATGATGAAAAGTGAGTACATGTGAGGGATGAAAATACCCACATCCCCCAAGAAATTTAATGACGGAGATTTTCATAGAGTGACAGTTATAGAAGTTGGATATTGTCTGTTCAGAAACAATTAAAGAAACATGTTAAAACCAAACCTTATTTGATGAAAAATATATATTCAGGTGATATGACCTGACTACAATGCAATGTAAGGGGAATACGAGTGGAAATCTTAACGACATGTTGATCGATGCTCATGCTGCTACTCACTGGATTGTCTGGTTCAGACTTGATTATTTACAGACCTACCTTTAGAATAAAGCACCGCAAACTTTAAAAACATGTCATAATACTCTTTTATGTAATTGTAGGCGATAGGGTTGGTTTAACCTAACCCTAATGTTCTCACAAGAGGTTGTGGTGCTGCATTCTAAAGTTGCTTTGAATTGAGGATACATTGCAGTTCTAAGGGTTGTAAAAAAGCATGTTTGAATCATTAAGAGACTGATTAAATTATATTATTTTATGCCTCTTAAACTAAATTGACAGGTTGTATTTTCTTCATTCTGTTCCCAAATATTCTTCTACAAGATCAACAAGAACTATGTCTGTTGATGTCATTGGGCTACTCTAGGTAGACCACCACTGATTAGTAACTGCTAGTCATGGTTACTTGATGTCTGTTTTAGCCCTACCACTCACAGAATCCGTAAAGATCCAACTGAGCAACTAAGTCCATCTGAGGAGATAAGATGTCATCTCAGTATCCAGAGCTGAAGGGCTTCTACCACCTGCGTGAAACCATTGGTTCAGGTGAGTAGTAGATGAGAAGTTTCAACAATAGACATTCAGTTTCATTATCAGTGTTCATGGTAGGGCAAAAAGGTTTGCGTTCCAAAAACACATGTAGTCCCATGAATTATGCGTGTGCATGCACAACAGACAACTGCCCCAGCCAGAAAACAGTGAGGTCTCTCGGGGAGTTACAGGGAGCATGTTGTCATCATTTTCAAATCAAATTAGAAGAGAGAAACTTTATTCTATTTTGCCCTTCAAAGGCAAAATATGCTTTTTGGTTACTTGTTCCCAGAACAAAAAGTGCTTTGCGGGCAGAACACACAGGTAGAAAATATTGTTGGGTTAATGCAGACGCTGTTTAAAGTCTTAAGAAGTTAATGTTCCAATCAGAGTGGTAGAAGTGGCATGAGGTTTATTCATAGTGACTAAGGTGTACATAGGATCAGAGGAAATTATGGAAATTTCCCTATGTCATTTGGACGACTTACTATTTGAGTTTCTATCTAACAAACTTCTAGTTTGTCAATTTTGTACTTCTAAATTCTTCTAAAATGTCAAAGAAGAGTTTTCCCCTGTGATTGTTTTTTTTTCAGAAGGGGTCCTCCATTAAAATGCTTATAATGTTAAGAATTCGTATGAGTTGTGACACTGTTTTGAATAAAATGTTTACAAAACAAAAAACACATTCTTTTTATCTTTTTCAACCACGTTACAGGGCCATAGCAGGTAACTCTAAGCTGTAACACCCTACCTCACTTTCCATGCTGTCGATTCACTGAACAGATGTTTATGTGTGTAGCATTCAAATTACCCGCATGCCTGAACGTCCTGGATAGGTTATTTTCAACATGGACTGCCAGATTCTCAGATACAGCTGCCCAAAGTTTGGGTTAAAATTTAAGTGAGTGAGTTGAGTTTTACGCCACACTCAGCAATATTACAGCTATATGGCAGCGGTCTGTAAATAATTGAGTCTGGACCAAACAATCCAGTGATCAACAACATGAGCATCAATCTGCGCAATTGGGAACCGATGACATGTGTCAACCAAGTCAGCGAGTCTGACCACCCGATCCTGTTAGTCGCCTCTTACGACAAGCTGAGTCGCCTTTTAAGGCAAGCATGGGTTGCTGAAGGCCTATTCTACCCCGGGACCTTCACGGGTCATAAAATTTAAGCATGTATATGAAGATATTTTGTGGGCAGATAAGTTTCGGTCAGGGCTAGCAAGTTTTACATCTAACCAGCCCTGTGATCTGGCTGAAATTTTGGGGATTTTCATTATCTTGTGTATGTCCAAGCTTTCTTTGAGGTTTCTTTTGGAATTCCTTAGAGGTGCGTGTGTTTGAAGCTTTTACTGTATGTACAGTTCTCTTTTTTCATTTGTTGTAACTTTGCTCCTCTTGTGTAGTCTGTGTAGCTTTACTTTGTCAGTGGGGTTGTTTCCTAATTTAGGGGCAATGTTGTTATTTTGTATTAATTTCAGTCTAAGTAAACTTAGTCTCAGTGTATTTCGTTACATTCCACCACCGAGTCTAACAAACCCTAGTAGAAGGTCGCGTTAGGTAATCTTTGAGTTACCTGTGACTGTCCGATCAAAAGCGAGACGTTTAAATAGATTTAACCAATCAGGCAACAGCTACTACTTAGGGATTGGCGGGACTTCAGGTCACTGACACAGATCTCTCCACAAACAAAAATTCACATATAACACAGTTAATTGACCTGCAGTATATACGCTTTGGGGTTTCTGTTGACATGGTTACTGTTAGCTAATATTTCTGCAATATGACATCCTTGAATATTGCCAAAAGCACTATTTTCAGCGATTGTTACTCACCGTTGTCATGGTTGTAACATGAGCCGTGTGTAGCACCCGGAAGGGATCATACGCTAAATAGCATTCGGAATTGTTTGGGTACGAACCTTTTGAAGATAAAAAGTTCAAAAGGTATGTGCGAATGTCCAATTTTGGTAAGCTCTGTTCTGATTGGTCAGTCTCAAAGGTTACCTGACTCAACCTTCCATGATGTTTTGTTAGACTCAGTAGAGGAGTGTAACGAAAGGTACTGAGGCTAAGTTCACTTGGACTGGTATAAATTTCTACTTTAAGTTCAACTGTTGAATGTAATATTCTTCGATTGCACGTTCCGTGGCTAAGTTGAATTATGTGCTCAGTGATTTCATTCGTCAAGACAGGGAACTGGCTCACATCCTTTGATCTCAAGGACGCACATCTCAATGCTGCATTGCACCCCGATTTCAAGAAGTTCGTTTGGTTCTCCTTCAACAGGAAGTGCTACCTGCTTCGTGTTCTCCTTTTGGCATCTCCACGGGTGTTCCCTAAACTTATGTTAATCCCAGCTCAGTTAGCCATCTCGCAGGGAAGTTTTTGTCACCCGTACCGTGGTAGCTAGCTACTCAGGACTTTGGGCCTGCAGCTGAGTTACCACACATCAACTGATGCATATTCTCTTGAAACTGAACAAAATGGCATATTTTTTGTTTTGTAAACAGTTTTTCCAAACTAGTTAAATGGACAATGAAATGCTTATGAGTACCCCAAGGAAGATTCTTCAAAGAATCTCTAACCTCTACTGGCTTGCAACCAGTTATCGCCGCGTACCAATTATCGCCAACACCTGGCTGTAGCGCTTGCGCAGACAGCTTTACTTGTACTTCCGTAGTATTTCACATATTGACACATCCGAAAAACGATAGGTTACAAGAGTTAAATTACTGTGAGTATTTTATGTTGTAGACGTTAGAAATATGAATCCATCAGAAGACGAGACCCAAACACGTCGGGTGGGGGGGGGGGCATGTCACGTGACCATTAGTGTTTTGACATGACATTTCATAAATGATGAGAGTTGAATGAAAACCATCCTGGCTGTGTTGTGAATCTATAATCTCCGACTTGACAATTCAGTCCACAAAAAGTGCAGATTTCAATCTGTCTGAACCTACCCATAATGCCAACAGTCAATCACTTAACTTTGCATTGGCACAAATTTCCATCTCCGTTTTATGGACTCAACAGATACCATGCAGACGATACTGACAAATTATAACTTGTCAATTTTCACCTTTATCTTTATGTTTTCCCCGAGAAAACAAACATTGCCAAAATTGCAAACAACTACTCAAAATGTCAAGTTTGGTAAGTTCAACCCCGCGTCAGCTTACATCAGCATCTGTCAACATTCACAATGAAAGCGAGTTTTGTTCTTTTAAGCATCTTTTTTTAAAACAAATTCCAATCATGAAATTTCTTCAATATGTCAAGGTTTGAAACACAATAGTTTTATTACCAAGTGTATGTCAAATTAGGTGAATAACTTAAAAACTTCAGAAATGGCGATAATTGGTCTTGTTAGTTGGAGGGAAAGCACAATCTACACTACCGCACTTCCTGTTGACCGTGCTTTGGAGAAACACAATCGACAACAGTAAACAAGCAGAAAACATCGGTGAATAGCTGATCCTTCATCAAGATAAATTTTATTTCATTCTGTTAAGAAATAATGGAGCAAATCGTTATAAACCGCTTGGAAATGGCGATAACTGGTCGCGAGGCAGTACAGGTTTTTTCAAGTTTAGCTTGTGGGATCACATTCTAGCAGCCTAAGTGCAAGTTTTCCCCTGCTTCTTGACATTTACCCGTTGTGGGCTAAGACTAGATCAGACCAACCTGTTCTTACTATGCTAACACAAGAACTTGTGTCTGTACTTGTCAGTTCAGCTTACTAATACTCGTCAAGTGTCAGTGCTGTTCCAGATGACTAATTTCAATGATGATTTGTTTTGATGTCCAACTGGTTGGTATGGTCATAAACCTGTACAGCTCTGTATTGTATGTGTGCCTCTGTTTGCAGGGATGGCAATTTTCTTCGAATTTGAATACAAATCAATCGATCCTGGACACTGTTGGGGGCCTGTAGGCCCACAGACCTCCAGCTGATTTTCAGCTGAAATCATTTTCACCTGTTGCCATTCTTGTGCCTGACATGCTGTCAATGATTGCAGAGGTTCAAAAATCCCTCCGCCCAACACCTGGGACAAGTCAGATTTCATTTCAGGCAATCAAATCTTACTTCCCCAGGGGCTACTGTACTAGATAATTTCCACTTATGGTTTCAAACGGCAAATAAACTTGGATTTCAATGCATATCTGGTTGTAATGTAGCATTAATAACGAAGCAGAGTTATCATTCTTTGAAATTTATCACTTTTAGATAAATAATCCACTAAACATTAACATCAAACACTGTGTCATAAAATCAGGGAAAGGGGAAAATTAGTCAGGACAAGTGACTTTCTTGAACCCACTTGCCTTGTGGCAAGTGGCTTTCAAAAAGAAAAATTGAACCCCTGGATGTGTTCTATGTGCCTGACACACTCTCAGTGATGTGTTCCATATACCTGTCACGCTGTCAGTGATGTGTTTCATGAGCCGGACTCACTGTCTGATGTGTTCCATGTGCCTGACACAGTTTGATGTGTTCCATGTGCCTGACTCACTGTCTGATGTGTTCCATGTGCCTGACACACTGTCTGATGTGTTCCATGTGCCTGATTCACTGGCTGATGTGTTCCATGTGCCTGACTCACTGTCCGATGTGTTCCGTGTGCCTGACTCATTGTCTGATGTGTTCCATGTGCCTGACTCACTGTCCGATGTGTTCCATGTGCCTGACTCATTGTCTGATGTGTTCCATGTGCCTGGCACACTGTCTGATGTGTTCCATGTGCCCGACTCATTGTCTGATGTGTTCCATGTGCCTGACACACTGTCTGATGTGTTTCATGAGCCTGACACACTGTCTGATGTGTTTCATGAGCCTGACTCACTGTCTGATGTGTTTCATGAGCCTGACACACTGTCTGATGTGTTCCATGTGCCTGGCACACTGTCTGATGTGTTCCATGTGCCCGACTCATTGTCTGATGTGTTCCATGTGCCTGACTCACTGTCTGATGTGTTCCATGTGCCTGTCTCACTGTCTGATGTGTTCCATGTGCCTGACACACTGTCTGATGTGTTTCATGAGCCTGACACACTGTCTGATGTGTTCCATGTGCCTGGCACACTGTCTGATGTGTTCTATGTGCCTGACTCACTGTCTGGTGTGTTCCATGTGCCTGACTCACTGTCTGGTGTGTTCCATGTGCCTGACACACTGTCTGGTGTGTTTCATGAGCCTGACACACTGTCTGATGTGTTCCATGTGCCTGGCACACTGTCTGATGTGTTCCATGTGCCTGGCACACTGTCTGATGAGTTCCATGTGCCTGACTCACTGTCTGATGTGTTCCATGTGCCTGACTCACTGTCTGATGTGTTCCATGTGCCTGACACACTGTCTGATGTGTTTCATGAGCCTGACACACTGTCTGATGTGTTCCATGTGCCTGGCACACTGTCTGATGAGTTCCATGTGCCTGACTCACTGTCTGATGTGTTCCATGTGCCTGACTCACTGTCTGATGTGTTCCATGTGCCTGACTCACTGTCTGATGTGTTCCATGTGCCTGACACAATAAGATGTTTGTATTTTCCAGGTGGGTTTGCCAAGGTGAAGCTGGCCTATCATGCACTTACTGGGGAGAAGGTTGCTGTCAAGATCATGGACAAGAAGGCTCTTGGGGTCAGTTTGACTTTGTGAAGCTTTAAGTTATTTGATTGCTGTGTATTTATCTCTGTTGCAAAGCTCCATACAGCTTGTATTTCAGTAATTTTGAGTTGCCATTTGATAATCCAGGTAGGATGAAAAAATTTACAATTGTCATCAGTAGCTTTTTGAACATGTATAATTGTATATGTTCTTTTTCCACTTTTATTGTCTGAATATGGACATAATCTCCTACACTGGACACAGATAGAGAAATCGCTTTCTAATTTTAACTGAGAGATATATTACTGTTAGAAGATGTGTGAAGTGGAACTTGCTCCAGCACACAAACATCTGCCCCGATTTCTCAAGCAAACTGAAATCTGATTATTGACTTAAGGTAGAACTTTTACTCAAAGTTGAGAAAACACAGGAAAACGAATTTTCCAGAATGAATCGAAATCAATATTAAACTGAAAAATAGCAGCCAATTTGTGTTTGGTGGATGGATTATTTAAGTTGTTTGGACTTTTTAATCTTAGAAATGCAGCTGACTTAAAACATTCAGCTGTTTCAAATTGTCAAACTCAGTCTGACATTTGAGTAAAAAAAATTGACAAATCAGCGCCTGGTTATAAAAAATTGTTATAGGAAACATCATAGATAACGTTTTCAACACGTCCATTGATCACTTTACAAAACCTAATGTACTGGATGGAAGAGGGAGGAAATATATTGAATATTCAACACTATCTATTGATACCAAATATGTGTGTTAGTGAGTGAGTTGGTTTTAAGCCTCTTTTAACAATATTCCAGCAATATGAATAACGTGGGTTCAAACCATTGCTCTTTGGGAATAAGTAAGTGAAAAGGATTGAGTGCTCAAAGATGGTCACACCTTTCCTTAAACATGTACATGTTTAGGCTGTGATGTGATATTTTCACAATCAGTGTGTTTGGTTGTTGTGGAGAAAGTAGTAGAAAGTTGTTTTGTTGACAGGGCCAAGGTTGTCTACATCTGTCATCATGGACATGCTCTGTTTAGCCTGAGATTGATGCATACTAAATGCACTGAACAGACTTTGATACATTCTGCATTTGCTACATAGTATCTGACTCAAACTTCTAAACAATTTCATTATATGCTGAACTTTTTTCTCACATCAGATACTTCTCTATGTCAAAATTAGCACAAAACATGTCACCTTTTTAAGATGATTTGGCCTTCTTTTGTCAGTACAGTATATTGATTTTCTGTCCTGTCCCTGATTTGGGTACATGGGAACAAGTTAGATAATCAAAGAACACAACTTAGATGGTATACCGTAGATGATGAAATGAGATACTGTTAAAACTTACGTTTCATCTCTACCACCTCAGTATATAACATACAAGCTTTTATTGCATGTAGAGAGGTTTTGTTTGAAAAAAGGGACAAAATATCAACTGAGAACTAGTTCAGACCATCCACTCACTTAACACCTCAATATATTTAGAAAGACATTGATAAAATCATATATTTGTTTCAAAAGTGTAGGTGTGTCTTTTGGGAATATAATTTTGATGACACACACGTGATATGTTTACTACTGATTCCAACAGGAGGACCTGCCAAGAGTCAAGACAGAGATAGCTGCCATGAAGGAGCTGTGCCACCAGCATATCTGTAAGCTGTTCCAGGTGGTGGAGACTGAGGACAGGTTCTACATGATACTTGAGGTAACATGGGTCCCCAGGGGAGGGTCAGGTAGAAGGTATTCCTTGGGGTAGATGACCGTGACATGGGTTCCAGGGGTTCAAAAATCCCATTGGCTGATGCCCAGGACAAGTCAGTTTTTATTTTTGGCAATCAAGTAATGGTATCTTACTTGTCCATGGACTACAAGATCATTTGGGGATGGTTTCAAACTGCAAATAAACTTGGATTTCATTTGATATCTGTTCAAAATGTAGGTATTAAATTTGACAATGATAAGGAAGTAGGGTTATCGTTCTTTGATAATTATCCCTTTTCGATAATAGTTCAGTGAAGATTAACTTCAAACACCATGTTGATTTATTCTGTCATAATTTCATCATCATGATAATGTAATACAAATCAGGGCAGGTGGAAAACTAGTGAGGACAAGTTAAAAGAGGCTTGAAACTAGCTCAAGTTACTTCCTTTCAAGGTATTCCTTGCGGTTGGTGACATGGGTTCTGCAGTGATGGTCAGGTAGTTGATATTCCTTGCGGTTGGTGACATGGGTTCTGCAGTGACGGTCAGGTAGTTGATATTCCTTGGGATTGGTGACATGGGGTTCTACAGTGAGGGTCAGGTAGAAGGTATTCCTTGGGGTTGGTGACATGGGTTCTACAGTGAGGGTCAGGTAGAAGGTATTGCTTGGTTTGGGTTCTATAGTAAGGGTTGGGTAGAAGATATCCCTAACCAAAGATTTGAGAGGAGCAGAGGAAGGTGTTCCTGAGTGAAGCAGAGATGCCAACTGTTATGTTTTTGAACGGCAAATTAGGGTATTATTCTTGATCTCCGAAGGTTACAATGATATTTACAAATTTTTTTGGCAATTTGTTTTGCAATTTGTTTATGTGAATATATACTGAAATAAGTAAGGGAAATAAGTTATAAGTTATAAATACCACACTATTTTATAGGAAATTGAAGCATCATTTTGTTTTTCTGAAATAGAATAATGTATTCTTGCATGATGAATATTATGCGCTGGAGTTGATCACATTCAGGCAAGAATACAATATGCCGAACATCTGCCATTTTGGACAACAGAGTTAGGGTAAGAGGCTTGCAGCCTACACAAAGACCTGGATTAAATGCTTTTTCTAAGTGGAGTGAATGAGTGAGTTTAGTTTTACGCCACACTTAGCAAGATTCCAGCTTTATGGCGGCAGTCTGTAAATAATCGAGTCTGGACCAGACAGTCTAGTGATCAACAACATGAGGATCAATCTGCCCAATTGGAAACTGATGACATGTCAACCAAGTCAGTGAGCCTGACCACAGGATCCTGTTAGTCGCCTCTTACCACAAGCAGAGTCGCCTTTTGTGGCAAGAATGGGTTGCTAAGGGCCTTTTCTACACTGGGACCTTCATAGGTATTTTCGAAGTGGATGTGAGATTGGGAGGTGTTCCTTTTGGTGGGTAAAATTGTGATCTACAGGAGGAGGTAGGAGACAACATTTTCTCCATGCCAGTTGGCAGTGTTCCAACGTCACCATGGCAGCATGTTTCTTATGTGATCATCAGGATGCTCTTGTGAATCTGATTGGACCAGTTTAGACTAAGTAGCTACAGTGCCTCATTTGACTGGACCTGTTTAGGGTATCTAACTGTAGAGCCACATTTGAATGGACCTGTTTAGGGTATGTAACTGTAGAGCCACATTTGCTTGGACCTGTTTAGGCTATGTAACTGTAGAGCCACATTTGCTTGGACCTGTTTAGGCTATGTAACTGTAGAGGCACATATGATTGAAACATTTTTAGGCTATGTTACTGTAGAGCCACATTCGACTGGACCTGTTTAGGGTATGTAACTGTAGGACCTGTTTAGGCTATGTAACTGTAGAGCCACATTTGCTTGGACCTGTTTAGGCTATGTAACTGTAGAGGCACATATGATTGAAACATTTTTAGGCTATGTTACTGTAGAGCCACATTCGACTGGACCTGTTTAGGGTATGTAACTGTAGGCCCTTTTTAGGCTATGTAACTGTAGAGCCACATTTGATTGGACCTGTTTAGGCTATGTAACTGTGTAACCTTATGCTGATGTACTTGCATAGTTGGTTGACATGTGTTCCAGTACTGTCCAGAGGGAGAGTTGTTTGACTACATCGTGTCCAAGGACCGGCTGGATGAGGATGAGGCTCGCATCTTTTTCCGACAGATTGTCTCAGCAGTGGCGTACATCCACTACCAAGGCTATGCACATCGGGATCTGAAACCTGTACGTTACTTGTGGCTCAAGGGTTTATATCATCCTTTCCATATAGGATAGTGTCGTTTATATAAACTTCTAACAAGGTCTGTTTGTATCTTGGTAATATCGCTCGTATTATGGATGTTGTGTCTGTCTCAGTACTGTACAGTGCTATATACAGATGTTGATCAGTTAAATTGCTGTTAAGATATTGTTATCTGATCATGGATGGCTGAAATGCATGTATGTATCTTTGCCATACTAACATTTTAATGTCATTTTTTTTACTAGGAAAACTTGCTGCTAGATGAGGAGCAAAATCTGAAGCTGATTGACTTTGGCTTGTGTGCCAAGCCCAAGGTTAGCTGTTTTTGCCACATGGTACTCCATCAGCATTGAGGGCTAGGGTTTTCATTGTCAAATTATAATTCACCTTAATGAAAACTTACCATATTTTGATGATTATTTCTCAGATTTGTGTTACCTACAAGTCTCAACCTGTGATAACTTGAAACATGTTTTATGAATTGGCTATATCGTTAATATGACAGAACTGGAGATGCATGTGATTTGTGTTTTGCTTGTTGATGTTCCTGGTAAGTGTTCCAGTGTAGTTGTGAAAATGAAACAGCTGAGATGGAAATTTTATTAAATTTTAGGAGTGCTTCAATCACCATTATGAACTTACAGTGGTTGAAAGCTGCTGTTCCTCTAGCAAACATATTAATGTTTTGCTAGTTATATTAATTTGATGAAATGTATTACAACATTTTTGTATATAGGGTGGGATGGAGCGTCACTTGTACACATGTTGTGGGAGCCCAGCCTATGCTGCACCTGAACTCATATCTGGCAAGGAATACCTTGGTGCTGAGGTAAGAATGCAGAAGGATCATCCTCCTTTCATCTGTGGTATGTAGCTCATGGTCACTCATTAATTAACTTTTCTTTTAAACAATGCCAAAGACATTTGCTGTTAACGTTAACTGACTTTGACAATTTGCTTGTCTGCCATGTTACATAACTTTATACTTAATGATGCATATTACTCAGTTCAAATATCTTTTCCTTGATCCATTGACACAGAGCCAAAATGTATCTGTCTAGCCTGTCACCCTTTTCTAGTGTTCTGCATCATGATTTTGCTGGAATATTGCTAAACCGGTGTAAAACTAAAATTACTCACACTGAAGTTACCCATAGCATTTTCATAGCAAGGGAAAGTTATGCTATGGGAGGTAACTCTGGTTGGCATTCTTGTGGACAGATATATTTGGTTTAAAATGATCCTAGACTGGACATTTGCATATTGCTGTATTACAATAAGTAGACTGATACAGCAAATGACTTTGCTACCCTTTGGGTTTTCCAGGTCTGTATTGTCCCCAACCACCTTTGCTAGGATGACTAATGTTGGGCATGAACAGTGGCTCTTTGACAGGGTTCATTGTCCTACAACATGAAGCGTTGCTTGTAACATCAGTCATGAGATTCTCTTCAGATTATTTAGAGGTCTTGTTACATAGTTATAATATCCTTGAGTCCTGAGATTAGTGGTTGTCAGATTAATTGAAATAATCGAAGATTGGTCAAAATGTCCAAATAACCAAGCAATCGATCCCATTTTCTCATAATAAAACAGAAACGATGGAACACATCTAGGTTGTTGTCAGAGCCTTACAATATGTTTAAGTCTTAGAAAACTTGCACTTGACCAAATATTTCTTGAAAACTCTGGGTAGTTTCTGTTCATGACATAAATTATGACAACTCTTTGTAGGTTATTTCCATGATATAAGTTATCAGTCACTTTAGCATCATATTACATTGGATGAGACATTTTCTAATGCACCATGTGCAATTAACCAAATGTTTATTCTTCATACTTTTGTGCAATAACATCTTAAAGAGGAAAATTTAAAGAATGATACTAATTTTGTTCAATGATTGCTTGTTGGTATTGAATGAATCATCAATTAAATTGTTAGATTTCAACCGATTCCCAACGCTTGAGATACCTTTGTTGTATCTGCTGTAAGACAGATAGTAGTGTTGGATGACTTGACTTTGAATGTAACATCTAGGCTGACTTGTGGAGTATGGGGGTGCTGCTGTATGCGCTGCTGTGTGGCTTCCTGCCCTTTGATGATGACAAGATACCTGCACTCTACAGGAAAATACAGGTAGTTTTCCTATATGGTTTCTACAAACCTGAAAATTACTTGACCTGAACCATTGTTGACATCAATTACTGGAACCAAGTGCTTTAAACAAATTATATTATATTAACTCACCTTGAAAGTATTGAAAATTATTAAAAACAAATTAACCCTCAAACAAAACAGAAGTAATCATGTAATTCTGCTGTCATTTTTGAGATTGAGAAATGTTACAGGTGTGCTGCTATTAAGTGTAGTTTAGTTATATTATGACTGAGAGTCTTTATGTCTTAAGCTGATATGCTTTCTGTAGGTTCATGAGCAATGCAGCTCTTACTGAGCACATTACTGATATATGTCACTGGTTAGAAATAATGCACTTTGACGCTATGGGAAGTAAGTTTTTGTAACTTATGTCAAACTTGAAGCCAGCTGGATTAATTTCCTTGCTTGCCCTATTCTGGTAAATGGGGAGAGATGGGGTGTTTTTGTAGTAAAACATTTCTTGTTTCTGAATCCTCAAAATGTGTGAAACCTCTATTTGACCCGTGAAGGTCCGGGATAGAATAGGACTTCAGCAACCCATGATTGCCATAAAAAGGCGACTGCTTGTCATAAGAGGCAACTAAGGGGTTTGGGCAGTCAGGCTTGCTGAATGGGTTGAAATATGTCATTGGTTCCCAATTGTGCAGATTGATGCTCATGCTGTTGATCGACCCGTGAAGGTCCCCGGGGTAGAATAGGCCTTCAGCAACCCATGCTTGCCATAAAAGGCGACTCAACTTGTCGTAAGAGGCGACTAACGGGATCGGGTGGTCAGGCTCGCTGACTTGGTTGACACATGTCATCGGTTCCCAATTGCGCAGATCGATGCTCATGTTGTTGATCACTGGATTGTCTGGTCCAGACTCGATTATTTACAGACCGCCGCCATATAGCTTTAATATTGCTGAGTGCGGCGTAAAACTAAACTCACTCACTCACTCAGTCATGCTGTTGATCACTGGAATATTGCTGAGTGCAGCGTAAAACTAAACTCACTCACTATTCTCTATTCTTTTGTACATGACAGTTATAAAGAGAACCAAATGTAAATTCTTTCAATATCTTAAAGTTTTGTATTGGAAAAACACCTTGTGTGGAATGTACTATATCAGATGTTGACAAGATGTGTGCTTTCTTGCTGCCAACAGAGCGGCAAGTATGATGTACCTGACTGGCTAACCTCAGACTCTGCGGACCTCATCAGCCAGATGCTGCGTGTGGACCCAAAGAGGCGCATCACTGTGCAGCAACTCCTACACCACCCTTGGATGACCAAGGGCTTCAACATCCCTGTGGAGTGGAACACCAAGTACAAGGTAGGCTTCAACATCCCTGTAGAGTGGATCACCAAGTACAAGGTAGGATTCAACATCCCTGTAGAGTGGAACACCAAGTACAAGGTAGGCTTCAACATCCCTGTAGAGTGGAACACCAAGTACAAGGTAGGCTTCAACATCCCTGTAGAGTGGAACACCAAGTACAAGGTAGGCTTCAACATCCCTGTAGAGTGGAACACCAAGTACAGAGTAGGCTTCAACATCCCTGTAGAGTGGAACACCAAGTACAAGGTAGGCTTCAACATCCCTGTAGAGTGGAACACCAAGTACAAGGTAGGCTTAAAGATCCCTGTGGAGTGGAGCATTAAGTACAAGGTAGGTTTCAACATCCCTGCAGAGTGGAACACCAAGTACAATGTAGGATTAACATCCCTGTAGGGTGGAACACCAAGTACAAGGTAGGCTTCAACATCCCTGTGGAGTGGAACACCAAGTACAAGGTAGGCTTCAACATCCCTGTAGAGTGGAACACCAAGTACAAGGTAGGCTTCAATATTATGTGGAACACAAAGCAGAAGGTAATCATCCATGGATTCATGTCATGGCCACTTTGTTTACCACTGGTTCAGCAATGAGGAATGTCGTTCATGTTCACCAAGGAGGTTCTGTGTCTACTCTCTTGGCATGACATCGTGTAGGTTACTAGTTATTGTTGATTATTGATATCCATGAATTTCCAAAATATGTAGAATACTTTTGCCTGTTTTTGCATTGCATTTTATCATTAGAAATGGTTTGATTCCTCAGTGCACATTGGATGACGACTGTATAACGGAATTAGCTGTTCACTATGGGAAGTGTAAGGTGGAGATGGAGACCCAGGTGATGCAGGTGAGACCTCTCTTACTCCCAGTGTTGTATTGACTCCTATTTAGTTGTGCATCCAGGTACCATGTTTGACACCCATCACATCACACAGCTAACATTGAAGGAAATAGGTTAATTTGAGATGACAAAGTCTAAAATTAATATTTCTAATTAAGTCAAGGGATACAAATGGCATATATTTTATTTTCATCTGATACAATCATACTCAGGCAGACAATAAACCCACCAACAAATCCTCCCTTACTCCAAATGTGTATACAGAACCCTTCCCTGAACTCCCCTATACCTCCCTATTGACAACCATTTGACTGAGCTGCATTACCAATAAATTGGCCTACCCGAGACCCACCTGTAGAGTGCAGTCCCCAGTCTACACAGTTCATGCTGGTTACAACTAATACTTGTCACAATAGACAGCTACAGAATCTGTTGATCAGGTTCAGTTCATTTATGTAATTGCATCCCAGTTGCATAGATTGATGTTCATGATGTTCATCACTGAACTGGCTTGCCAAGACTTGATTATTTACAAACCTCTGTCGTATAGCTGGACAGTAGCTGAGGGAGGTGTTAAACAACAAACAGACAAATAATGTGATAGCATTGTAATGTATTCCAGTCTGCATTGGATGGTCATTATAAAGGGTATTTTGTCGTGATAAAATGGAGATCAGGTTGATATGAGTATGTGCTCATACATTGTAAGGAGAATCTTCACTAAAATTCCTCATTGTGTGTTGTTCTTGGCAGTGGAAGTATGACTACTTGACAGCAACCTACTTCCTGTTGCTTGAGAAGAAGATGCGTGGCCGCCCCGTCCGACTGCTCCAGAAGCCCACCGTCTCCACTACTACACCTGCACCTAAAAAGGTAGTCTTGCCAGTAGTATTTAACAGTACAGGACAGGTTGAGCCTGATGAGGGGGCTAGGATAAGCCCCGAAACATCGTGAAAAAACTCAAGAAGTTGCTATCCATAAAATTTGTCCTGTATTGCTACGCCAACTTCTAAATGCCTTTGAAGAAGAACTTAACAGGGCTGAAATTAGTGAGTTAACATTACTGGTTTTACAGGTAGAAACTTCTGGGATGGATACAAAGTCATAAACTGTAGTAATGGTTACTGCATATTACAGTATTTAGTTGAAGGTGATGAAAATTTGGACTGTTACCCTGTGACTGACAAAATGTTCATGACTTCAACCCTCTTTACGGGTGCCACATGCACACCACCCATGGGAGCCAATCAGCAGTGAGGTGGGAAACATGCTAAGTAGGAGCGCCACCATGTTAGTAGTGTGGGGCGAGCAACCCAGGGCTGTTTTATAACCTACTGAAGACATTTACATCATCTCATGGTATTTCTTTATAGCTGCATATAAACAATAGTGGTAAACGTGGTGATTGATTGTACAGGGGAGGGACAACTTGCAAACTTACGCCTTGTTTCAAAACATGTATCTTGATAGAGACCTACGCCACTGCATGATGACTAGAGACTAGCCAAGGTACATTTATTTAAACTGTTATCAGGAAATAACATTTACAAGTCATTTTCAAAACAAAATATTCCAGTTAGTGTATTTATGTATTCTAGATCAGCCATGTTTGACTACATATTCAGGTTGCGCAGAGTATACTAATGTGTGATATCACAAGGCATGGGGAAAACCAGCAGGACATTACTTGAGCTTGTTTGATGTAACTCACTTTGAACATCAGTCTTGTAAATCGTACATACAAAACTACAAACATTGAAACCCTGTAATTACTGTGACTTGCCCAGGTTCTGACATATGCAACTCGACCTGATTGCCATTAGACCCAACATCAACAACAGAATGCAATGTACCATATTGTACATGCTGTTTAAATGATAGTGATACTACATAATGTTCAAAATTATGTATCCTCCTTGCTCCAGGCTTACTCCTACAGTTCTGAGGATGAGTGTGATGTCAACCACTCTCCATTCATCATCACCCCCAAGGAGAAGACAGAAGAACACAGACAAAATGCATACAACTGTCAACAACAAGCCAAAGAAAGGGTCAGAGGGCGGGCACGAGAGAGGCTCCCATTTTCTGACAGTGCTGATAAGGAAGACAAAGAAAACTTCCTTATCCCTCAAATTCCGAACTCTCCTCGAGTCAAACCCCAGAAGACACCAACTGCAAATGCTGTGTTAAAGAATGTTGCAGCCAAGCCAAGGTCCCCCCTCATGTCCAAACAGTTGCACATAGCGTCCCTGGATGACAGTAGTAAGTCGCCCCTAGCAGGCTCCAAGGAGCCACTGCTTATGACAGCACCTAAATCAGCTCCACCCAATCAGAAGAAACATCATTATGACTGTGCTGCTCTGTTTAAAGGTATTTATCAATTGGTGGTCATCTGTGGTGCATTCTGTCATAGTGAGCATGTCACACTTCGTCACTGCTTATAACCTGCTTAACACCAATGTGGGTGGCCTGCTTGTGTATAGTCTTGTTACCATGCATAATTAATCCGAACCTTGCATGTTAAAAGCTGCGATGTAGTGCTGGAATATGCACGCTTTTCATGAAAACATCTGATCTGACTTTTGTAAATGTTACTCTGAAGGACAGAGGTCAAGTACACCTTTTGAGGAAAGAATGTTCTGTGCATAGTGCAGTTTCATTACCTGTACTCCAATATTAATGGTCCTGAAACTCCTAACAGGTTGCTGAGCTTGTATATTTGTCCTTCCTAGTGTTGACCAGCTGCACCCACAGTGACTGCCAATTGATGCATGTACATCATATATAGAGCTGCATGTTGCCATGTATCATTAGACAGCCATGAAACTTTAAATACCTTGCTTTCTTTGAATTGTCACACATTCTTGGTCCTTATCCAGCCAATAGCTTGATGAATATTGGAAAACTTTTGCTTGTCAGCTTCCTGCAATTTCTCCTTTTCCTTAGTAGGATATTCATACATATTCTGCTTGTTTTCACAATTTTCAGTAAAGAAAAGTGAAAAAAGAATAGACATATTAAGGCATCCACGTCTTGCCATTTTTCCGAACAGCAGTTTTCAAGTTGTAAATGCTGGAAGTACCACCTTAAAGGCCACATGCAACCAAAAAATCTAACATAATTAAAACACATTTATCACTTATTCATGACATATAATATACATTGCTTCTTTTGAAAGAACAAATAAACAAAAAATTATAAGTGTACAATCGCGATTCAGAAGTGCAATATTTTGTACTTGGGCTTACTTCCCCCGAAACGAGGCCCTCGGGAGACCGAACCCAGTCATAGCGGGTGGATGTGCACTCAAGTGTAAAGACGTTTTCCGAATGGCTATTTCATTTGCTAATATGCTGAGGGTTCATTGTGTGTAAAGAAAGATGATCTGTTTGATGGGCATTCTTGAAGTATGGCGAGTCACAAGAAAGTAAGATTCTTTATAGATAACAACTTCTTTTTGTGTATGTGATGCGTTGTTCCAATATGATTCATATACTGTTGTCAAACAAAATCATATAGACTAAAAGAAGTTGTTATCCATGAAGAATGTATAAAGAGATGTTAGGTTTTGAAAATACATGTTCTCTGAATTTGCGCTCAATCCATTAAAAAATCATGTCAGTAGAGATGGTAAACTACTGTGTGGCTGGAATCTGTCATTCGTCCAAGTACAAAGCATGACTTGAAACTGACAAGAGTTTGCACCAGTTTCCGTGAGATCCAATCATCCGAAAAAATTGAATGCAGTTTGTTTGCAACCCACACACATAAGAACATGTCATGTGTATCACACCTGCCAAATGACATAATGTGGCAGAGACGGGACTCAGGTGCATGAGTCATAAATCAATTTATTTTGTTTAAGTCGTATAGTCTGATAGGTATTAAGTTCAAATTGCATGTGGTCAATGATTGAAACTGTGTATTGCATGTTGTCTTTAGCAGACTGGCAGGCAAAAATATAGGTGTGAATAAACGAGACACTGCGCTTTCTCTGTGACAGAGACTGCTTACCACAATCAACAAGTTTTTTTTACGTAACAAGTAGATTATTTACTTGTTTGTGTTCACAACCATGATTAGACTCTGGGCATGCATACTGTTTCAAGCTCTGCGAACCTATTCACTGAACATGCATTATGGACTCAGCGCAGCACAGCTGCTGAAACCAGTTGTTCCCCCAGTGCTGGGAGTAATTTAGTGAAACGTTTGAAATCCGATTTGGCGGGCTTTTTTTTTCAACTTTGTTAGTTGAATTGGCATTATTGATGATTTGTTTCAGTAAGTGTGTACCAAAAGGTATGAGAATATGCAAAGTTGTGTTTTACGTTGCATGTGACCTTTAATGAATAGTAAATATTAATCATCCCAATAAAATATTTGCAATAATCATTTTCTTTAAATAGGATCATTTAATCTAATTTTTTTTAGTCATAAAAAAGATTCTGTCAATCCATAAGTGTGCCAGTGAGCATTATTTTCACCCATGTAATGTAAGTTTCCCTGTTTGCTATGGTTGATTGTGTTTCCTTATTTGCACAACGAGCGTGTTTCCTGTTGTTGATATACCTATCTGTCTCCAGTGTGTACACCACTCAAGCCTGTTGACAACTCCTATTTGAACACAACACTGTCCCCTTCCCGGTCCTACGACTCACAACTGAACAACATAACAGCTGATGCAGAGATACACACACCTATCAGTGCATCCAAGAAGTGAGTGCAGCAGGGCCTCTTAGTCATGTGTTCAGTGCACAAACTTTCCAAGCTTACCTGGCCCATGATTCTCTCAGTACCCAGCTGTCAAGTGCAAATTATTTCAAATTTGTTTTTATAATTCTATGTCAAGTATTAAGGTTGCTCCTTGATGTACAAAGGGAGACAACTACTGCTCCATGCCTATTCCCAGAACCTGATCATCCTAAGAATAAGAATGTCCCCGTCTATTCCCCCCAGAGCTGCATCGGTGGACGAAGGACTATATAAGGCTGGCATGTCCACTCCCAGCAGTGCACACAAGTCCAAAAAGTCCATGTTTGGCAGCCTAGAAAAGGTGTTTAACATGCTCACTCCAAAGAAACAACGAGGCAGCACTTCAGATGGACCCAGGAAAGTGAAGGTATTACATCTTATTTCAATTTCCATATGAAAAAGGGAGAATATTGTAGTGTTATACTAATTATATTGGCAGAGTGAAAGGTAATTGCACAGCTGTATCCTCAAACAGACTTTTTAACTCTGAAATGTAAATAAACAGACAACAAGTTACAAGTGCCTAGGACTTGATATAATTTGAAATATTGTTCTGAGTGAAAGATCACCTATTAATAGTACTTCCCTGTCTTATCATTGTATTCAAATTGGTGCAGGCACTCCACAATGTGTTCCGGACATGTCAGTTCAACCCTGACTATGTGCTGAAGAGACTGAGGGCCACCATAGAGGAGAAGTGCATCCCGTACAAGCAGAGCGAGTGAGTCCACACTTTCTTCTGTAGAAGCCAACCTCGTAGCATTCTGCTTCTTGTAGCAAGGTCTTAAGACAGACCATACTCGACACTTGTGATGTTTGGAGCCAGTAATAGACAATTACGTTTAACAATACAGATCTCCAGTAGACAACATCTGCATGGAGAGTGGAAGGCAGTGGTTTGTATTCCCAAATTACCAAAACAGAAATGATGGTACTCTTCACCTTGCCGCGATTCCAGATTAAAGGGATCTAACAAAGATTGCCTTCTTTAAGTCAGTATAATATGTCTGAGTGTGGTAGAACTAGTCTCCGCAAACACAAATAATAATTTTGAATGTGACATTTTTACTCTGTACAAAGGGAAATGTTGAGGTGGCTTTCAGACATGACTGTGTATGTGTATACATGTATATATATTTTGTGTATGTGGCAGTTAGCCTTTACGTATTACTAGCTATGTTGTAGTGGTCAAGCCTGTACAGTGTGGCTTGTGTGTGTTGCAGCTATGCACTGCGGTGTACTGTGATGGATGACTGGGGTCGAGTCAGACTAGCTTTTGACATGGAGGTGTGTGCCATGCCCAAGTCACCATACATTGGTGTGTGTCGCAAGCGAGTCAAGGGCGATGTCTGGCATTACAAAAAACTCTTTGAAGATATTCTCACGTCGGCTAAGCTGTGATCAGGTAACTGAATCTTTCATTTCTCTAAACCTGATCAACTGCAAATATTGCACAGTGGAAAATGGTAGAAGTATTTTCATTAATACATAATATCTCAAATTTAGGTTCCAGCGTATTTGAGCTGTAGTAGTGTTATGGTTTAATATTTGCCGTCACAAAAGGGGTAAGAAATCCCTCCGAACCAGCAAAATGTAACACTGACAAATTTGTTTTTGCTGAATACAAAATTATTGAAATATCAAAGGCAAGATACAAAAGATTCACAAGAGAGGTTACATGTACAATACAATTGAGTTAATCTAAAGTAATGGGTCACAAATATAATGTCAACTCACCAAAGTCTTGATGTGAGAGTGAGAAACAGTTATGCAGAATGTAACACAGCAAGCGGTCGGACAGCAGTTATGTAGATCAAGCGTTGATGGTGATGTAGAGTTAAGTACTCCAGTTGTCTGTGTGTATTTCCGTGTCCATTTTTTTAGCATTACTGAACTTCTGACAATAAGTCTCAGGCACTAACATATAAGCTTTCAAAAGTGTACTCTTGACAAGATCATAGTCTGAACTTTGCTGTACCAACAAGGCTGAATAAGCATCCTGACCTTTACCCTCCAAAGCAGTTTGCAATAGCATATTCCATGACTCCCTAGGTCACTTGAGAATTTTCAGCAACCTTTTCAAAATGTAGAAAAAGGGGGTACCAGTCTAGCATGCCTTGCAATGTCAAAAGATAAAAAATCTGAGGGTAGAGAAGGGTTCTCAAGCTTTTTCAGTGCAATTTCTTTGTCAGCTTGCAATTTTGTCAATTCTAATTCCTTTCTATTTCTGTCTCTTTCCATTTGTCTTATACTTTCCTTATCCATGTCAAACTTTGTCATTTCTTTTTCTATCTCCATCCTCTTCAGTTCTTCCTGTTTTCTATTTTCTTCTTCTTGAATTTGTAACTGAATTTCAAGTTTCTTATTTCCAGTTCATTCGAACCTTCCTCTTGGACCATTTCCAAAACATCATGCTCAAAAACTCCCTCATCAATATAGTGATTCAACACAATTTTCAAAATCTGAAATTTCCTCATTTCAAGTTTTGGCATTGAGTTTGAGATGTGAAGATGTGAATTTGCAACAAATCTGATTTGTGAAAAACTGACTGTCTCAAGAGTCAGAGGACAATACAAACTTCTCAAGTTCAAACACAGTTTTGCTGGTTCCACAATTACCTAGTTGCAAAATTGCAAAAATTTGGAATAAATTTCACAAATGGTCTCAAATGTCAAATGAATTCTATCCCAGATGAGCCCCCAATTTTGTTACGGCAAATTTTTAACCGTAACAGTAATTACATTTTCATCCAGTCTGTATATGGTATATACTGTGAGACTTTGATTGTGAGACCTGTTGTTGCTTCTGAGTGAAAAGTAGGTCCCCAAGTATTCCTTATTTAGTTCTCACTCTGCTGTTGTATTGAACCCAGGGTATCTCAACTGTATGCAGTCCCACCTTGTGAACCAGACTCTGTGCCTGGTGTTGAGCAGCTGAGATTACGTGGTTTTGTATGCCACGCCTTACAGAACAAACTGCATAAGCAAACTACTCCACATTAATACTGCAAAACAAGTTAATATATACAGTCCAGTTTAGATAAGATGCATAGTGTTCCATGTGAAGTCCTGTCTTGGTCATGATATCTGAATATTACCTGCATGACTGCTTTCTTGCTACCTAAGTGCTTTTAGCCTATCACAGAATCATGTTTTTAGATGTAGAAATATATTCCAAGTTACACTATGTTGATGAAATTAGGGGAATTTAAGTTAGACATTTGAGATTTTTGAGATATGTTGGTTAACATATAACAGATCTGGAAAACCCCATAGGTACTATTGTTTGATATGGATGACTTCAATCTAATATCTCTTCTGTCTTCATTTACAGGTTGTGCATGTTCTCAAGAGCCACAGAAAATGCAGCATGTATACTGTGTATATTTTAAGAGTGCTTCATTTGAAAACTACACGCATACTTATGTGAGGGTGGTGTAGTGTAGACCAGGCCAAAATGTAAATGTGTGCTATTTTAGAAAAAATATTCTCATTCAGTGCCATGATGTTGAGAGAAAAGAATCTTTTAATATTTGATTAGTCGGGTATTCTATCTGTAAGACAATGGAGTCCTACACTGTTTGTAATGGGCTGAGGTGTATTGTCTGGGGAACAGAGAGTAGTAGACTCAACCAAGGTTTGCGCACATCTCAGTGGCAAGTCCCTAGGATTTGGTAAGTTTTCTGCACATACAAATTGGATCCTTTTTTGTTACCCCAGGTGTGTAACAATTGAACTAGACCCTTCCACCTGGTTTGCACACGTGAATCAGCCATCTGATGACCTCGGGTGTAAATCAAGTGGCGTGTCAGAAACAAGGGAGATGGAAATAATAAATTTGTATTTTGTATGCATGTTATCTGCTGAAATTGCCCTGTATTAATGTATGTAACCATAGTTGTCATAGTGATGCCTGCAGGCTATATGCACTGTAATATGTTCTGTAAGACTGTTTACGAACAGGAGATGGTCTTAGAGCTGAGATGGCATTGCGCAAGTGTCCACACATTGTTAGTGATGTACATATTTACATATATATCTGTGGAAGGGACTAACTTGTGTTACAGAGCTAACCTTATGTCCTTTAAATTGTGTTCAGTGTGGCTGTTATTTTAATCTAATGTTTTATTGCCTGTATTTATCCTGTTTATAAGACTGTTTTACATTCTGTTATTTTAGCTGGGCATATTGTGATCTGCCCGTTTTATCCCTGTATTTTAATGGAAGGTATACACAGATATGACAGTCACTGACACATATGTGACAATAGGTACATACTTTTCTCAGCAGATTAAAAACATCATCGACAGTCTCCAATGTAGGTCAACTAATGTATGGTTGAAACATAATTTATGATTGAGCGAGCTGTTTCCTTTACCTCTAGACTCTGCCAGAGCATTGCCCAATGTGTGTCTTCAAGTAAAATTTTCTCACTATCTAGAAAATTTCTCGAAAGCGATCAAATCATTTTTTAATTTCTCATAACAATGAACATAAGGCTCACACCCATAATGAAATGCATTTGACAATTGTATGTGTTTCTTGTATTGAAGGTTTCTCTGGCAGTGTTTTTGTTATAGTCAGTATGAATGGAATACCTCTGATATGAAACAGGAACACTGTGTAGACTGATACTAGCTACACTACTGCATTTGACAAGCTGAAATCGTGTCTGGATCCCTGATCAGTCCAATGTACCACAGGATTACAATTTTATGATGCCAGTTTGGTTATCAGCTAAACGTTACAGTGCATACACGGCTGCCAGCTGTAGTTTAACTTCACAAGGTAGGTCTGAATAATATTTTAATTCTGGTGTATTATAGAAAGATGTATATCATATTGCAGAATTATTAATTTATGTCATCAAGTTGCCCCCTGCTGCTAGATAACTCCCTCTACATGTGTATTGACAGGCTGCAGACACCTCAACCTCACTGGTAGGGAACCACTTGTTGGCCGAACTAAAACCTCACGCTGCTTGCAAGGATGGCAAAATAAATCCATGTATCTTGCAAATTATATACCTTTCCTACCAGGTGATAGGTTTCACAAATGGCTGACATTTGTCTACAGTGATAAGGTTGTTTCTGTTGACACTATTGTTGTCCGTTTCTTATACGTTTATTTGTTGAAGTGACTGAGAACTATATAACAGGTCATTTTACACATTGCATTCTGAAATGTGTCACTTCAAACAGCTGACATCGTCAATTTCTTATTGTCTTTTAAACTTATTTGAATGAAATATTGAAGGGATGATTATAGATGGCAGTGTTCAAAGGTAAAAACAAGTTGCTTTTCAGGTTCTTAGGTGAAATGTGTCACTTCAAACAGCTGACATCGTCAATTTCTTATTGTCTTTTAAACTTATTTGAATGAAATATTGAAGGGATGATTATAGATGGCAGTGTTCAAAGGTAAAAACAAGTTGCTTTTCAGGTTCTTAGGTGAAATGTACAATAAGCATTTTAGTAACCAAGTCAGCAGTTTTACCAAACATTTTTGTTTGTGTGTTACAACTGAAACCCACAATTTCCAGAAAATAATCCAGATGCGAGAGTAATGCCAGATATTCTAGCATTATTTATACTGAGAACCATAGAGGCAAGTATGTTCAAGTATTCCAAACCTCCAGCTAACTCCCCTTATGGTTAAGGAGAAACAAGTTTCCTGTGTACGACTAAATGCATTTATATTGCAAAAGCACATATAAATACAACTTTCATGCATATAGTACTGTAGGACTAGTCACATGTACTGTCGGAATTGTTATTGACATTTTTCGTCATTTTAAGAATGTTACCAATCTTGACAATTCTTTTTACCTATACTGTAAGGAATGTCTGCACTTTGCGATAATGGATTATGTTTGTGTGACCTGAGTGGAATTACTGTATATATATGTCTGTCTGTCTGTCTGTCTGTCTGTCTGTCCTCTCACTGTATATAGCAGTTGTATAGTCACTGTGATCACCATGAGGTGCTATCTACACTCGAGTATGAAATAAACCATGTAGAACATTGGTATTGTATTGTTTGTGATTCACTGGCCCAGTAAGTTTGTTTCATGGAATTTTCCAGGGTCTTGTAATGTATGAAGATTACTCTCAAAAGAATACTGGTTGGCACACTGTTTCTGTCTTCCAAAATACCTGAAGTTATTTATTAGCTCCTGTCATGGGTCGAGAGAGAGAGCGGGGGAGTAGCCCAGTGGTTAAGTGTTTGCTTGTCACTCTAGAAGGCGTTGATGCCCCTCATGGTCCAGAGCTAAACCTTGGTTACCCTCCAGCCTTGTGTTTTAAACGTGGATTAGTGAATCCTCTATCCGAATTACAACTTCTGTAACTACCATAAGACACGACTGTCTGTATTGTGGTAACTTTATTCATGTCCTGTGTCAAATGTTGGTCGTGGTGTCGTGTCAGGAAAATGACAGGACTCTAAAACCGCTCTAAACTGCTTCTGCATCGGAAAAATCAACTAACATTCAAGTTAGATGCATTAGACATTCCACTTAGTGAGAGGGTGACTTCACTATAACGGCGATCAATTGTGGTAGGTTTTACACAGACTATTAAGTTTAATTTGTGACTAATATTGCTACTAACATTTTGAAAATCCCACACCCACCACAATCTGCTGTAAATATGTCACACTACATATGCTGATGTCAGTAGGTAAGACTTTTTCTGCTATTATCAGTTCATATGCGAGTGTTTCCTGTACTCCTTGTGAAAGAACTAAATCGTCAATCGCTTGTCAGGTTCGACTAAGGGGATCGGGTGATCAGGCTCGTGGTTCACACGCCATCGTATCCCACTTGCGTAGATCGGAATGCTCATGTTATTCACTGGATTGTCTGGTCCAGATTCGATTATTTACAGACCACCACCATACAGCTTGAATATTAAAGTGCCGCGTAAAACTAACCTCATTCTCTCACATGACTGGTTCAGACTCGCGTACTTACCGACCTCCGCCCTATAGCTAGAGTATGCTGATTGAAGCTTTAAACAAACTATCGACTCTCAAAACAGATAAATATTTCTGGTCACACATATTACATATATCTCTTGTTAGTTTTCAGTGTTTCCCACTGCTCTCACTGTGTTTATGCTCATTAACAATTTAGCATGTTCATTATCTACCCAGTAACATTTAGAATATTTTAATGATGTGAAAAGCTCAAAATGCCCTGTTCTGCGATGCTTTAAGTTTGCCTGTCTATATAGATAATATGCATTAGTCATGAACTGAGTAGAGCGACTCTGGTATTTGATATGCGTGAGACTGAATGAGTGAAGTGGGTACCCTCAGAACACGTTATGTAAACATAATCAAACGTTCAAAGAGCTGCCAAACAAAAGTCGATATTTCAGAATGGCCTTCCATTCTTTTATACGATTGCGAAATTTTCTCAACACACGTTATGCAAAAGACAGTAGGTTATTCTTGGGGTTAAAGCTGGGAGTTCGGGGTTCGAACTTCCCCCACAAGAGTACCACGTCTGTTTGTGGTGTTCCCACTGGGATCATTCTGAAACAATGCCACAAGCAGCTTTATCATTCTGAAACAATGCCACAAGCAGCTTTATCATTCTGAAACAATGCGATAAGCAGCTTTATCATTTTCAGAGTATCACCTTGGCTGACATCTCTCCCCAGGCTTCACTGAGACGGCCTCAAAGTCCCCCAACTGTTTTTGTCATTTATGTATCACTTATATAGATTCATGTCAATATGTACTGGTTTTTCAGTATAAAGCACATAATATTAGTTTGTCGAATACAGCTGACAAAAGCGTGAAGAATAATCACAATTGCATGTCATGGATTAAATAAGAACTGTCCAAGTGCTATCTGTATGATTTTAAAGCTATGATGTAGAAAGAAATTAATTAAGCACCCCTGTAGTTTTGCAATGTTGAATTCATTCACAATGCCATTTTTCGTATCATACACAATTAAGGGCCAATAACCGCCATGTGACTGACAGCCAATACTCTCCTCCTCGTACCCCCTGTCATCCTCATGATCATCTGAAGGAAAAACCAGCGCCATTCCTCGTGTAAAGAAGCTACCGACTGGGTTATGCACAGAACGAATCTTGTCTCACATTTGCCCCAAAGGGTTAAGACAGGGACTCATTCAATCCACATGGGCTTGTATCACTTAGAAACAGTGTTGAAAATTCATTGGTGTGTAGACCCTACCCTAGTACTATATATAAGGAAAGGGTTGTTACGACAAAACCATTCGATTTCACCACGTATTTTGAAGGCCCCGACGAGGCCTACGGATAGAAAGCTAGGTGATTTCCCTCCAAAATGAACTATAAATAGTCACAATCGTGTACTATCACCCCGGCATTACATGCCGGGGTGATGTAGTCGACACCTAGTCTGTCCGTCCGTCCGTCCGCCCGTAATCAGTTTGTTTCTTGAGCATGACTCCTAAACCGTTCAATATTTTTAGTCCACAATTGGTAGATATAATAAACTGAACCTAAACCGTTCTTGGACAGACAATATTGACACTAAAGATAATATTAACTTTTCCTGAAACATATGAACACCATTCTTGTGTAAAAAGTTAACACATCCTTTATTACATCAGAAACACACCGCACTGTACTGCAGATTCTTCTCTAATGCTGGCTGTCTCTTACATCAACCGCAGTGCGGTAACCCACACCAAATGATGAGCAAACAATTATACAACTGTTATTTGTTCTTTCTTCGTTACCTCTTTATTGCTTTTTGTACATTTCATCATTTTCTCCGTATTTCGTATGTACTGTTTGAAAAGGAAGGGGAATCTAAACTTTTAATTTGGAGAGGAAGTGTAACCGTTAGCCGTTAACAAACGTTTCAAAGACAGGCATCTTAAGAAGGAAAAACGATTTCTCTTTATCATTACCCCTAAACACAATGTTGTGCACAACTCAGTAGTCCCATACACGGGCGCGGGGTGTCATTCTTGATTTTACCGGTTTTCAAGAAGGTCGATAAATCACTGTCGACCATTAATTTTGATAATCATCCAGCACCACACAGTTGTTAGTGTTTGTGCTAGAGACAAACACTAACAACTGTGTGATGCAGGATGTTTTTCAAATGAAAATCGTAAACATGCAGATTTCACGTTATACACGAATCATCTTTCAAGTGCGATTACAAAGACCTACGGTCATAAGGAAGTGCAAGTGGTGATGTATTCTCTTAAGATTCATTATTATCATATCAACATTGACTGACTCCGATGTATCTCCCAATCTTTTTAATGTAAATCAAAAATGAAGTTACGCTACTTGTTTGAAGAGTATAAATCTCGTTAAATATCGTTGTATCGAATGAATTTTTCGATTTCTTGATGGAAACTTCAAATAGAGCTGAAATTTCGAGTATTTTACAAAAAATTAAAATAAACAGAAAATAGCTCCAGTAACTGGACACAACTCTATCATTTAAGCAAAGAGAACAAATCGAAATTTCGAATTTCTGGTATAAAATTGAAAAACAAACACAGCCCAGTATAATCGAACCAACCAATATATATATAATGATATATATATATAGCTTTCGTTCCTTTCAAGACACGACACATATTATGTAACATATTCTCTGCAAGCGTATGAATATAAATGCCAGTCAGCATTCCGTTTTAATCTGATACAAGCTGGGCATATTTCTGCAGTCGTGTGATCTTATTACGGACATACTGCCATGGAGTGCGTCAAGAAAGTAGAAATGATGAATAATACGCCTCATGATTTTTCCCGCAGCAATTAATAATGATTTTGTTACAATGTTGTTATCTTTACAGGACATACGTACTGATCAATAATATATTCCGAGATAAGAATGTAGATCATATACGTTTTTAGTGAACTGCAGTTGGACAAGGTATAGCAGCTTTGTACGACAAGGGGCGATTGGAGTAGCCCAGTGGTTAATGCGTTCGCTCTTCACGACGAAAGATTTGGGTACGAGTTCCCTCATGGGAATAATGTGTGAAGTTCATTTCTGGAGTCCCCCGCCGTCATAGTGCGGGATTATTGCTAAAAACTGCGTGAAACCGAACTCACTCCCTCCCTCACTCACTCAATGTACTACAAAATGGAGATCGATTGTTGATTTCACACACTGCCGGGAATTTTAAGAATATAGACGGTTATCTCGATTCGAAGACTTGAATGCCCCTTCATGCATGTTATTTCTACGACTATCACAAGGCATTATTTAAGCACGGGGGTTAGACTAGTCATAGAGGTAATATTGATTTGTGCAGGCGAGTCCCAGTGCTAAGTGCGCGGATGTGAGGTGCAGCAGTTTCGGTTTGTATCAAAATGAAAGTAGTCATGTCAGGAGGCGCTTTCTCCAGGCGGAACACTACCGCGGTCAGTGAACGACTAGGCTCTCGGCCTTCATCCTGGCTCCTTGGAGAGTATACATTTATTTTGCCCGGGCATTTGTAAAACACTTACTCAAAAGGACACCGCAAATGCTACAATGGCTTCCATGTTGAGATGAACAGTGTCCTTGAAACCATCATAGGCCACGCTGCAGATCGTCCATCCAGAAACTCTCCGCTGCTCAACGTTGCGCGATAGATTCTCTCTATAGCTATAGGTTCTCTTTAGTGCTAGGATCTCCGTAGTTCAACGTTCATCGTTGTTCCGTGTTCTTTCTAGAAGAGTAAACACAAATTTCAGTGTTGACGACAATACATTTTCTACTGTTAAGTTCTTCACACCACCACGCATTCGGTAGTTTGCACGTGCCGTACGCAGTAGCACCCTACACCTGCGGAGTTTGACACTTTCTTTCAATCTTTCACAATCTGTGATTAAGAGATTATGAAACGGGTACCAACAAACTGAACACAACGTCGTGTCTGGTGAGGTCGAAATGAACGTCAAGCCACTTATACTCATAACAGTGCCAATTATAATATGGTATTACTAAAACAAAAAGACTTACATGTTTCTGTCATCAGAGCAGATGTAATAGAACACGACAGGACACGATCAAAGATCACATATTTCTAGAAGACGGTATGTTTCACGTCCTGTCTATGTGGAATTTTGACATCAGTATGCTACAAATAGCATACACATGCTAGCGTTTCCCTTTAAACGAGTAAAGTTAGATATTTTGACAGTAATGACACTCGATGTCGGATATGTGTAAGGCGACTGAACTTCTATTGTATGGCTATGATAATTCATATTTGGAAACACACTTCAATGTTTAATGAAGAAGAAACGAGGCGGTCTGCCACCACCCTCCTTAAAAACTCATTGACGATCAAAGGCCAAATGCTGTGTGTAGTGACCGATGAGGTCATATGTCTTGAACTGTCCTACGATGGGTGACCATCGGATCGACGTAGCTGGCCTTTCAACTGTGCACACATCGACTTTCAGATATTACTTTTGGGTTTGTTAATCAGTCTCTGCCAGTGTTTCTATTTCATCTCGTCAGGGCAGCTCATCCCCCTACTGTACAGAGTGTACACCCTAAAGCCGTTGTGTCCATACCGTACCGTCTGATACACACAAACTCGTTATGTATGAAGTGCGTAACTCTGTGACAACGTTTCTAAAAATGAATAACCTTGAATAATTTTATCATTTTCAGACTCAAAAGCAGCCATAAATTAACAGGTTTTGCGTGAAACACGAGTGAATTAACTATTGGGTATATGTTGCCACTCTGTGGATCTCTGTATTTACGTACTGGGTATATGTTGCCACTCTGTGGATCTCTGTATTCACGTACTTGGTATATGTTGCTCCTCCGTGGATCTCTGTATTTACGTACTTGGTATATGTTGCCACACTGTGGATCTTCGTATTCACGTACTGGGTATATCTTGCTACTCCGTGGATCTCTGTATTTACGTACTTGGTATATGTTGCCACAATGTGGATCTTCGTATTCACGTACTTGGTATATGTTGCTCCTCCGTGGATCTATCTATTCAAGTACTGAGTATATGTTGCTACTCTGTGGATCTATTTATTTTGCTGCCCGATGGTTATCTCTTCGCGGACTGGACTCTGTTAATAGCTAACTTTCTATTCACCTACATGATAAGGGTGCTGATATCATCTAGGTACTTAGCACTTGAAGAATGGGAACTTTTTGATATACAGCTTCGTTATTCTGTACAGTGCTTATTCGGCCATAAAACATACACGCGCTACGATGCAGGATTTAAAAAAACCCGATGCCGTTACAGAAACAAGACAAAGTGAAGCTGTGTGCTGGAATCTGCATTTGTAGGCAAATTACTGGAGTGTGGCGGTGCTCGCCTCCATGACTTCTCTGTCAATACTAATCTATCACTGTGGGAGTATTTTATCATTGAATGATTTGCAGTATGGTGTCACAACTCGGCCATAAAGAGGATAAGAACACTGAAATCTGTAAGTTAATGTATGTAAACATGTTCCACGTGTGTCTAGACGCAGGGAGACATATTGTTGTATCAGCGTTCTGTGTCGAGAGCTTAAGCTAATATTCAGATTGGATTTTCACGTTTTTTTCCATGTCAGTTTATTCAAGGGATCGTTATTGCCTGATTTTATGGCGCATCAAAACACTGCGCCTCTGTTATTATGTTTTATAAGTCTGTTGTATTTTCAAATTAGATTTGGCTTTAAAAACATTTCGCACGCGACGACATTAGTTATATAATGAGGAAAAAATATTTGATTACAGTTAAATAGCTGTCGAAAACATCAGAAAGCTGAATATAAGAAGATTCAGTAAAGTTTTTATTTTATTATTTTTTCATCTAGCGAGGAACATATGGTGTATAATCAGCCACGTGAAGGCTATGTTTTACCAGCAATCTAGGTTAAAGCACACTACTTTTTATGTTATTAAAACATTTAAAATTGATATAACAGCACCCAGGTAATTCCCTCGCAAAAACCTACACAGATTACAAAGAAAAATTCATTTAAATACCCAGGAGAATGTTTTGACAGTTGGCGAGTTTTATTACGCAACATCAAGCCCAATCTTGTGGGGCGGAATTTGTGACGATAAAACGATTCGCAGTCTGCACAGTCAACGAATCGGCCACATTGCCGGAAGTTCAGAACGATTTCTAGCCATCACGTGGTAGTGAGAGAGACCGTCTGTCAATCTTCAGAAAACAAACCAAACATTAACGTTCCGACACGTGTCAAAAAGTGGCAATGCTTTCAAATAAATCACACAAAGTCCAAAGTCATTTAAAACCTATCAAACGATTCGCCAAATCAAACTTCAAACGCCATTTAACATACAAGAGGTTGTTTTATCTGAGAATTTCTTTAAACTCTCGCGTCCCAGGGGAGAGTTTCGCCGCGAACATGTAATGACCCCTGGCCGGTGCTGGACCGAAATATATTATTCTCAGTTGTTTTGGTCTCACCTGTCAATCATCAGCCACCTTCCGTAAGAAAACATACATCATTTCATCCATTTCCGAAATCCTGAAATATCTGAAGCTTACTGTTCCCACTAGATCATGCTGTGCACACACTGACGGCTAGGCCAGACCAACGTCAGGTAGACAAATCAAAATATGCAGCTGAATGCAGCACCATAGGCATTCCCGAATTACCAGGTTTAACTACCTGTTGATTATAGGAGATGTCCCTAAATACACAATACTGTACATAAAATCAAACTTATTGTGCTTTCATGTTACTGACATGGACTGACACTGCAAACAGATACACAATGAACCACACGAGATCAGCGGCATACTCACTGTAGAGATCAAACTTAATGAAACCTGTAATTCTACTGAAATAATCAGGATTGATTAATTATAATCATATACATATTTAAGAGAATTCTCTTGTCAAAGCATATTTCCTTGTACAATCTTGACTATGTCATTAGCATGTGTGAATAGATCCTATGTAATGGTGATGACCATTTGCCAGTGTATCCTGCATCAGTAGTGCTATACATGGCACAAAATATTTTCTTATCTCTTTTCTAATGAAGCTTATTGAAAACACGTTTGAAACGTTTGAGTATATAGTTCCCATTCCACTTTAATCACATGACCAGTTTTTTTTATAGGAAGACAAGCTGAAATCAGCACGTTCCCACGGTAATTCTCTACTGAAATGTCATAACACCATATATCCGAGTTTATATAAATTAAAACAATGCCTGTAGCATACTACTATATCTCCCAGCTATCGCTTGTTTAACGTTTGGTATCGACACACTATCATCTTCAGTTTTCCTTATCTCATGTACAATTTCCCAGCAAGAGTTAATGTAACGTAAAATATTCCGATAAAAGTTGTTATCAAACAGCGACATTTTCTCATTTAACGTTGATTGAACGGTGATAAGAACATCTCCTTGTATAACGCCCGTTCATGATATAGACCAGTGACTGTTCAATAATGTGATAACACTCAATTCCGATGGTAAATATTGCAAAGACTTTAATTCAGGATAAAAAGTTAGAACAAGTCGTGCTATCAGTGAGAAACGGACGGAATATCGTTACCATCGTTAACCGATCTACTGTCTTTCGAATGGTTGTATGTCTCCATCAAGTTCTAACATGTTCCTGTTGACAAATGATTACCTGGTTTAATGTAGTGGCGAACTAAACGGTGAAATATCTTAACATTACACACAGGAAGCACTGTTTAATAACATTCCGGTTTAAGTAATGTTTAGTGTATAAAATATTCATTTCCCTTAATGACGTGTGTCGCTGTGCAGTCGCCATGTCGGATCACAAGAGGTGATGTCCGATGAGGGAATGGAGTCCAATTCTTTCCACGCATGCACGCAAACACGCACGCACGCACATACACGCATACACAGAGAGAGTGTGTGCATGTTAGAGAGAAGAGAGACCGACCGACCTACATGCAAACGCACACGCACACACATTTAATGAAAAATAAAACAAACACTTTATGTCAGAAAGACCAAATTATTCCACGAAACTCTTGGCCATGAAACATGAATAAATCCTGCCTGCTGTGAGTCAGTTCTGACTTGTCCGTCTGTTTAATTGGGCACAAATTTGTATAAGTTTTAAGTATTAAGTAAAGAGGTTCATCATATTTGATGACAACCAGACGTTATCAGTTCATCTGAAGTGAACACCTGACACAACAAATTAATAACCCCATTCTAGTAGTTTTATGCATTTACTAATTATCGACAAACGTTCATCGGTTTTGATCACAAAACACCGTGGCATGTAAAAAGCCCCAACAGAGCAACAGTTGTTAAGAGCATTTTGTCACAGCCAGCACAGATCATGTTTATTGCATGTAAATATCATGTACATTTCCAGCCCACTGCGCACACTGAATATATTTCAGATCAGACGCTGCTCATTTAGACTGATAAAATCTCTATGGTGGAAACGACATTCAAATTAATCATGAGTAATTTTGAATACAGATAAGGCCAGTGGACCTGATGGCTGCAAGAGTTTATTGTAGTGTGTGTATTTCCTTGATGCTGGATACTAGTGACACCCCGCAGCTGCTAGACGACCATATAGATGTGATGATGAACTGCTATCGACCACTGATCACAAGCGATACACCATGAAGGGGGCCATTAGGTTAAGCCACTCTGAATTGATAATTAGCCTGCCTGTATCGGATCTCGTGGCTAAAGTGGACCTAGTGCATTAAGGCGCAGCTTGAAATAATGAAATAATTAAATGCTTATGGTTTCACTTCTTAGATTAGTGGCACTAGTTCCCTCTACTGCATGGCAATAGTTTCTTTACGATTGCTGATATCACCATGGTAACAAGTCTGGCAAGAACTAATCTTTTAAAGCGACATCGAGTGCTCATGACTGGAAGGACGTATGTTGTGACAGTACATTTGTGACATCAAGGATGAATACGTTCGTCTATACATCTTTTGCCCATGACATGATTATACTGTTGCAAAATTCCATGCATTGATTAATGTCAATTAGTTAAACCAAGGCCAATAATTATTTTCAATCAGAATCCGTCGCATTTGATGTCTCAGGTTCCTGCATTAAATGTTTGTAGTGATGTATTTCTTGTTGCTTAAAAGTTACTCTTCACTAGAATGTTTATAGGTGCAAACAGAACACTTATATGTACACATTCCACCTGTCGACTCTATCCGACTGGTCTGCTTGTACCTCAACGCGGGAAGACGCGAATCTCCGTAAACACTAGTGAGAGCTAGTGCTGGAACCAATCACTGCATTTCTGTAGACTCTCATCAAATAGTCACTTTTTGGCTAATCAACGCTTTTCAGAAGACACTGGCGTTCAACATTCCTCTTAAGTAGACAATGAGGTCAACCATTGCTCTTCTTGAGACTCTATGCTCAACCATTGCTCTTCTGTAGATACTGAGGTCAACCATTCCTCTTCTGTAGATACTGAGGTCAACCATTGCTCTTCTTGAGACGCTGCGGTTAGCCATTGTTCTTATGGAGACACTGAAGTCAACCATAGCCCTTCTGGAGACACCGAGGTCAACTACAACTCTTCTGGAGACACCGAGGTCAACTACAACTCTTCTGGAAACACCGAGGTCAAAAACAAATCTTCTGGAGACACCGAGGTCATCTACGTACAACTCTTCTGAAGACACCGAGGTCAACCACAGCTATTCTGGAGACACTGATGTCAACCACAGCCCTTCTAGAGACACTGAGGTCAACTACAACTCTTCTGGAGACACCGAGATCAACTACGTACAACTCTTCTGGAAACACCGAGGTCAACTACAGCTATTCTGGAGACACTGAAGTCAACCATAGCTCTTCTGGAGACACCGAGGTCAACTACAATTCTTCTGGAAACACCGAGGTCAACAACAAATCTTCTGGAAACACCGAGGTCAACTACAACTCTTCTGGAGACACCGAGGTCAACCACAGCTATTCTGAAGACACTGAGGTCAACCACAGCCCTTCTGGAGACACAAAGGGCAACTACAACTCTTCTGGAGACACCGAGATCAACTACGTACAATTCTTGTGGAGACACCGAGGTCAACTACAACTCTTCTGGAAACACCGAGGTCAACTACAACTCTTCTGGAAACACCGGGGTCAACTACAGCTATTTTGGAGACACTGAAGTCAACCATAGTCCTTCTGGAGACACCGAGGTCAACCACAGCTCTTCTGGACACACTGAAGTCAACCACAGCCCTTTTGGAGACACCGAGATCAACTACAACTCTTCTGGAGACACCGGGGTCAACTACAACTTTTCTGGAAACACCGGGGTCAACTACAGCTCTTCTGGAGACACCGAGGTCAACCACAGCTCTTCTGGAGACACTGAAGTCAACTACAGCCCTTCTGGAGACACTGAAGTCAACTACAACTCTTCTGCTTTAGTGTTCTTCATGTACATGGGATAATCAACGTTCTTCTGCAGATTGATGCGCATCTGTAGATTTTGCTTGTAATGCCTCTTCACTGGGACTATTCCACTGAAACCACTACCCCTCTGAGATAAACACAACCCTTTCACAATCATTTGACATTGAATTTAATTTGCATTATTTCGTAAGTTATGGGGAGTAGTAACTTTATGTTTGAACCATGATATATTTCGACAGGACGACAATTTGAGTAATTAAATAGCCACTTTAAAAGTTAAGGCTCAGGTGTAGAAAGGAAGGATCTCATCTGTAGACATGGAGGACATCAGGTGCTGACAGAGGGGATATCAGGTCTAGACAGAGGGGATATCAGGTGTAGACAGACACATCAGCTGTAGACACAGGATATCAGGCGTAGACAGAGAGGACATCAGGTGTTGACAGAGATGACATCAGGTGTAGACAGATGGGATATCAGGCGTAGACTGAGGGGGTATCAGGTGTAGAGAGAGATGATCTCATGTGTAGACAGATGGGATATCAGGCGTAGACTGAGGGGGTATCAGGTGTAGAGAGAGATGATCTCATGTGTAGACGGATGGGATATCAGGCGTAGACTGAGACAATCTCATGTGTAGACAAACTGAATGTCAGGTATTGACAAGCCGGGCCTCCTGTAGACAGGAACCGTCTCAGGCGCAGATAAAGACAAAGAGGATATCATGTGCAGACAGAGATGATTTCATGTTAACACATGCGGGATGCCAAGAATTGACAAGATGAATATGTAAATAAATAGAATGTTATGGCAGAAAAGGCAGGATAAACTTCATATATTTTCAGGCAAGACTTGTATACAAGCAAGATATTATGTAAATATGAGCAAGATGCCACTTGAAAAGAAGCAGAATGTAATGATAAAGGCGGGATCTCATTTGTAGATAGGCAAGATAAGAAGCTTATAGAAGAAATGTAACAGAAAGCCTCATACCTCTGTAATCTTCCATGTGCGTACACCACAATGTCTGGTTCGATTAAATAAGGTTTTATTTCAGATTCAACTTTGGTAATGCCACGTGATGGTATCCAGCACACGCACACACACACATACACACAACAATACCCCAAACGCTGTGCTCCTTGTCAGATACGTGTATGATTACGTTTGCTCAACGTTTTCGAACAGGTGACTTAAACAAGATAATTACATCTTAGAGTTGTGGTTTGTCGTTAAACTTGGCAGTAAATCTACAGTTACAGTTGCGCGACGGCTTCTGGCACATGATTTAGCCCCAAGATTCGTGCAGTAGAACATGTAGGACGCCACCGCCACTGCGTGAACCCACCCTACTGTGTCAAACTCCAGTTGTCCCCCTTGGACAAATTCCCAACTGCGATTCTCTACTTCTATTCTCTACTCTGCGTCCTTCCTCCTGAAAACATGTTCGGGTGATTGTTGAAATCTGCAAAATGTGTATTGTAATGATTCTTTACATAATGACCAATGTTTGACCACAGATAATAAACATACGCTATGTTCACACAGACCACAATCAGACGCAATGTTCAGACAGACCATAAACAGACACAATGCTCACACAGACCATAAACAGACGCTACCTTCACATACATACACAGACCTTCACCAAGCATACTGTTCACACAGACCATAAGCAGACGTAATGCTCACAGGGACCATAAACAGACGCTCTGTTCACACAGATAATACACAGACGTAATGTTCATACAGACCAATGTTCATGACCATACGTAATGTTCACACACAAAGACAAGATCCCGATCGTTATACCGAAGTGTGTGGGTCCAACCAACGAGCCTGTATTCCACTTACTGCGGCACAGTTTGGTAGGAATTCGTATTCATACGCGATGAGTTAATTTTCAATTTGATGGTCATCCCGAGACAGCTTTTTGGTAGTACGGTAACCACAAACTGACTACTTCCACAAATCCTTGTGAAACCCTTGGTAATTCCCAAACCCAAATAAGCAGAAATACGCCATTTCTAATAACTCTGTTCATCTTTCAATGGTTTGCCAACAATCAGTGATGACTAACACCATCGTTCATTCATTAAAGCGTTATTATAAAGTCGCATGTAATGAAGGAAGAAGTTTCCAAGTATACAACATAGCGAAAAACCCTAATATACAATGTGTGTGAGTTCATAAGAATCCTGAGCGAGGGTTTAACATTGATAGGGGGTCACTCTGTTTGGCCCTCACTCTGTTGGAAAACTAAGTTTCTATATGGATTAGACCTATCATTTATGCCTTGAATTCAAATAATGAAAAAAACTGACAGACTGCTTTCAAGCCAGGGGTGTATATTCATTTTAGTACATCATCATACAGGACTGGGCTTGATTACACTGATCATGTTAATGACTATATAAAGAGTGGGTTGCCAGCCTGCCGCTACAAACTGTCAATGACTCTTGTGTACGCTGTAGTCTAGCAGTGCCGAGCTAATGGACTGGTACTGTTTGGGATATGCTACATTTAACAGAACCGCATAAATTGTTTAAAACTGTAAGAATTCAACTTGTCCTTTGTTGTTTGGATGTTCAAATGTGTTTTGCTCCAGGGATATCAACTAATTGTGGCGAAGAAATAAATGAAGCTGTTTGTTTTGAAATTTAAATAGGTTCATCAGCCAGTGTCTCCCATGTACGTGTACAAAAGCCCTGTCTCAAACCTCACTAGAGTGTGTGCTTTTGATTAATTGTCCATGCATATTAATCACGATTGTTATTCTGTACGGGTTATTAGCTCTGATCCCAAGTCTATCTAATTTAATCAAACACATTATCACATAATTCTGATAAAAACTCCACACGAACTTTGATGTAACGTCAATTCCATGAAACAGAAAAAAGTCTGCCATTAATCACAAGGAACACAAATTACAAGTTATCTGCCCTTGATAAGCGACACCTATCTTGCGAAATGTCTACAATAGTTGGAACGACGGATCAGGGGGGTTTTGAGTTTGATTTATGCTCGACAAATGTGAGAGGATGGTTTCAGTTTTCTTGACTGCTGATAATGCGACTCAGGTCGTCGAGGGGAGCGCACTATCGATTGAAAGCGATAAATGGGGAGGAAGACACGCATGGCTAGCTACACCAGCTCCTTACAGGTCAGCTAGGAAAGTTAGGGCAAATTTCTTCATTTTCAGATACATTTTTTCAAAATATTTTCTTTTGCTTTGACGTTGTGATTTATATGTTAACTTTGATGACTTAATTCACTTTCAGTCACGAATGTTTAGGCAGTTGGCGTGTTTTCCCGGCATAATTAGAATATCTGACTGCCCAGTAAATTGGCCCTCATGTTTGTGTGAAGTATAGTCCAAACTCCTCCAATATTGCATATTTACTCTATTTAATATTCAGTAAATTGTCCATATGATTACAAATGTATAAACTGTAATCATAAGAAGTTATCAAATGAAACTAATTGAAACTTAAAGTGGGGTTGAGTAAATCGCCCTCTCCATGTGACTACCATGTAGTAGCTCCAAACTGTTCCACACCAACAGGAGATACAACATACAACGACATTCGGGCACATGTGATGCTAGCACCTGTTGACAGAGGACTCAGATGTCGGAATTAGATGCCCCCTATATTACAATAAATGTTGGCGAAAATAGGACACAGCGTTTTACGAGTTGCTACAAACTAATTCATTTCTTCAATGCATTGCTCATCTGCTTCTCGTTTGTCATGAGCGGAGGTGAATTATGAAATTCTCCATTCCCTCTGACATGCCGGCTTTTTTCAATGCTCGTGCATTTTTGCACATGTCACAAGAAAACATTTCCGATTACATTAAAGATAACGCCTGTGCCGAAAACACACACACACACACGACACAAACCATTATAAATTTCCTGCCATGTTCTTCACGGGAGAGGGCGGGGGGGAGTGTGTGTGTGTGTGTGTGTGTGTGTGTGTGTGTGTGTGTGTGTGTGTGCGCGTGCGTGCGTGCGTGCGTGCGTGTGGAGGGGGGGGGTAGTTCTGCTGGAGTCAAAAAAAGCATTAATATATGATTTACCACAAGCAATCAAGCAATACTGAGTCATATCACAACACGCAACTGATACTTCTTCCTCCCACTGACTGTGTGGTATCTCGCACTGAATGTGAGATACCGACTTAGTTATGCAATAGATATAAAGATATACTGGGGACAGCTATACGACAGATATATAGCTGTGCGTCGGACAGTTGTACAGCAGATATAAAGATATACTGGGTACAATTATACGACAGGCGTAGAGATAAACTGAACAGTTATATGACAGATATAAGATATACTGGGGACAGTTGTAAAACAGATATATAGATATACTGGGGACAGTTATACGGCAGAATTATAGATATACTGAGGAGAGTTAAGCGACAGATATATAGATATACTGAGGACAGTTGTACAAAATATAGAGATATGCAGATATATACAGATATACTGAGGAGGGTGTAAGGATATAATAGGGGCAGTTACACGACAGATGTATAGATAGCTTACGACATACATATAGATATACTAGGGACAGTTGTACAACATAAATATACTACATACTACTAAAAAAAAGAAGGAAACGCATAGCTGAAAATTGTTATCAATTTGTACACTTAACGTTCAGTAATACAGGGCAGTCATGAAGAAAACTTGAATGAGCATTAACGGTCCAATGCTGCAAGAAGCTATAGGTCACAAATGACAAGTGTTCCAAGGTCAAGGTCGCAGAGCAGTCAGTATCTTGTGTGGCCACTATTAGCATCAATGGTTGCTTGGCATCGGCGTCCCATAGACTGGACCAGATTCAGGATGAAGTGCCTGAGAATGAGTTGGTACGCTAAGCAGGTAACGTCTGTGGCTGGGGGTCACGCTGTCGCACACGACGATCCAGTTCATCCCACAAATGTTCAATAGGTTTAAGATCCGGTGATCGTGGGAGGCCAGTCAAGACCCTGAACGTTGTTCTCGGCAAGGAAATCCCTGGTTATATTTGCTGTATGCGGCCAAGCGTTTATCATACTGAAAAATGACGTTCTGGCGGTTCATGAAAGGAAGGACATGAGACCTGATGATTTCATCACGGTAACGTCGAACTGTCAAATTGTGCTGGACTTGAATGAGATGTGTCCTGCCAATGTATGAGATGGCAGCCCAAACCATGACACGACACCACCAAATCTGCCCACTTCCTATACACAATTTGCAGCGTAACGTTCGTTACGACGTCGATGTACACGTGCTCTTCCGTTGGGACGTCGCAGCATGTAACATGATTCATCACTGAGATGAACAGTTCTCCATCTTTGCAATGGTCATGGGATGTGTTGTCGATATTACTGTCTGCGTTGTTGCCGATGTTGACGTGTAAGGACAGGTCCTGGCAAAGGTCTTCTGGAAGGAAGCGGTTCCTCACAGTTTGATCTCACAGTTTGTATAAATATATTGGGGATAGTTTTACCACACACACACACACACACACACACACACACACACACACACACACACACACACACACACACACACACACACACACACACACACACACACACACACACACATATATGTAGTGAGAGAGAGATGTAGATAGCTAGGTAGATGGATAAATATACTGGGGACAGATATACACAGCAGATATAGAGGTACGACAGGCAGATATATATAGATATACTGGGGACAGTTATAGGACATATATGGCTGTGTATCCCTGTGTTACCCACTAAATGCCAGACATGTGACAAAAAAGGTGCCATATGCTGATATCTTTTGGTGTGAAATGGCCAGAGAATAGACACACCACTCTCTGACCAGACGTTCTACCAACAATGGAGGATGTCTGTGTATTAACGAGAACACATCCTGAAAATATCATCACACCAGTAACTGAGACATATCTACTTCTGGAATCACTTTTTATGTTTATAATTTAGTTTATAATATCACAATCACTTAAAAAAACAAAAGAACAACAACAACAAAAACCCGGTAATACGGCCAAACAATGATGGGTTAATTAAACTCTTTTCTTCACTATATCGTTAGTAAAGACACCATACGATATCCACTTGTTTCCATATTGATTAGTTGTGATGAGTATCTACTTTCACTGACAGTCGCCAGGAAACACGTACTTATAATGTCTGTTTGCAATTATGTTTCCTAACAAAAAAGGGGATTTTCAGCGACTTTCATACACCTGCAGTTGTAACTGCAATACTTCCAGTTATCGCCCTTTGACAAGAGTGGAGCAGAAAACAACTTCTTGGGCGTTACGCAGGTTCAGTGACACATTGGAATTTTAAAAGGATTTTTTTAACGTGCCCAAATTATGAGAGTGGTGGTATTTGGTAGGAATGAATGGGAAAACAATTACTGTAGCATCGACAAACTACTCGAATTTCGCATAGACATTTTGTGTGCTAGGTATTGTGAGTTAGCGAGGCATTACATCGGGTCAATTAAATGAAGCCCTTTTACTTCACGGAACACCTGTTGAGCAACACATCGAACGCTTCGAGTACGCCAAGCGTTAATATTTTAATCCTCATAAATGCACCAACGTTGTCCGTTCGATTGCAGACTGATGAAAAAGCTATCAAATACTATTTTGTCTTAGATACATTTACCGCGACGAGGCTGGGAGAGTGGAAGGGATGTCTCATTTGATGCACCATTTCAGGATATTTTGTGTGACCCATGCTTTAAACATACGTAAACATTAAGTAAGGCAGAATTCATGTGTTATTTATCTGTATTATCATTTAAGTTAAAAGATAGACCTAATGGAGAACATCAGACGCAGCTAAATTGCCTTGAACTGGATGCCCCCGAACACAGCAACCGAATCTCGACAGGACGTCTTTGATCATGCAGCATAGAATTTGATATTGTTTGATAATGTTTGATATTGTTTGATAATGTTTGATATTGTTTGGTAATGTTTGAATATAAAGACCAAATGAAACAGATTATTTGTGTGAGATACATGCAGAGAAGTTGTCAGTAATAGAACGGCTCTGTATACACTTCTTGCCCTGCGTTCACCAAATCGGAATGTTTGTTTGGTGTTTGTTCTTCAAGCCTTTATGTCAATGTCAGGTTGTGAACTATTACATTATGGGGAAATGAAAAGATAAACACAGTCATGTTCACTGAAAGGAGCTCTGGGTTATCAACCATCATCTTCCAAAGCCACTCAAATTGGACCCTAGAATGTTTGTCAGTGAGGCTTGAACTTTAATCATCTTCGACATTCACAAATGAATTACCTAGAATTTCTATACGGAAATTACAGCTGTGACATTTTATAGTGCATGACTGTTGTAGACTTGTGTGTAACCCAACAGGACCACTCTCTTCTCCTGAAGTACCTGCATAAATCCTAGAGAGGTAGTACTTTCATCGTCCTTCACATTCATGTGGTATATTGTGGTAATACTGTAGCACTAACTACAACTCGCAACAACAAAGAAGGTAATACTGTAGTACTGACTATAACTCGATGCAACACAGACATATCATAACGTGTTAATACTGTAGTACTGACTATAACTCGATGTAATACAGACATATGATGCCATGGTAATACTGTAGCACTGACTATAACTCGCTCGCTACCTCACAGACATATGATGCCATGGTAATACTGTAGTACTGACTAAAACTCGCTCGCTACCTCACAGACATATGATGCCATGGTAATACTGTAGCACTGACTATAACTCGCTCGCTACCTTACAGACATATGATGCCATGGTAATACTGTAGTACTGACTATAACTCGCTCGCTACCTCACAGACATATGATGCCATGGTAATACTGTAGCACTGACTAAAACTCGCTCGCTACCTCACAGACATATGATGCCATGGTAATACTGTAGTACTGACTAAAACTCGATGCAACACAGACATATCATAACGTGTTAATACTGTAGTACTGACTATAACTCGATGTAATACAGACATATGATGCCATGGTAATACTGTAGCACTGACTATAACTCGCTCGCTACCTCACAGACATATGATGCCATGGTAATACTGTAGTACTGACTAAAACTCGCTCGCTACCTCACAGACATATGATGCCATGGTAATACTGTAGCACTGACTAAAACTCGCTCGCTACCTCACAGACATATGATGCCATGGTAATACTGTAGTACTGACTACAATTCGATGTAATACAGACATATGATGCCATGGTAATACTGTAGCACTAACTATAACTCGCTCGCTACCTCACAGACATATGATGCCATGGTAATACTGTAGTACTGACTATAACTCGCTCGCTACCTCACAGACATATGATGCCATGGTAATACTGTAGCACTGACTATAACTCGCTCGCTACCTCACAGACATATGATGCCATGGTAATACTGTAGTACTGACTATAACTCGATGCAACACAGACATATCATAACGTGTTAATACTGTAGTACGGACTACAATTCGATGTAATACAGACATATGATGCCATGGTAATACTGTAGTACTGACTATAACTCGCTCGCTACCTCACAGACATATGATGCCATGGTAATACTGTAGTACTGACTAAAACTCGCTCGCTACCTCACAGACATATGATGCCATGGTAATACTGTAGTACTGACTAAAACTCGCTCGCTACCTCACAGACATATGATGCCATGGTAATACTGTAGTACTGACTATAACTCGATGCAACACAGACATATCATAACGTGTTAATACTGTAGTACTGACTACAATTCGATGTAATACAGACATATGATGCCATGGTAATACTGTAGCACTGACTATAACTCGCTCGCTACCTCACAGACATATGATGCCATGGTAATACTGTAGTACTGACTAAAACTCGCAACAACAAAGAAGGTAATACTGTAGTACTGACTATAACTCGATGCAACACAGACATATGATGCCATGGTAATACTGTAGTACTGTAGCACTGACTATAACTCGATGCAACACAGACGTATCATAACGTGTTAATACTGTAGTACTGACTATAATTCGATGTAATACAGACATATGATGCCATGGTAATACTGTAGTACTGACTATAACTCGCTCGCTACCTCACAGACATATGATGCCATGGTAATACTGTAGTACTGACTAAAACTCGCTCGCTACCTCACAGACATATGATGCCATGGTAATACTGTAGCACTGACTATAACTCGATGCAACACAGACATATGATGCCATGGTAATACTGTAGTACTGACTATAATTCCATGTAATACAGACATATGACGCCATGGTAATACTGTAGTACTGACTATAACTCGCTCGATACCTCACAGACATATGATGTCATGGTAATACTGTAGTACTGACTAAAACTCGCTCGCTACCTCACAGACATATGATGCCATGGTAATACTGTAGTACTGACTATAACTCGATGCAACACAGACATATCATAACGTGTTAATACTGTAGTACTGACTATAATTCGATGTAATACAGACATATGATGCCATGGTAATACTGTAGTACTGACTATAACTCGCTCGCTACCTCACAGACATATGATGCCATGGTAATACTGTAGTACTGACTATAACTCGCTCGCTACCTCACAGACATATGATGCCATGGTAATACTGTAGTACTGACTATAACTCGCTCGCTACCTCACAGACATATGATGCCATGGTAATACTGTAGTACTGACTATAACTCGATGCAACACAGACATATCATAACGTGTTAATACTGTAGTACTGACTACAATTCGATGTAATACAGACATATGATGCCATGGTAATACTGTAGCACTGACTATAACTCGCTCGCTATCTCACAGACATATGATGCCATGGTAATACTGTTGTACTGACTAAAACTCGCTCGCTACCTCACAGACATATGATGCCATGGTAATACTGTAGCACTGACTATAACTCGCTCGCTACCTCACAGACATATGATGCCATGGTAATACTGTAGCACTGACTATAACTCGCTCGCTACCTCATAGACATATGATGCCATGGTAATACTGTAGTACTGACTAAAACTCGCTCGCTACCTCACAGACATATGATGCCATGGTAATACTGTAGTACTGACTATAACTCGCTCGCTACCTCACAGACATATGATGCCATGGTAATACTGTAGTACTGACTATAACTCGATGCAACACAAACGTATCATAACGTGTTAATACTGTAGTACTGACTATAATTCGATGTAATACAGACATATGATGCCATGGTAATACTGTAGTACTGACTACAACTCGCTCGATACCTCACAGACATATGATGCCATGGTAATACTGTAGTACTGACTATAACTCGCTCGCTACCTCACAGACATATGATGCCATGGTAATACTGTAGCACTGACTAAAACTCGCTCGCTACCTCACAGACATATGATGCCATGGTAATACTGTAGTACTGACTATAACTCGATGTAACACAGCCATATGATGCCGTGGTAATACTGTAGTAATGACTGTAATTCCATATAGCACGGACATATGCCGCCATAATACTGTAGTACTGACTATCACAAACAGACAAATTAACTCACGTGGTAATATGTATGTTCTTGCAGTACAGGCTATAACTGGCTATCACAAACAGACAAATTAACTCACGTGGTGATATGTATGTTCTTGCAGTACAGGCTATAACTGGCTATCACAAACAGACAAATTAACTCACGTGGTGATATGTATGTTCTTGCAGTACAGGCTATAACTGGCTATCACAAACAGACAATTTAACTCACGTGGTGATATGTATGTACTTGCAGTACAGGCTATAACTGGCTATCACAAACAGACAAATTAACTCACGCGGTAATATGTATGTTCTTGCAGTACAGGCTATAACTGGCTATCACAAACAGACAAATTAACTCACGTGGTGATATGTATGTTCTTGCAGTACAGGCTATAACTGGCTATCACAAACAGACAAATTAACTCACGTGGTGATATGTATGTTCTTGCAGTACAGGCTATAACTGGCTATCACAAACAGACAAATTAACTCACGTGGTGATATGTATGTTCTTGCAGTACAGGCTATAACTGGCTATCACAAACAGACAAATTAACTCACGTGGTGATATGTATGTTCTTGCAGTACAGGCTATAACTGGCTATCACAAACAGACAATTTAACTCACGTGGTGATATGTATGTACTTGCAGTACAGGCTATAACTGGCTATCACAAACAGACAAATTAACTCACGTGGTAATATGTATGTACTTGCAGTACAGGCTATAACTGGCTATCACAAACAGACAAATTAACTCACGTGGTAATATGTATGTTCTTGCAGTACAGGCTATAACTGGCTATCACAAACAGACAAATTAACCCAAGTCGTGGTTATACTCGCTTCGACACACAGACAAGTCAAATGAGTTCAAGTATGAAAAGTGACAAAAAGAAAATAGATTTATTATATAAAGAAATCTATGTTAGTGATGATGGGACTCGCGTTTATGTTTTTCACGCAGATATTGAAACTGACTGGCAACTGCTATATTGTTGTATTTCAAGGGCTTGTCTTCTTATGATTTACCTTCTACTCTGCCTTTATGGAAAGTTGCGTCCTTTGTCTTAGAAGGTGAAGTTTGTGTTTAACTTGCTATCACGTGATCTACCGCAAACTCTGCGCAATGCCCTATGCCAAACTGTCGCCGCTGCCGCCGCATAGTAAATCATCGACAGATCAAAATGCTGGCAGTTTTTGCGTTGCTTGCTGTGAAGCGGTCATAGCTTTCCATCTCATTTATTTCCTGGCCTTCCAACATTGAAAACCGAACTAAAAATCTCATTATTTTATCTGACAGAGAAAACAAATCACGACGCCACGATAGCACAGGCACCATCCCTTGGGAGATCGTCCCTGGTAATTTTTCATTTGACGAGAATTTTAGAAAGGCCAGGCGAATTAATCACTCTCGCTAGATCTACGTTTCCCCTGACCCTAAACTTCGAACAAAATTGATTTGGTAATCTGTCTTCTGAGAATGGGAGAATTCATCATCGGCAGAACAATTTGATGACATTCGTGGGTAAAATGTCTCTTTCGTAAAAATGACTGGTCCCTACAGAAACAGCGGTGGTACAAGGTGATGTCTCCGAACAGCAATAGAGCCCTGGAATGATGATCTAGGGACAGCGCTCGAAATCTGAGTATTAAATGATATTTGTACATGCTCTGATATTTTTTCAATTTGAGATATTACGTTTTAACGCCACGCTGTTTCCGGTTTCCCATAAAACTCCAGCTGAAACACTACGCCATAGACCATCAAACACAGACACCGTGTTTAACTTGTTTTATAACATTTATATGCAACAATATCTCTTAATGCTTGTCTTGTAGATCTTTCCTTGCCAGGACTTCAGTATGTTACTTAAATGCCAGTATATAACGTAGGTTTCGAAGGACCGGGCGACAAGTGGCTTATATATGCATGTATGTATCTATTTAGTTATATTGCGATGAAGTGAGTGAGTGAGTGAGTTTGCATCCGCATCACACATATTACCACTGTTCGTGATAATCTGGTGAATTCACGGATAAACAAAAAGGCATCGTTTGCAAGTAACTCGACGAAATCGAAGCTTGGAAATGCTGTGACTAAAGTGGTGTGACTGGGTTGGTGTGAATATGTGCAATCACCGAGTTCAGTAACACTTTGACAGCGCACAAAGACATTTCCGGCGTCTTCGTTCAGGCATATACCACAAAGGCCACTTTCACCATTTAACATGTTTAGTTTCAACGTAAATACAACGATCGTTGAAACATTTGAAAAAAATATTCGTCCACGACAGATTCAGAATCAATCAACTGATTTTGTGCCATCACCGTCGATAATATGCAAAATATTTCAACACTGAAATGATAAACCACTTTACAATATTAGTATACACCTACTAGAACAGAGTCAGCAAATCTACAATAAGGCTGATACTGAATCAATTTGTATATGTCGTTAGAAATATCTCAGTATTAGTCAATCAATAACAAAGGGGCTTAGCAAATGAAGTCATTGAATAAATAGTACATCAATAAATCTAACGTTAAGTATCTACAATATAAGTGCGCATATGAGTTAACCCCAACGAGGCATGTAATGACACCGTGGCAGAGTGTGGAAGATGTTCGTAAACAGTGTTATTTCTTTATCATAAAAAGAAATTATTATTAATTATTACGTGAGCTGCGAGAGTATTACGGTTAGGCAAGGCAGAATTTATGTAAACACTATTTACGGACAAGAAGTTTAGGGATTACTGAAATATGTTTAAAAAGGAACTCTTAGGATGCATTGAAACTCTTTAGTCGCAACACTGATGTGTCTTTATTACGATTGCGGGTTGAGAATATGTGGTCAGCAGCTGGTGATGCGCTGTTGACACTAATAACTGGGATGTTGTGGTGCAAGTTTCAGAAGGTGCCGTCGTGTCTTCGATGCGTCTAATCGTAATGGCAAAAATGGTCCAACCTAAGTTTACATAAAGTAATTGGATGCCTTGAGGACGCTCTTTCGAATTCCCTAAACATTTAATTATCCCAGTCGTGCGTGGACACACTTGCCATTATTAGCGATATACCTTCGTCTGCTAGGCCAGACAGGCAACTTTCCCACATCGATTTTTCTGGGTCAAAGATCCCCCAAATTTCTCCGTTGCGGAACCTTGCCTCTCTCTTCCTCATCATTTGCAGCGCAATTGAACACTGGCTATAATGACTAACCTGGAAAAAACGGCACACTTAACGATAATTGCCACCAGAATATACACTGGGATCGATGTTGTTTTGGATGACCCCTTACCGAAATCATAGATTATCGGGCGCGCTATATTCCATGGTCTATTAAGCTAAATACACCGCGCTTCGTGAGATTAGCGCAAGTGTTTGTACGTTTATTGTTCAAACACCCCACCATGACGACTAATGACAAAATGACAGCGCCCCTTCGTCCTAAATGTTTAAATTTACTTACGCCAATGTTGTTTCGACCACGTTGCTGCGCCGCTAATGATGTGCTACATCGCCTGGCGCAGAGAGATTTATCAATATTGATTCTGACATCATTCTTGATAATGGTGATTAGAAACATTCAAGGATTGACTGTTTGCTGCTTAACACGAAGGGGTTTTGTACCTTACATTTGAGCGGACAGCCGTGTGGTGTTCTGTCAGGCAGACAGAACAAGAATACAACTCATTTAGAGACATGTCTGGACGTAAATGTTTGTAGATGTAAACACATTTACTATAGCACCGTGGACAAATTTACACACTATCTACAACAGGACAGTTTAACACAATGTCTACTATAGCACTATGGACAGGTTAACACAATGTCTGCTATAGCACTATGGACAGGTTAACACAATGTCTACTACAGCACCACCATGGGCAGGTTAACACAATGTCTGCTATAGCACTATGGACAGGTTAACACAATGTCTACTACAGCACCATGGACACAATGTCTACAACAGCACCATGGACAGGTTAACACAATGTTTACTACAGCACCATGAACTCATTGACACACTATGTACTAAAGCACCGTGTTCCACATTGACACAATGTCTACTACAGCACAGTGGACACGTTGGCACACTATCTACTATCTTTTCTACGGAAAATGTAAAAAAGTGACATTCCATCTTTTTCAAAGCACTCTTGTTAGACCGCCATTGCATGATAGGAAAAAGCTAAACAATAATTATTTGAAAAAAAAACCAGGTTTCCTTTAACCTCATTTAAGTAGTGCGCCATAGCTGCGGAAAAAGTTCACACAGTGGCAACAAACCCATCGGGCACGTCGTCTGAACACTTATACGTTTTGGACATTCGAAATTTTAAACGAATGGATAAACTGATTAAAATAGTTGAACTTTAAAAGTTCAATAAAATTCTCAGTATAAGCAGGACGACACAATGTGTTTTATCTCTTCTACATCTAATATGATAAGTTAGGTTCAAAGACTTGCAAATTGTCATATAAAATTATAAATATGTGCTTTTTGACAACCGCCAAGTCAGCCTTTCTACGCTTGTCACCCATATCGACGCATTTTGTCTATGTCGTATGTTGGACAAAGTCAAATTCTAATTCGTACCATCTGACAGCCATCATGGCAAGATTTGCTGAGTCGCGTGACATTTAACACCATGCAGCCCGCGTGTCCGCAAGGATCAAAGTACGAAGAATTTGGCATGTACAACAGCAAGTCAAAACGTTTGGTCTTTGTGTACATTAATTCCATACAGAAGTGGTACTAATCACTCATACATAAGATGAAATACCAAAATGAACTAAAATACTATTCTTCCATTGTCGTCCATCCTGCACACACAACACAGATGAAACATTTTCTGTACTGATGACTTGGAGAGTTGTGTCAATTATCACTGAATGACATTAATGGACTTAAATCGTTTTTCCAACATTTAATTTCAATTGGCTGTCAAAACTAGACGCACGACTACAAAGATGAACACTATTTTCAAAAGCACATCCCTTTGATACGAGCGCACAATAACGGAATTAACAAGTGAACAGAAAATGTCAAATGGTCACAAGCTTCGCGCTCACACATGTCGCGCAGATCCGCGAACTGTCACGTGACCAATAACCTTTGTTTACATCAGCACGTGCGGTGAACAGACGACACAAATAAACAATAGTGGCGACCGATCAAAGTGGTACGTTTCAGTTTCGTATAATAGCTGAGAGCCATTCTTTCGTCCATATGGCAAATAAGAGAGTAGAAACACAATACCCGAATTACCACCACACGTGCACTGCACGAGATGTCGGAATCATGCGCCCTTCACGCAGAAAATGTGCTCTTAACTGGCACTGTACGCATGTCTACGCATGCGTGTCGACGGAGTCGTATTAGTGCCGGTTGGGAGCTGTACATGGTGACGTCATCAAGAGAGTGGTGCGAGGGGCGGTGAACCTGACTCTAGCATTGTTCGTGTCGTATCATTTATTCCTGGTGTGGTGTTCCTACCCCGGCGGAACATCAGGTACAACACCAGTAGGCTTCATACCACATACATGGACAATATCATATGCTAATTATACACCACTACAACAAGATATTTATCAAATGAAACCTATATAAATATATACTGACAGGATTCCATAATTTGGACATACGTGTAATATGAGCCAATGCGTGTTAAGTAAACGGTGAGCCAATAAGGCACGGTTAAGGAACTATTACAGATGAATATACATGTTACAACACACTGACGTCTAACGAAGGCGGGTCTAATTCCTTCCATAATGGGGAGACCAAGTCCTAGATGCAGTGTTTAATTATTCGGTGTAGGTGCATATTGCCATAATGTTCATTGATAACGTAAGTGACCATGATCGATAGTTTTGTACAAGACGATAGTAGCAGTGTCAGTTTCAGTTTATACCTTCCATCCACACCTTCAACTTATCCTAAGTTAATCGTGCAACTCAAAGCCTGCTAACCAAACTAAAGAAACCCGAAAAATTGACCAAGGGTCCACGTACGCCATATGATCAAGGGTCCTCATACATCAGCTAACCGTGGGTTGACAATACATCAGTTGACCATCTCGGTTGATCATTTCGGTGGAATTTCGCTCAACATTGAGTAGTTTTGTCTGGGATTTGGGGATGTCGACATAACGCCGCACACACTGGGACGGGATAATGTCTTCTCGTCCCGTAAGTTCAATATCCAATTACAACGAGGAGCAAACCTTAATTAAGGCTGAGTCTGAGTTAATCATATCTGGTCGACAATACGACCACCACACTACCCCAAACCATTAACTCTCCTACCCTCCGTTTTCAGACCCGCTTTTCAAAATTGAGTATCTTTTGATCGGCAAATTACAATCGTAACTCTATCAACATTTGCCCTTCCAAGCCCGTCAAACATGCTCCCCTTGGGTCTGGACAGGGAGTGCATGGACCCGGTAATCCCCAACCTTGCCCGTACACTCACTAGATTAATACGTGCTTTAAATCGCGCTCAACTGCCGACCATTCAAATTGACATATCGCTTGACTCTCGTCATTTTCTTTAGCGGGCAGACATATATCACTGCAAAGAGGACAGCCTCGATCAGTGTTGATCCGTCATGACAGGTGTGCCCCTATTCTCTGCCCCAGATACTTGTTTGTAGGTGAAGGCGGTTGGTTCTAAGACACCTATATGACGACGAGGTTCTAATTCTGATTGAGGAATTAGCAAGACAGCTAGAGAGAGAGCTTAAGATGGTTTATGAGGTATTAGCCCAGCGGGATGGGTCATTTGACTGTGGCTAGAAGAGGCCAGTATTTGTCACACAATGGACTTGGTCCGAGTTATAATTTACCTACCCACTTACAAAGAACGAACGTTATTATGTGACTTAAACCAAACGAGGTTCTTTAGGTGAAGGTAATTAACTGGCAATTTCACTTCCACGAGAATAAGCTGCATTTTGTCCATTGACAGATCCTTAGAAACTAGTCTGATTTATTTCTGCGATTATTTGCAGAAGTTTAAGGGTTAATGTTGGAAATTTTACTGGATTAACTAGGAATTAATGACTTGTTCTGTAAAAACCACATGACCTGTATCAGAAGCAAGAACCTCAAGTGGAGACACGTGTAAGATGTAGCATGAAAATGGTTGGCGATATATTTAGATAGACGGACACGTAACAAATAAAATTTGCAATGAACTGCATTTAGGGCATGGTATCACGTTGTGCTGATCGTTTACTACTTTGATACGTTTCCAGCACATCGTTGCTCGGTTATTGCCGTCACTTTGAACTGGTGTGGTACTGTAAATAAAGTGTCCAAGGCGCCTTGAGGTGTTCTCCATTGCGTCCTGAAGTGTTCTCCAGGGTCTTGAAGTATTTCCATGGTGTCTAGCGTTCTCCACGGCGTCTCATCATGGTGTTCTCCACGGCGCCTTGAGGTGTTCTCCACGGCGTCCTGAAGTGTTCTCCAGGGTCTTGAAGTATTTCCATGGTGTCCAGCCTTCTCCGCAGCGTCTCATCATGGTGTTCTCCACGGCGTCTCATCATTGTGTTCTCCACGGCGTCCTGAGGTGTTCTCCACGGCGTCCTGAGGTGTTCTCCACGGCGTTCTGAAGTGTTCTCCACGGCGTTCTGAAGTGTTCTCCACGGCGTCCTGAGGTGTTCTCCAGGGTCTTGAAGTATTTCCATGAAGTCTGGCGTTCTTCGCGGCGTCTACATTCATGGAGTCCAATGTTCTCCACGGCGTCCTGAAGTGTTCTTCATGGCGTCCTGTGTTCTCAACGGCTCCCAGCGTCGTCATGTGTATTGATTGTGAATGTTGCTAGAAGCTAAAATCATACTCATTCACCTGACTGTATTCCCGTGTCAGGAAGTCCGCAACAATCATATAGGTTTCACACCAACAGCATGATTTCAGTTGACATATATAGAAGTCTAAAGTCTGGCGACAGAAATCGTCAATACACTTATGACCAGAACAAGGAACCGACAATAACATAGGTCGTTCCGTAACTTCTCTGGGTTGCTGAAGGGTCCGGAACGCAGTGTCACATCGAATACTGGCATTTATTGCTGTCTTTTACACAAAAGTAACTACAAATAAAAGCTTACATTTCTCCAATGTCTGCAATGGCAACATCTTTGTCACTAATGTAGTGATACACCACTTATTGGCATTCGTTAGTATCTTACGTATCCAGGTAATGATACACTTCATGATGTCAACTGACGGTGTCTTATGTAGCAATGTAACGTCACATCATCCAAATACATTTCCCTGTATTGTTCTGTATCTATATAAAACCCCACCAAATAATACCATTTGTCGGTGTGTACCAATGCAGTGGAGTTGAACACATTAGTCTTTTAGTTCATTGCTAAAAGCGTTTTGTTCCGTCAGTACCTGGACCATGTGCAAGCTGTTATTGAAGACCCGTTATGTTGTGATATGCATATCCATGTTGACCCCGTTCATCTACTGCACAGCAGCTGTAAATCACAGGGCTCCGTGGTCCCTTGCGGACTGCCTGGCATTGTTTAGGGACAAGGGGTCTATGATAGGACAAGATGGTGATTCGATTACTCACGACTTAATGTATTAACAATATTAATACTTCATGGGAGTTTTCACACTAGTTTTCCACATGTGCCGTACCAGGCCTCCTACAATAACGAATCGCTGTCTAGAATGCCCGTGCCCAACTGACCCCATAAATGTAAACAAAATATCGCAACATGTATTTTACACCGGTTTTACAGCCTTCGAGTCCACAGGCACCATTATTAATATAGTTGATGTAATTGTGTAGCGTCGTATTCGGAAACATCAAAGTGGGAGACTGGGTCCTGCGGATTCCTCGTGGACATGTAATGTTGGAAATGTTCAAATAACGGCTGCTTTTCGACATCAGAAATCAATTCCAGTCGACGTCAGAGAGGGAAAATTGAATTAAGAGACACGGTTCAGTTCGTGATGAGTCGGTATAAAGCGCTCAGCGACTAGAAAATGGCGGACGACACGGAACCCCCTATGACGTAACACGGTCGGCCATTTGGAAGTTCCGCGGATTGTGGATGTGCTGCCTCTGGCATCAAAGACCTCGCTTTGGTCACCATCGGGAACAAGGTCGTGCGCCATTGCCGGAGAACTATTCCGTGACAATTTATGTCTTTGGATTTTAATACGACATATAAGAAGTTACAGGATGGCGTTTATACAACACATGATTTCATAGTAAACTGCTCGCGGAGACCCTCCTGTGTAAGAGGTCGGGCAATCTGTCTGGACGTACAGCACTCGGTGGTGTTTGAGGGATCTGCTTTGTATTCAGCTGACAGTAAAATTGACATCAGGTCTAAATTCAGTTGTAATGTCAATTTGATGATCTGGTCACTGTCTCGCGATGAACCAGTGATAGATTGTAAATGTGAGTAGACTGGATGAGTACTTGGGTGAGTTGGCTCACTAAACTACCAGCAAGTAAACTGATGGGGACTTTTTAACTCTTCAGGGAGCAATAATTATATTTACTCTGACTGTTTTATCAAAAAAAATCTCCCCACTCACAATGATGTTATTGTTTGTAACAACCCTTTTGTAACTGAGTATTTGACAGTCACATGTTAATCATCACTGGGTGCAGAGACTAACTTATTAATGACCCACAACATGTGATACGGTAACCTGATACGTGCGTAACGCATCTTTTTCATAACAACAGAGGCTGTGTAACAGTCTGTCATTGATACTGTGGGAGGTTAAATGCATGATTTCCACATGGGAACTACTCATGGATTGTTGCTGCATTACATCATATAAATGTTACAAGAAGTAGGAATGAATCTCTCTGGTGTGACCGTCAGAGACATTACAGGGGAATTGTACTCCTTGCTCGTTTTATATCTGAGAGTTGAACACGCTCCTTGTAATGACGAATGGTGCTGTGAATTTCTGTTTTACCGTCTGTGGTGTGTAGTACCGACGCCTACTGATACACATGTGTATCGTCCGTGACTGTTAGTGCAGTGGTTATCTGACATATCGCCTGTTATTGGCAGTGTCAGTGGTTACTAAACATATCGCCTGTGGCTGTTAGTGCAGCGGTTAACTGACATATCGCCTGTGGCTGTTGGTGCAGCGGTTAACTGACATATCGCCTGTGATTGTTAGTGCAGAACCATGTCGAGAGCATGATCCAGTTTTCATTCTATTTTCCTTCATAAACATAAGTCGACATGGATTTTGTCACCTGTTCATGACGGGCTAGGGATAGGTAAGCTGGTGACTGTAAACCACGTTTACGGTAATACAGCCACAAATATGTCATTGAGTGTAAAACGTCCATCCAGTGCCCACTCCATGTATCATGTCTCACTTCTAGATGTTGATTACAGAATGTATGTGCAGCTGACAATTCTGATTCACTAGTTGGGATTCGATAGATGGACTTGCTGTCAGAGATGTCCGAAGATGAGAGGATGGTATTAGTCCACCACTTCCCAAGCATACAGGTTAAGCCCTTTTGCTGGTAGTGACACAATGATATAAGCCACACCACTGCTCGAGGAGACATAGTTCTGTTGCTGGTAGTGAGACAATGGCATAAGCCACACCACTGCTCTGGGAGACATAGTTCTGTTGCTGGTAATGAGACAATGGTGTAAGCGCACCACCTCTTCAGCTGACATAGCACTGTTGCTCATGGTGAGACTATAACTCAACCATTTCTCCAGCTGACACAGCTTTGTGGCTGATAGTGAGACAATGGCATAAGCCACACCGCTGCTCTGGGAGACATAGTTCTGTTGCTGGTACTGAGACAAGGGTATAAGCCACGCCACTTCTCCAGATGACATAGATGTGTTGCTGGTAGTGATTCGAGGGGACTACCCTCAGTACTTCTCCAGCACTCATTTCGACGAAGAGGAACTCACACATCGACCCTCTTAAACAGAAACACACATCACATTAATTTCTACCGTGTGTGATCGTTTGTCATACAATTCTGCTTCTGAATGAGTATGAGCTTTTGCATTGTCAGTGATCTGTAAGTTTTCCGTCAAACGTAATTGTAAAAAGGTCGATTCGTTTCGTTTTATGCTGGCTTAAAGAAAAGGTTGCATCAATTTGTCATTCTAAGTATCCGTCTAGGATGTACATACGTCACGCGTTGCTTCTACTGAAAATCAAATGTGTATATAACATTAGCTCTGTTTTTAAAGTAATCGTTTGGATGATGTAGTAGAGATTATGTTGCAACGCTGTAATTGTAGTTGTTATTTCTTTAAATTGATTTTGCAGTAAGCTTAAACGATAATTCAATATTAATCATCCGTGCCCTGCTTCGCCCTTCAGATCCCAGCGCTTCAGCATTAGTGAGTTCTAAAACAATTCTTCATTGATTTTGTATATTCCCTCTCAGGAAAATAGATTATTATCAATTTCACGAGTCATTGATTCACTTAAAGAATATCAAATGACAGAGAAGGCAGTTTATTGTCAATTTCAAGAAGTAAAACATTAATTTCGTATACTTTTGTTGTTTTTGTAATGCTCGTAAAACTACACGCTTCCCGATAAGTTTTTTCGGTGTTTTAAATGTCCCTACAGTACAGAAGTTGAAGTCGCATGGGAATTGAATAATACTTAGATCCTGCTGCCAAGAATACACATGAACTGCTTCAATAGTCAATTAGTCAATACACTGAACAGTAATATGTATAAAATGATCTAGTCACATCTATGACAGTATACAAAGTTACCAGCCCGTTCATTTTCTTTCTCTAAATCGAATATATCTGGATGTTTCATGCGAAACAATATTTTAACATTTTAACCATTGAACAAAACTTGACATACTGCTACAGTACACACTCGTATCGCCAAGGACTAACGTAGCACGGAGTGTATATGTTTCTGTGTTCCGACGTATTGTTGGGTAGAGAGTGATACACATACAAGTCATTAAGGACTGAAGTTCTGCGGAGTGCGTTCCTGTATATAGAAGTCTCACTGCAAGATTACCTGGAAAACTTAACGTGTGGAAGTCGCGATGGTTGAACGGGTTAGTCGGTTGACTTTGTCTGCTGACGATTAGGTGTCTGACTCTGAGGGTTTGGGTTCGAATCCCGGATGGGACTCAGCTAAAAACATCAAAAGTACTACAATGTGTTCTTTACTAAGAAAGTGTAATCCCAAATGTACATATGCAAGAAGATTAACGTCGTTCGGTTTTTGCATGAATATATGTATCACCGAAGATGTAGTGCAGTGTGTATACTGATGCATGCATGTGTATCAGTGATGACTAAAGTTGTGCAGTGTGTGTGTATTGTTGCATGCATATGTATCAATCAAGACATCCTCCACTGTCACCACTCCCAAAATGTCAAACGTAATAAACTATCGAGATCGAAGTGATTAGTATGGGTTAGTATCAACAATAAACACGACCAACATATTATGGAAAACAATTCCATGGGTTAATCTTATAATGTAATCTGATTATCAGCTGCACAAGGCGGCCGTGTAATTTGCTCATTTTCAGGGTCTACTCGGCTTTCCTCCGAGTTTGGTCGGGCTGTCACTATCAACACTTTCTCAAACGTTCGCGTGCTACAGTAAGAGAAGTGAAAACATTTGCACATTTGTGGCATTCGGCTGCTTGTCTAACGGCTTGAGTCTGTATGGAACACTGCTTAAACTATCAGTTCTCCTCTGCTGATTTAGAAAACAACATGTGAGGCGTCCTCTAGTAATAGAAGCGTGTATAAAATCCCCACGACAAATCCGTGTTTGTGGAGTTGAGGGGACGCGCTCCTGTCAGTTCCTGAAACTCTCTCTCTCTCACTCTGTGTTAAGCTTATTGGATCCACAGCATACGCTTATCCGATTCCGAATTTATGTTTGTAAAATATAATATTGTTAGTCTTTATTTAAGCAGATTTTCGGTAATTTACAGATACTATAAAGAAATCAATAGCATGACAACTGATAGCTGTCGGTCACAATATATCCCATGATTCAGCTCAGACACATATTCCGAATATACATGAATGTAAAGAGAATATATCTCTAATAGTTACATAGCAAAAAATGTGTAACGTTTGTTTTCCACTTACCTTTGAAGAATAGCTTTATTTCTTTTCAAGAATGTATATACATATGTAGAATATATAGTGTGATATTCAAATATGAGCTTCTTGTGAAAAAGAAATGCTCCGATAAGATATACTATCTGCTGTTTTCAGATCTTCTACAGTCGGGCTCAACAATGTATGTCCACCTAGGCCTCAATACTCATTGTAGTATTACATTTCTGCATTCTGAAACAAAGAATTTAATGGGCATATAAAATGCATACAGCACGCTAAACTGTATTCCTGTGAAGTTTGTTGGGTATTTGTAGAGAGGTAACTCGTATAATACGGTTCTTTACTCGCTTGTTAACTGTCGTCTTTATAACGCACATCATGTTAAGTGCGATCCAGTCGTGTGTATATCAGCATCATGTGTCAATCACTCAGTCGTATCTATTTCAGAAATGTACATCCCAATTGTGATGTCGGGTACATAGCCAGTTTACTGAAATGTCTTCCGCTGCACAGGTTTACATAAAACACTGACACCACTGAGGAAAGCGGGCATGATCCACTAATTTACACGTCAGCGACACGTTTTCAACATGACTATATTATTCAATGCGGGCTTCGGTTAGTGCGGGGATGAAACCATGTTAAGCCTTCTTCAACACAACTGAGTAATAGAGAGACGCGCCATGTCGTCTTATCCTCGAAATACTTTGGAGCTTCTTCAACTCTTAAGTGTAGACCCTAGCCCAACAGGCTTGTGAATGTATGTTCCGGCAACTCGTATAGAATTTTCCAGGATTTAGAGAAATAATCCAACTGGTCGCTTTCCATAATAGCTTGTACTAAACACGGGGTCAATATCGCTTTGTTCTTTTCATTTTCATATTTCATTAGTTCCGCTCTACCTAAACAGATCAAAGAGGAAAAAGCAATTTGTAATGCACGTGTTTTTACTAAATATACATAACGTGTAGTTTAATGTACGTGTACACATATGTCATCAGTGTGTTCTATAGGTGTGTGGAAGTTTCTCAGTATAGGCGGTTTACGGGTATTTGTAAGATTTCACGTAGTTAAATTGGTATCATAATTCGGTATCCGGAAACAACTTCAACATATAAGTTTGGAATAAGGCAATCTAATATTGCTACAAATCTATTTATCGTGGCCAATTAAATAATGACGCATATCTGTTTCATCGCTGTGACATCTTGTGAAAACCGGTATGATTTAAAACTGACGGTAGTTGTCACAAGATATAATGTTAAAACTGCCTTTGTCCCCAATACACTGGAATCCTGTTTGAGTTGGCACCACATGAGCAATCCAGTAGCCAAATGCAGCCTTCCTGTGTCAGCGTCCAAGCAAAACGTAAATGTTTATGTAGGAATAGTAGCTGTTAATGGAGCTTACATGTGATAGGTATGACCTGTCAGGTGTATCAGCCTGCTTCGCTAACTCCTACATTACCATATTGAAATGTGAAATATGGTATTGACAACAGTGGTATTGAAATAGACATTGATGGCTGTGTAATGAACAACTGGGGTATACAAAAAGTAGGTTTACCACAAATGTCTATGGCACAAATATTTCTGATTTAAATGTAATTTGATGAAAAAAAATGTACACACAAGGTATGCACAAACTGCATCTTTAAAATGAATATTATTGACATCCTGAAATAGCAAATGTAATTACCGATGTCACAGTTGTGCGACATATTGCCCAGGGCCGCGAGCAGGCTTCGTGTATATATTCTTTATGATTTGTCAAAATAGAAAAACAATAAGTTGCACAATCGACTGAAATGAAAGATCGATGCAAATTATGTTATTTCCCCATTGTCAAGGATTTTTAAAAAATTGTTTATTATTTTACTGTAGACTGTCAACGTTTAAATCATTGTACTGAACTGAAAATCTAAACTTTTCAGATATTAAATATTTTTGGCCAGGCGAAATTGACAGGCCTCTGTTAAATGGGTTCATTGGAAATATGATGTCCTCCGATGTGGATATGCCACTTGCAAGACTCGAAGTTGTCAATTTAATTAATTCACAAGCAATGCTTTTTGTGAAGTGTATTTTGGCAAACATATCATAGACATATTGACATGTAGCACAGTGTTTAAATATTCCCTTCTTTTTCAAAATTTTGCTATTAGAAAGAAAGAGTGCTGTTTATTGCCACATGCTTGTCATATTCAAAATCCCAGCCGATTTGGGTCTTATTCATTGCTTATAACATACTTTTCCCAAGGTTTTATAATAGTAGATTACTTGAACGGGCTGTGTGGAGGAATTGATAGTCAGGGAATAGACTCTGTTGGAAAAGAAATTGTTGGTTTAAACCCATCAACGATAAAGTTAATGGTCTTGCAACATAAGACCGGACAATGAAGAGGAGTGATTAAAAGTACGGATGATCAATTACTTCAACATGCACCGAATAATCCGATGATTCTGGCGTCATAAATAATGTCCTTACTGAGATTCAGTAGTATGTTACACATGCGCTTTTCTGATCCCAAATCTGTTTATACCATCTACGTTCACACACATTGCCCTGTCATTACCACAGATATCTACAATTATATATAAACCTAACTTAGTCTCATACACAAGATTTATGACCGAAAATGATTCTAAATTATATGCATAAAAATCTCTTTCCATTCTTTATGTTAACAAATGCGAACAAGTCCAAGGATATTATATTATTTCCTGAAGTTTTAACGTCTTACAATTCTAAGGCATTAATGCTGAGAAATCCAGCCAGATGACAACAGTTGTCAATAGACAGATCGTCAATTGCACGGCGGTGTAGATTTCACAACAATGGTTTACCTTCTAGAGCGAGGTATAACTACATCTACAAAGGCTATTAGGTTCACGTTTCGTCTTCATTTTAATTGTCATGAAATATTGATAGTATTTTTACAGCAGTGGACTTGCTCTCCGCGTATGAGCGCGTTTATGTTCTGTCTCGTTCGCGTTTTACATCACTAATGATGTCCCAAGTAGCAATTTCACTGGCGTCTTTGTCATTGTGGTGAAACCGAGCATGTCGATAGCCTTGCAAGGCCTGTCACATGGCAAAACGTCTGTGTCATGAAACTGATCGTGTTCGCGAATCAATCAGCAGCATTATCAACCCGTAATGACGAAACAATGCCAGAGTGAAGACACTGACACCGAAATAGACATGTGTCGATAACATGCTTGACGTGTATAATTCACTTCAAATAGTTTTAACTGAATGATATCCCAAAACTGGAACTTGTAGAATGTGTGAAAGTTTAAAATGAAAGATTCAACATTGGATAGGTAAATCTATAGACACACAAATACACGCACACGCACACGGGTTATTGTGTTATTAGTGTGTATTTAATATTTAATACTTACTTGTTCTGAAAGTGCTTTTAGCATATAAACGACGGAACTTATATATACGACGGATATATATACATATACATGTGATTCGGTAAAGTGTATTCAGGTTATTATATAGGACACATTAACCTGAAGTACTCACGTATACATTTGCTTGTATGAAGCTTGTAGGCAGACCCACCCCTTTTGGCAACCTTTGGGGGGACTGGCAGATGTGACCAATAATGGCATCACCAACCATGTTCGAGGCTGAGGTTCCTGCTACGTGTTTATTAAGACAAAAGTGTATAAAGCACCCCGTGCTAGTGTTAGGGTCGGGTAGTCAGATTTGCCTCACAGATGTGGTGGTATTATGTATGATAGATAGGTCTCCGTGACGCCATGACATGTATTGTTCCAGGAATGTTACACACTGGAATATTGCTGGATGTAAAGCTGAACATGAAATAACATCCTAGAAATCAAACATATAAGCTGAACATGATATTTCCCAAACCTGGATGTAAAGGGAGTGTATGTTGGAATCAGGCATATTAAACCCAAACTAGAATGTTTTAGTGGCATGCCCGTGTCTTAGTTCGACGAACTTGTTTCTCATATCAGACCTGTGTTACGAACTATGTTGTGAGAAAAAATGGATAAAAAGAATAAGAATCAAAGGACAATATCTATCTGTGATAATACGCCGACCCATGCTGGACTGAGTAGAGCCACGGAACTATCACATAACAATGTTCAAGTTTATACACAATATGTACAGGAATAGTAGCGTATGTATGTATGTATGTATGTATGTATGTATGTATGTATGTGTGTGTGTGTGTGTGTGTGTGTGTGTGTGTGTGTGTGTGTGTGTGTGTGTGTATGCATGCATGTATGTATGTTGTGCATGAAAATATAAAACTAACGTTTAAGAAATGACATAAAGACAGAGTTCAGAAATTATCAACAAAAGATGCCAGTTCCGATTGCGAGTAAAATGTCCCCACGGAATACTCAGACCTTAACAACGTAACTTCATGTCATGACACAACTGTAAAATAAGCCGTGTTTTGTTGCTGCCCTGTGCCACGTTGTGTATATGGTAGTGTCACATAACACGTGGCAACACTGTAGTGTATGTAGGAAGACGTGTTATGTGTTGGGCTGCGACGCCCCAAGCTCCATGTCAAGGCTGGTTGCACTCTCGAGAAGGTGTAAAATCGAGGAAGTTCATCTCAAATGAATTACAGCCTACGAAAAAGTAAGAACTGTGAAGCAGTAATTAAGCGCATGACAGCATGAGTAGATATCAGATTGGCAGATTCCTTCCCTAGGTATGTCACTACACATGCGCCTGTAGTGAGTGTGCGTGAAGTAGGCCAATGGTAGGTATGTCACCCCTCTCGAGGTGCCAACACTGAAGGAAGCAGTGGAATATATCTCCAGGAACAGCAGGGACCAAAGATTAGTCAAGCTATCATCTATCTGCTCCCAACATATACAGAGGGAATAAGTTGTACAAACAATGTACCTCCTTACTCGCAACCACTTAGCTGCTTCACGAGGAAACTACAGTTAAACAATCACTCAACCAAAATATATATGTTATTAATGTTTCCTGTGGAAATCTACGAACGCATAATTTTGAATTGATAGTAAAGATAGGCTTTGAAATGAAAATGTCTATAGAAATTAATGTTTTTTTCATACATAGTGGTATTGCTGTTTTTTGCAGGGCCCACGGTGCCTTTGTTTTTGTACTCGTTTCAGATATTTCTCCACATTTCGTTCATTGTCATGTCTCGATTCGGTTCACTTTGAAATACATTATGTATCGAGACTGACAGTTGTAATTGACGAGGACAACTTCAAAGTTGTATCATAATCAATTGGAAATGAACAATACTAATATTGCAGATTGTTGGTATCTGAATGAAGGTATTGAGTGTCTTAGGAGTAAGCTATTAACTAGGTTTTTCCTGTGAGGTTTGAGGGGTGGTGGCGTGAAGATTACAAGTCGTGGAAACTACTGATCTGAAACTTACCTCCTTTTACAGGCACTGAGACAAGAAATTGAAATTTAATAATTGAGAAAATGTGTATGCTCCACTATCTGTGCCGAGTGTTGGCGTGGGGTGTCAGTGCCGAAACAATGAACGATCGTCTATCAGATTGAGTTAATTATTCACATCCGCGTTACGTCTTTTCTCTGCTTGCCAATTGATGCCAGTAGATGAAAACGAGACGGTGAAGGTTCATGTCACTATTTTTTACTGTAATCTGCTTCCAGCCAAGTGTATGACGGTAAGACGTTGTGCTGTGCCTCGGTTTCTGATTTGACGGGACAGAACAGCCGAGAAAAAATGTAAATGACCTTGTTAATTTCATATATAATATCATGTTCGATTCTACAAAACTGTATAATTTTTTATAATGAAAAAATAGTAATCAGCACAATTGTCGCACGACAAGTAATCAAAACTTAAGTCACAGCTGACGTGCATATCCATTGTACATTTCACCTGTTTGATTAAGGAAAGATAATAAATACAGGATGATCACAAACACCGTTCGTTACAAAATCTTAATCAACATTTACAATACATTACTCTGTGTTTTGCTAAGTTCAATCTGAACAAATATTCAAACATCTGACAAAACGATCGATATGACGTTTAGTTTACTGCTTCATTAACTTGACTGTCAATGTTTGAAGATGTCATATTCCTGTCAACTACTCACGCGGTTGCACTCAGTATGAACCTATTTTATAGTTACGATATCAATATTCATAAGCAATGTGTTCAGTTCAGAGAGCATAAGTACTGCTTCAAAGTACATCGAACAACTTGGTCGTTTCATCTACTTGCATCAACACTCATGATGCGTTTTAACAGCAGACAAATAAACATGCCACTTTCGTAAATAGATTTCTACAACACAGGCAGTTATTCTTGAAGGGCGATGTAGGATTGTCATAGCATATTTTGATATCAAATATTCTTTCCACTAACAATTTTTATTACCAAATAACCAGCGATATTTATCGTCTCCTCCTTTTAAACAACAAAGCCCTGCGACCAGGTAAAGTACAGGTAAATATCAGCAGATGTCTTTGAAGTCGCCGCCAGGTGAGAAGAGTCATCCCACGTTACCCCATTATCTCCGCTCGGAACTACTTCATCTTAAATATGACTCGGCAAAATTGTTAATTGAAATTATTAGCCAAGGAAGAAGGTTTACGCTTCTTTTGAACTGCCTCTTCACAGCCTAAAATGCTTTTTCTCGATAACCATGAGATAATGTAGAAATAGAGGAGGTCATAAATTTCCAAATCTATGTCGATTTTCTTCTTCCAAAGTTTAATCAGTACCATGGCGTTTCAGAATAGAGTACGCTATCAGCAGGGGACGAGATGAGATGGGCTATAGCCGGTCCGTCCCCCCAGCAAGGACACAATCCACCGCCAGTAAGGGTGCGTTCACAGGGGCGTTATGGGTTGTGGCGCCCCTAGTTACACGCTCCCCACACAAAGCTGCTCGTGAAACGGGTGTATTAGCATGCAATTTATTTTCAGGTTTACTCGGTGAACTTTCGGAAGTTCCTTCACCAATTACCGACGACTCTTCTGACCATGCTGTTATCGGTATGATGTTTTCTCGTCGTAAAAACGCCATATGTCGTGGAGTTACATTGTGCTGAATTTTCAGCTTGACAAAATTTGGGTTTTAAAGTTGTGTTTCTCCAGCGGAGAGTCATACCTCTATTTTCCATCTCGTCACACCGCCGTTCAGGACGTATCTCAACCTCCTGCTGCTCTTGCAGTTTCCACGTCTGTGTGGCAAATGTTGGAAACTGAAACCATTTAACAAACGTTCATTGATGTTAAGTATAAATCAAAATTACCTAAACAAAATAATGGAGCATATTTATGTGTGAATTATGACTGATGGGCATGACAGCGTGAATGTAGTTTGGATACTACTGCTTTCACTGCCGCTGATGTTATATCCCTAGATTCATGTACACACATGCAGTCAGTATACAGGCACCTAGACCAGCAATAAGTATGCGCTGTATATTCACAGGCATAATGCCTTACGATAAGGTGCTATTATTCTTCCTCATCAGTTCATTATCACGAACATTTGTTAAAAATATATTATTCTTCAGAATCCAATTGTTTTTCACGTTTTATATCTTTTCATGTTTTTCTTGTGATGTATTTCATGTTTTACACGTGTTTTTTCCCGTTTAATGTCGGCATACCTGGCATGGTGCTGCTATCAGCTACTCATGGCTGGCATTTAGTAATCACACACACATGCAGCGATCTCGGCCGAAAATCGTGATATATGTGTTTTCTTACCAGGAATTAAATATTTCGTGCGGTTTAACTTTCAAACACGTGTTCAGAGTGGAAACCTTCCCGAAGTGCCTGCCCTCTAGAAGTAGGGCCACTTAACTGTAACAGCGTGTCACCACTTAACAATAAACTGATCGCATGTTTCTTTTGAAATAACCATATAAATATGTTAAATAACCATCTGGCCTAAACTTTTTGAAACATAGGCAATAGAAAGTATGCACCAAATATATTTTACACCAATGTGCTAAACTGTCAAAACGTTACTGACAACAGTCGTCGAAACCTATATCTTGTCCTTATCAATGACGTCACCATCTAATTAGAAGTTTGATTTGTTTGTAAGGCATTCTTAAAGTTGCTTTTATAGAGATGAGAACGATCAAATTCTTTCTTGGCATTTCCTGCTTGTTGAGGTTTTGCACCCCTCGAAAAATGGCGGACACTGCCGTGAGGGGTAACTTGTTCCTAAATGGTGACAAGTCACTGCTCACCCTTAACATGACAAAACAGTGGTATAAATGCTGCTGTGGTGTATCACACGTAACCACGCCAGTGGAAGTCATGGGCTCGGGTAGTCCACAACTTACCACGCCAGTGGAAGTCATGGGCTCGGGTAGTCCACAACTTACCACGCCAGTGGAAGTCATGGGCTCGGGTAGTTCACACACGTAACCACGCCAGTGGAAGTCATGGGCTCGGGTAGTTCACACGTAACCACGCCAGTGGAAGTCATGGGCTCGGGTAGTTCACACGTAACCACGCCAGTGGAAGTCATGGGCTCGGGTAGTCCACAACTTACCACGCCAGTGGAAGTCATGGGCTCGGGTAGTTCACACGTAACCACGCCAGTGGAAGTCATGGGCTCGGGTAGTTCACAAGTTACCACGCCAGTGGAAGTTATGGGCTCGGGTAGTTCACACGTAACCATGCCAGTGGAAGTCATGGGCTCGGGTAGTTCACACACGTAACCACGCCAGTGGAAGTCATGGGCTCGGGTAGTTCACACGTAACCACGCCAGTGGAAGTCATGGGCTCGGGTAGTTCACAAGTTACCACGCCAGTGGAAGTTATGGGCTCGGGTAGTTCACACGTAACCATGCCAGTGGAAGTCATGGGCTCGGGTAGTTCACACACGTAACCACGCCAGTGGAAGTCATGGGCTCGGGTAGTTCACACACGTAACCACGCCAGTGGAAGTCATGGGCTCGGGTAGTTCACACGTAACCACGCCAGTGGAAGTCATGGGCTCGGGTAGTTCACACGTAACCACGCCAGTGGAAGTCATGGGCTCGGGTAGTTCACACGTAACCATGCCAGTGGAAGTCATGGGCTCGGGTAGTTCACACGTAACCACGCCAGTGGAAGTCATGGGCTCGGGTAGTTCACACGTAACCAAGCCAGTGGAAGTCATGGGCTCGGGTAGTTCACACGTAACCAAGCCAGTGGAAGTCATGGGCTCGGGTAGTTCACAAGTTACCACGCCAATAGAAGTCACGATCACGAGTATGACAGACCGTTCGCTCGTTTGTTCGCTTATTTGTTATCGATGCAGAATATTTTGTTTCTTTACCTGATATCATGGGCTGAGCTGTATTTGATTCAATCTTCTTGAGTATTGGTATATAAAGGTATGATCAATACCTCATCAGATACCAACACGTGCAGTAAGCACCACACGGAGAAGGCCTGTATATTTGGCTCCAAGCTCATGTCATTAGTATATTGCTGGAATACTGTTTCTATGGCAGAGGGTGTAAATGAATGTTGAAGGTCCGGGAGAGAGTTGGATGTAAATGACTTGTCATCACCTGATTAGACGGAAGACAATATAGTGTCGAGGTAGCGCTTATCTATATTGACAGGTTTAATGGGGTAAAAGCTCAGAGTACCGCTCAAGAAATGAAATAGTTACGCAACAATGCCCACCCAATCAATATCATTACGCCAGATTTGCCAAACTTAGGATTTGCTCTTTACTACCAATCGAATGAGGGACAGCTCGAAACGACGTATGTAAACACAGGCGAGAAGCAGTTAGCGACGTCCATCTCAGAAGCGCTCATGATCGCCTGGATATTTGCATAAATCGCGCTATCCGTTCCGCCGCCTAAACATGACAGGGTGGGTGATGCGAAGGAGGAAAAGTAGAGAAATCATGTCAATTTCTGCTAACGACACGAGAACCTGTATCAACATCTTCCTCCCCCGGACAATTGATGTCATTATCGCCGGCAAACTTTCTAAATTACAACAAAAGATTGAGGTCGTAAATTTTGGAAATTAGAACAGGCTTGATGGTGCCTCTTGTTGCTAGGACTGTGAAATAGATTTGGCGGAGATATAATGATGTTTTGTCCTGACCAGTGTAACTACCTAGCCCGGAACTACTGACAAACGTGCTTCCTTGATACTTGTTGGATTGCCTGGAGTCGAAAATGAGTTCGATTTGTAATTTGGCAATAGTTTGTTCCTACGCCTGATTTCCTTTATTAGCAAACAATGTTTTACCAACAGCGACAACAGGGGCACCATGAGCAACCACTGCCTCCGCAGCAAACACGCAACGAGAAGAAATCAAACAGGTTTCGCCAGGAGAATAAGAATAAAAACAGAGATCACTGTGACAATCTAATTATTGCGATTTATTTGTATTATTATTCATTGTTAGGGGTGAAAATTGGGAATTCTTTTCATTTACTTCATTTCTTATTGATAACATAAAACATGATTAATCTAGATAAATGTGACATAAAGTCGATTTTCCTCATAAATTCATAAGTCCCCATATCCAATTTCAGTCGGACCTCCCTCGATGGCTTGTCAATTTCAAAACTGACGGAGCGATGTATGCTTCAAATACCACCCGTGATATTTCAAAGTGACCCAGTGTACCAACAATGCTGTTATACTGAATATTCAAAAAGTCAGTTTAAATCTTGAAATACTTTCCAGAGCTGTTCTAGCAATAAAGAAAGATATCTGTCGATGTAGTGATAAAAGCCATGTAAGGTAGCAGTTGAAATCGGTGTCCTCACATAAAAACTACGTCACACAAGAACTGCAACTTAAAACAAACACGTCATGGTCCAGTGCACAGATTAACTACATACTGTTATCTGTGTCTGCTTAATGGATTTGCCCCCAACAGGAAACAAATAAATATCGTTTATGTATTTGCCGCTCATTAACTTACATCTTTCACGTCCACATTTCATCCAAATACAAAATTATATATTGAATATACAGACGTGTGTGTGTGTGTGTGCGCGCGCGCATGCGTCGTGTGTGTTTGTGTCTGTGTTTCTGTGTGACAGTCTATTTCATCTATAGATATGTGGTATTTTGGTGTCACTTTCATCATCAGTGTGTTCAGTTTGGACTATTTTTGATTGGGTATGACAGTGCTCGGACGTTATCTCCAACAGTCGTACATTTAGCACGGCGTGTTGCACCCTCCCATTGGGCTAATTCACGTCTAATGACATTCTCGTGGTAACGGGGAACCGCCAATAAACACCTTCCAGACCAAGGTGGACACTTTCCTAAACAGACAAACAGACAGATTATTTACTTGAGTCTCACCTCACACGTGACATACAGGACACATGTGAGCTATAATACAGAATAAAAGTGAGCCACCCGTTTAGGGTTTTGAGAGTCTATTGTAAACTTTTAGAACAAACATACACAAACACTAGGAGTGAGTGAGTAAGTAAAAATTAAGGTCCTAAGCCCAGGCATGTTTGGTATTACATTTTACCACTGATTTATGCCTTACATATAAGAGGAAAACAATATTAATTTACTTTATCTTAATCGTTTATGTTCTGCCTTTAGGTCAGAACAATTGTATATTTTTGTTTTTCGGATAGAAAACCTAAAGGCAAGAGGGAATGCAAGGAATATAAGGCATCACCTGTCAAAGTAATTTTCTTTTAAATGCTAAAAGTATTTTACTTTTGCAGTTTATGGAATATATATGGGACAAAAACATGTTTTCATTTTTGGAGAAGAAAACATTAGGATTTCATTTTCTAGTGATTAAAATCATTTTTTTTTCTTATTATTGAAAAAATCCGACCGGCGGTATTCGTGAAAGAAGAAAGAAAATAGTGTGCACTTACTCCAGCGTGGCTGTACCTCTACTCCAATATACTAGGCTTGACTTGTCTCTCAGTACAGGAATATTCACTAATTACAATATACCCTTCTCACTTAATTCCTTCACTTTCTGCTTATTAGATTACCTTTACAACAACATAACAGACTAATCAGTAAGACAGTATCAATATACTCTACAGTTGTATATAGTTCTTCTTGGAGACCATATCACCTGTGCCCATACATGCCATAGGGGTGTGTCCCTACTACGGTAATTAATCCCACAATAACCCCTGTAGTTCATTTGTGATGTAGTTCAAATGAGATGTAGTTCTTATGGTAGTAAAACTTGAAATCGACATAGTCGACAATATGACACTGCAGATATGAATTTGCGACTGAAAACTGTTACAGGGAAAGCTAATCATCATTTTCTTCATTACCCAACAGAATGAGAAAAGAATGCAAAATGAATAAGATTTTGTTACTCAAATCAAATTACTGCGAATAATTCAGGAAGTAAGTAACGTTGACAGGACTTGCACTGTAAACTGAAATCTGCATGGAACTGCTTTGACGGGTGTGCTTGCCAAGTGGAGAACATAGTTTCTTGTCGAGTGTAAACACACAAACACATGCACGCACGCACGTGCACTATTGAAGTTTTTAAGCTAAAAATTCAAACGGAATAATCGGCTTTAAATTGAAATGTTAAATCTGATGTCACTGAACGTGATACAAAACGATATTGATAAGAGATACAGTAATAATAATTGTTAAATATGTATTGATGAGTAATACAATGGACGAGATATATCCTACTGTTAACTCGCTTCTTATGATAATAGCTTCCTGTTTATTATTACGCTGAAAATGCAAAACTCAGCATGGAACAGACATACGTCTTTTTTTGCTTAATTTCAAAATTTTTAAAATTGAAACATTCAATATTCATAAAAGTAATGATAATATCCACAGAATGATTAATAATTTATTGGAACCTATCGAAATAACTTTACATATTTCTCGGAACACCTCTCCTGATGTTTCAAATTTGTCACAACCATCGGAATTGCAATAATTCTGAATATTGATGAGGATGTTTACACCTCGAGATTCTTAAGGAGCCATTACACTAGATTTATTGATAACATGCAGGTTAGAATTACAGCCGATGGAACCATCTATCCACATTATAAAGAGCAATTCGCAAATAGTTTTAGAAGTATTTCAATGTTTAAAGACATTTGAAAAGCTATTAAAATGACTTAAATAAGTAGCTGTTTAATTTAAGATGTACACTGTTAAAGTATACTTACTCCAGTCTCCAGCTAAACTCCAATACCGTCGAGGTCAACATTTAACTGAGTATTTACCATGCAGTGATATAGCAGAAATATACATGTTCGTAAAATGTATGATGCACGTATAAGAGAGAAAGAGAGAAAGAGAGAAAGAGAGAAAGAGAGAAAGAGAGAAAGAGAGAAAGAGAGAAAGAGAGAAAGAGAGAAAGAGAGAAAGAGAGAATGTTTTAATAACAATACACATGTACACATACATTTATAAACTCAGTATTATGATTACCAACTTGTTCCTAGTACTTTAAAAAATAAGTTAGTTAAAACTGAGCATTAACACATTACGCTGTATACTATACACGAAGTATACCCTGACACTGACTTCCTCTCTCTAGTTTATTAAACACTTAATAATGTCCATACATAAAATCAACACATGTTGCAAACAATAATAATAGAAGATGCTGTATGGAGACAAAGCCCGCGCCTCATCAGCGTGCAGCTCTTTAGATGTTTATTGGTTTAATAATTCACAGCCAGTGGGGATCGCGGGTGCATATGTAGTTATAAATGTACGTTGATATGAATACTACAGTTATTGAACAGAAACTCAAGACAAGCAACAATGGCCGAGCGTCATGAATATTTAACACAAATTGTCACTTTTAACTATATGTTTCTGTTGGTGCTATATACCTGGATAACGATCGGGAACCGCTGTCCTCAGTACCTGCTCATTAGCACGTGCTCACAGAAACACATTTTGTATACAAGCATCGCAGGATGTTACTTGTGTCTACTGTATTTAATTTAAAGACAAAATTTTGATCCCCACTTGTTTAACATGTAAACAATGTCTTCCTAAATGTTCGTTATTCCCTGGATATGATTAGTCCAAAGGAAATGTTTTGATTTTTTACTGAGAGAGTTTGCTACCTTTGATGTTAATTAGTTTCAATATTTAATGAAATTATAGTGTTTTCTCTTCATAAGCAGTTTGTTAATCATATAAAATGTTTGTCACCGAAGTGACTTCACATTAAGCAGCTGAGACAGAACGATATCTGTTTTCAGCGATATATCAACTTGGATAAATGTACAGTTGCTATGTAAGGAGAAACGTGTTTTCAGAACATCGTTAGTGTGTGAGCTCATAGGATATGTGCACTGCAAGGTCCATATATCGTTGAATAACGGAGCTTATATAACTGGTAAAACCCATCGAACATAATAAACAACTGTGGTCACAGGAAATCGACACCAGTAGATTTCATTTTTGAAACTGACATTCTTTTTCTTCACATGAACAATGAATTAAATGCAGACACCTCGGTACCGTATACCACAATTCAAGCAGGAACATGACAGCCTTTTAACCAAAGTTTATTGAGTGATATAAACACGAGTGCTAATTTGAGAATGATTGGTCACTAACACTATATGTTTCTATGCCGGAGATAAAAGACACTGTCCTGTACTGCAATAAACATATCCCTACAGTGACCACCGTAATCAAATCGCCCTTAATCAGCAGTGGGAGCGAATAGGACACTTTCGCTGTGCCCTGACCCATAAACTCAGCAGCCGCCTTAATAACAATCTTCGCCTCATGGGGTGCCTAGATACCCTAATCGAACACGCCTCGCCGCCTTGCCGTTGTTGTTTGTTTCTAGGTGTCTGTTCGCTTTGTATGTTTGGCTGTTGGCTAATACCTCGGTGTAAAGACGACATAATGACAAATTTGTTCATTTACTCCTGGCCTGGGTGTTTCTGCCCGATTGCCCCTTTATGGTCCATGACTGGCCAGTCCAGTTTTATGGCCAGTTGTACAGTGAGTGGTCAGACCGACCACTGGGTAAAAGGAAATAAATTGGCCTCGTTGACCGCCAGCGCTGAATGGTCAGTAGATGCCGCGCCTAAAGAATAGTCATGACTGATTCCATTGAAAATGTGCGGCTTTGTAATTATTTTCTTTTATGATCGTAGTAAGCTATTCCTGACAATTTGTTATACCTGACACACTCTAGAAGACCTGGACTCAAGGGCCGGTTGTCACACACAGGCCGACGGCACTGGGACGTCGAAACGTTCATATTGATCTGATGTAATGTGAGGATGTCTTTAACGTTGACACATGTTTGTAGTGTATAGGCATCACGTGGAGCTGTTGGCTGAAGAAACACTATATCACATACAGACAGTAGAGACTTTGATAGACTAACGCTTAAACAGTCAATACATGGGATTATGACAGAGCTAAGAAACAAATAGGTCAGTTTATACTGAAAAAGAAATTCAGAACTTTAATCAATATGGTAGAGTCTGCACATTATGACTGAGGGAATGTTGGTATCGTGGACACATTTTGACTGAGGGAATGTTGGTATCGTGGACACATTATGACTGTGTAAAGGTTGGGATGTATTCACGTTTTGCTGGCTGCGGAGGTGCCTATAATTTCTCCACATTTTGATTGTGGAAGTGCTTATAATGTGTTCTCATTTTGACAGTGGAAGTGTTTGTAATGTGCTCTCATTTGGAATGTGGAAGTGTTTGTAATGTGTTCTCATTTGTAATGTGGAAGTGTTTGTAATGTGCTCTCATTTGTAATGTGGAAGTATTTTGTAATGTGCTCTCATTTGGAATGTGGAAGTGTTTGTAATGTATTCACATTTTGAGTGACAGGGGAAATCAACAAGAAATAAACATGTACATGCTCACATCAAGTGTTAGGAGCATAAAACCTTAAAGGTCACATGCAACGAAAAATACAACTTGTATAAAGTTGAAAAAAACGCAATGAAAAAAGCCCGCGAAATCAGAGTTCAAATGATTCACTAAATTTCCCCCAGCTCTGGGGGAAAAGTGGTTTCAACAGCTGTGCTGCGCTGCGCCCATAACGCATGTGCAGTGAATTGGTTCGCCGAGCTTGAAACAGTATGCATGCCCGGAGTATGAGGTCGTGAGCATTAGTCTAATCTTGGTTGTGTACACAAACAAATAAACAATATACTCGTTACAGTACAAAACTTGTTGATTGTGGTACACAGCCTCTGTCACAGAGAAAGCTCGATGTCTGGTTCATTGACAACTGTATGTCTGCCTGCCTGTCTGCTAAAGACAATCTGCAATACACAGCTTCAATCATTGACCACATGCAATTTGAACTTAACACCCACCAGGCTATACGCCATAAACAAAATTAATTGACACCCGAGTCCTGTCTCTGCCACATTATGTAATTAGGCAGGTGTGATACTTGTACACATGACATGTTTTTATGTCCATTTCCCCCGAATGACTGGATCTGACGGAAACTGGTGCACACTCTTGTCAATTTCAAGTCCTGCTTTGTGCTTGGACGAATGACAGTTTCTCTACTGACATGATTTTTGAATAGATCGAACGCAAAGTCAGTGAAAATCTATTTACAAAACCCAACATCTCTATATACATTCTTTATGGATAACAACTTCTTTTAGTGTATATGATTTCGTTTGAAAACGATATTTGAATCCATACTGAAACGACGCATCGAGTGCAATAAAAGAAGTTGTTACCCATAAAGAATCTTACTTTCTTGTGGCTCGACATACTTCTAAGATGCCCATCAAACATCATCTTTCCGTACACACAATGAGCCCTCAGCTTATCAGCAAATGAACCAGCCAATCGGAAGCCGTCGTTACACCTGAGTGTCCCCGTCTCCGCAACACACACACACACACACACACACACACACACACCATCAACCCGCGCTATGACTGGGTTCGGTCTCGCAAGGACCAAGGAAAGTAATCCCAAGTAGAAAATACTGCACTTTTGAATCGCGATTGTACACTCATAATTGTTTTTATTTGTTTTTTACAAGCGGCAATGTATATTATATGTCCTGAATAAGTGATAATGGTGATAAATGAATAAGTGAACCTTGTTTAGATCTGCTTTTCGTTTACCATACAATAAAGTACATTTGAAAGCATTACAATTGGAAGGTTCATCTGGGCTTTGGATGCCACTGCCAAAACCTTAGCCGCACAGCTGACTTGAATGAACATGTTTGTGTGACTGTGTTGTTCCGTTTGACTGTTTCGATGACCCTCTTGTAAAATATGTTGTTTTCTTTTACTGTTTTTACGCTCTTATAAATAAATATGTTATTCATTATTGCTGTTTCGGGTTTGTGGAGTCCAGTGGAAACGACGGGCTTGTGGTGTCGGGTGGAAGAAAACCTCGTAACACAGAGTTGGTGCCGAAATGAAGAAATTTATACTAACTTTGTGAGTGAGCTTCTAACAGAACACCATATGATCACATCAATAAACAACCAAGCTTCATAACGCGTTTGATTTCAATTTGATTAAAATGCCGGCGTTTTAATATGCATTTAGACACTGAATTGATAAGATTTTAATCAATTGTTTGGATCAGTTTCAACACGTTTCCATTGTCACTTGCACTACTAAACACAAGGACCGGCATTGTCATTTTTCCATATCAGCATTGACAATTCAAGTATTTTATTTGTCATGTTTAACAAAGATTCCAGTGAATGAAGAGACGGGTGATTTCAGTATGTCGTGATAAATGCTTGCTTGGAACTAATAATACACTGATCAATCCTGCCCACAACTGACATACATCTTATCTATGCCTATTGTGGATGAACCTTGATGAGTATGTGCTGATAACATCTAACTAGTGCGTTGTTAAACATGTCTATTGTTTGGTTGTGTGTCAATTGAATTCAGAAACAACTCGAGACCTTGTAGCCGTTCCATAATATCTGGCAGTGGAAGAATAATGGCAGTGCCAGCTGTGCCTGCGCCGGTGCTGGAAGAATGGACGAGCATTGAAGTCGAACGCTGAAGCAGATCAAAGGGAACATCACGAATATAACGTGCAACATGTGTTGGAAGTAACGCGGTTATCACCTGCGTACTGCTGGGTCTACATCTACCACATAAACACCGCACTGACACATACCCGACACCTGGCAGATATATAGTAGAAATAAATATATGCATTGTTAAATTCCATGCCATCTTCTCCCGTCCACCGTCCACCACCTTGCTCCAGTTCTTACCATATCACTCCCCATCACCATGGTGCCAAATCTTACCATATCACTCCCCATCACCATGGTGCCAAATCTTACCAAATCACTCTCCATCACCTTGGTGCCAAATCTTACCATATCACTCTCCATCACCATGGTGCCAAATCTTACCATATCACTCTCCATCACCATGGTGCCAAGTCATACCATATCACTCCCCATCACCTTGGTGCCAACTCTTACCATATAACTCTCCATCACCATGGTGCCAAGTCATACCATATCACTCCCCATCACCATGGTGCCAAGTCATACCATATCACTCCCCATCACCATGGTGCCAAGTCTTACCATATCACTCCCCATCACCATGGTGCCAACTCTTACCATATAACTCCCCATTACCTATGGTGCCAAGTCATACCATATCACTCCCCATTACCTATGGTGCCAAGTCAAACCATATCACTCCCCATCACCATGGTGCCAAGTCTTACCATATCACTCCCCATCACCATGGTGCCAAGTCTTACCATATCACTCCCCATCACCATGGTGCCAAGTCTTACCATATCACTCCCCATCACCATGGTGCCAAGTCTTACCATATCACTCCCCATCACCATGGTGCCAAGTCATACCATATCACTCCCCAAGACCATGGTGCCAACTCTTACCATATCACTCCCCATTACCTATGGTGCCAAGTCAAACCATATCACTCCCCATTACCTATGGTGCCAAGTCATACCATATCACTCCCCATCACCATGGTGCCAAATCTTACCATATCACTCCCCATCACCATGGTGCCAAGTCTTACCATATCACTCCCCATCACCATGGTGCCAAGTCTTACCATATCACTCCCCATCACCATGGTGCCAAGTCTTACCATATCACTCTCCATCACCATGGTGACAAATCTTACCATATCACGCTCCATCACCATGGTGCCAACTCTTACCATATCACTACCCATCACCATGGTGCCAAGTCATACCATACTACTACCCAATACCTATGGTGCCAAGTCAAACCATATCACTACACATCACCATGGTGCCAAGTCATACCATACTACTTCCCATTACCTATGGTGCCAAGCCATACCATATCACTACCTATTACCTATGGTGCCAAGTTATACAATATCGTTACCTATCACCCTGATCCCAAGCCTTCCTATATCGTTTCCCATTACATTGATATCGACTATTACTCCACCTTATCACCTTGTCCAGTCGTCTGAACCTGCCCACCCTTTCAGTTGAGAGAACACTATAGCGTCAGGTACACTGGGGATCATACTCACCGAAATCTGTACTATACTGACATACTCCCATATACAGTCACGTTTCTCGCTTTGTTCTCGTATGATAGTATATTCTTCAAAAGCACATTATACGTTCTAAGGAAACTGAGAAAAAAAACCACACACACAAAACGCATACCTGTCCCTTTTGATGAGTCGGACACTAATACTACCAGACGAGTTTTGAATTGATGACATATTTGGGAGCTGAATCCGTCGACAAATCCATTGCCAATCATATTAATCGAATTGGATGCGGATTTGGCGACAGTAGATGGCGGATCCCGTGAGTCACAAGTTGCCATGGTTGTCTCAACAGAGCGGAGATTGCTCTAATAGTGTACCAGTACACATTATTTAAACGACTAGAATGCATTAACACATTCAAAAATTATTTTGGGACTCATGGCTCCAATTACGGAAAGATAATGAAGGCTCAGTCTGACTGCCGTGCCAGGCGGGAAATGTTATTAGGGTGGACTCAGTTTCTTTAGTCTGCCTGTTTATACCTGCTTCCACGTGACCGGCACTGATTCTACTGACAGTATTGTCACATTCCATTTCACTAAGGTTGACGTGATGGGAGTTCTCCTGTGAACATTCCACCAGGTACAGCAGCATTCTTACACCTGGACTCAGGGCATCATCTCATAGAAGTCGTTCCACAGACACAGCTATAGCTATCTTACGCTGGTCAGTACAGAGCTTAAAATAAACGTATGAATAAAGTTTTCATCTCAACGATAGAGTTTATGCATGAAAGCATGTAGTGTATAATATCATGTCGTAGAGTTTATACGGAATATCACGGTGTATATACCTGTTTCAGTATAGCTTGTACGGGATGTCATAGACTATACACAGGATATCATAAAGTATACACTGGATGCATAAAATATATGATCATTATCATAGAGTATATAGTGGATACAAATGAACTGTACGTGATATCCGAGAATTTAAACCAGATATCCTGGAGTTTATACAGGTTACCATGGATTTTATACAATAGTCGAATAGGAAATCCTGAAATGTATATAGAACGACCGAGGCTATAGGGGATATCACCGAATCTATCCCGCGTTTTGTGTTAAGTTTACACGGGATACCACAGAGCATATATATGATGCCATACTGTTGATGCCATGGAATATATACAGTGTTTTATGCTAAGTAACTTTTGCTGAAGTAGCAAGTGCCCTAAAGGCAGAAGGCGCTGTTCGTTTTACCGTTGAGCATCAGTGGACGCCTTGCCGGTATATTAACAGATAATTCCCGCCTGGCCGACCATGCGCTCTCCGCGCTGTCGACCCACACTGTTTAATTGAACGAAATATCATATGTAAATATATTATATGTTTTTGATCACTTGCTACTATAACAGCCAGTTATACTGAAACGAGTGCACTGTTTCTCACATTAAAACAAGTGTACATAATTCGTAAATCCTAACCAAAATATTAAAAAAAACCACCAATAGACACGCACGTAAGCTTTGCTTCACCAATGAAATATATGTAAAATAATTTAATTATATTCTTAATTATTGTGCTTGATAATATAAAATCTTGTGTTTGTGTGAATGGCGACTGAATTGATTGTCTTGTTCCGTACATATTTACACCTGTCTCCAAATAGATTACTGCAGATTACAGTAATTATTACTGACTGGTCGGTGCTCTAACTGCTTAGTTTTGGCTGTAACAGGGATACAGAAATAAAATTAAAATTGAAAAAAATGCAACAATAACACAAAAACCCCAAACAAACAAAACAAGCATAACACAAGTAACCCCCTCCCCACCCCCACCCCCGCATAAAAACAAAAAAACCAAACAAAAACAAAACAAAACAAAAAAACCCCAAAAACAAATAAACAAACAAAACAAAAACAAGAAATAAAGAAAATAAAAACCCACCGACCCACACCCCATATACCAAAATAAACAACTGGATAATATACAGGACCTATTTACTAATAAACGTGCCACCAACTGAAACATGAGTGTGGTGTCTGTGTAAACCATTCATGATTCTATGTCGTACTGACGCTGACGGTGCTGCCAGTCGGGTTATCTTCACAATGTGTTCAATATGTCCACAAACCTTCACATTCCAAATGTCTATTTTCATAAACTCTACAATCAAGTATTACTTGATGCTCCGTATTGCTGTTTGTCCTTCTAGAAAGATGATAATGGATTCAGTCAAAACAGTAACAGGCAACACCAATTGCTAATACGTTGCTAATGTATTCTTAAACAATCTGCAATGCCTGACTTTTGATGATTTTGACTGTACACGAGAACCATGTCATACTGACTCTTTAAACCTTACTGTAATTAAAACACTTCTGGCATTTGCAATTTAAGTGAAACATTTTCTTCCCCTGCGTGTGAATAACCCGTTTCATGAAAGTGTCCAAGAGCGTCCGTCGTGGTCACTCTCGGGTGGTCCAAGAGCGTCCGTCGTGGTCACTCTCGGGTGGTAGTTTAGGATGGTGGACAAGAGACAGGGAGGACATGAGTCGGCGTTAGAGATGAAGACAGCAGCAGCCATGTTTTATTACTGTTTGGTCGAAGGATGGTCAAAATGGTAAAATACAGTGGTAAACATGTGACAGAACGCACATCAGGACTGAATGGCCAATGATCCCGATGTGGAGACCCGCTCTGTCACTTACACACATTCAGAAGTCCGACGGCGATTCTTCATCGTCGACGTAGTCGTAGGTGGGGCGACGGCCTTGGCCGACACCCCGACTAGACGCACAATCCGTCCACTTCTGTCGATGATCTAGTCTCCATGGTTGGTCTTGCTGGTTGGTCTCGCTGGATGGTCCCGCCGGTTGGTCTCCTGGATGGTCTCGCTGGATGGTCTGTCCACTGACCATATCAGCCAGGTTTTTATACGCAGGGCCATTACGCCACATTGTGCAAGGTCACTGGCCCATGCACAAGTACATGCGTAAGATTAGGCGACTTAGGGAGGTGTTAATTGACATGTATTGATAGCGTTTGAGAATTAAGGGTCCTGCCCGGAGGGGGGTTTATGATAAGAGGGGATACACCGAATGTTTGCTGAATACATTACATAGACAAAGGGGATAGACTTTCGGTGCACCCTGGACTTATGTTGAAATAAATAGATCGTTTGAATAAATGAAGTTTTAAGGAAACTTGTAGAAATGATTTAGTCTATGACAACACCCCTGAACGTCGTGGAGCTTTTGTCCTCAAAAGCGCTTTTTAAGAATAGTGACAATATTGGATGTACATGTATACGGTGAATGGCATAAAACGTTGACGCGTTGACAATATTCTGGCACAGGCATCGATCATAAGTCACATAATCGTAATGGCATATACAAGAACGTCAAAGTAATAAATGAATCGAATTGTCAACATTGGTCAGGCGAAACATAACAATAACAATACCGGACGTTTATACACAAAATACAGGTCAGCGGAGATTCCAGCCGTTAACAAAAACACAGGTGAGCGGCTATCCAGCTCGTACAAAAACACAGGTGAGCAGCTATCCAGCTCGTACAAATAAAACATTGGACGTTTCCACCGAGCGGCAAAATCCTGCTCACGGTCGACCATACAGTCGGAATACCTGACTGATAAGTACACGTATGACTTACAGGAACAAAAACAGAATGTGCGTAATGCGTCGTCGTTTGCATTTGAATGTAATATTTTCATGACAACAGTAAGATCTTTGAAATTGGGAGTCTTATATTGGTGAGCCTAGACTCGACAAGGCTAGCAGATGTAGATGTGATCTGCACTAAAAGTAGAATTGGCATGAGAAAAAAAATAAACCTAACCAACTTCAAAAGTCTAAACCGAAAGTTGATGAAAAATTAATTCAAGTGAAATTGGCTCAAAGATATTTTAGCGAATTGTATATTGTGTGCCAGTTACCATAGAAAGTATTATGCACATGGATACTAAATTTTCGCCGGTATCATAACTAAGCACAAAAACACGTTGGCAAAACGAAGTAGGATGTAGACGGGATAAACAGTCTCCATCAAATAAGCTTGGAGAGACATAGCTTATTATACTTCTACGACTGCTTTTACCACATAAAAAGATTTAGACGTTTTCACGAAGAGTAATTACAGTATTGCATAGCTCGTTATAAGCTATTGTCCATAGTAATAGTTATAGAGGAACAAATTGTTAGAAAAATCCTTGAAACCGGGAGTCTGATTTGAGTGGGACGACTCGGAACCCGCAGATAGCGTTGATCTGCATTAAATGTGTATATGCAAGGATGTGTAGTAATGTAAGAGCCTAACCGACTTCAAAAACCTAATCTAATAAAGATGTACGCCTCATAACATCACATACAGATAGCAATACGTACTCAGTAGATGAAAAATATGACACATATAAATACATATGAAACAATGGCTGGAGAAGATTGACATACCTGACATGTACAAGAATGTCCGAGGGAAACGTATAAACACAAAAGTTGTGAGAAAGTTCGAAGAAAAGTTCACATAAATTGTCACACGAACACGACGTGAAGCGTCTTGATGAAGAATCTTGAGTATTGATATGATCTTGAAGGATGACGTTGATAGTTGTTGTATTCACAAATGGACTTTGCTAGGTCTTGTTGTTTTCAGTGATTTTGTGAAGGCTGGTGGTTATGGACTGCTGTCTCGTTGATGATAGTCAGGTCGGCTGTCTGTCTGATGTCTTCGTTCTTCCACCCACATGGCGCCCGACGTTGACGCTGCTCTTGTCAACCACCATCTCTAAACTACCGGTTGCTTTGCTGCGAGTTAGGGTAGGGGAATCGTGCGTGAGTCACAGCAAACTCACGCTACCCGGATTCTCCACCATCTGTCCAAGAGCGTCCGTCGTGGTCACTCTCGGGTGGTCCAAGAGCGTCCGTCGTGGTCACTCTCGGGTGGTAGTTTAGGATGGTGGACAAGAGACAGGGAGGACATGAGTCGGCGTTAGAGATGAAGACAGCAGCAGCCATGTTTTATTACTGTTTGGTCGAAGGATGGTCAAAATGGTAAAATACAGTGGTAAACATGTGACAGAACGCACATCAGGACTGAATGGCCAATGATCCCGATGTGGAGACCCGCTCTGTCACTTACACACATTCAGAAGTCCGACGGCGATTCTTCATCGTCGACGTAGTCGTAGGTGGGGCGACGGCCTTGGCCGACACCCCGACTAGACGCACAATCCGTCCACTTCTGTCGATGATCTAGTCTCCATGGTTGGTCTTGCTGGTTGGTCTCGCTGGATGGTCCCGCCGGTTGGTCTCCTGGATGGTCTCGCTGGATGGTCTGTCCACTGACCATATCAGCCAGGTTTTTATACGCAGGGCCATTACGCCACATTGTGCAAGGTCACTGGCCCATGCACAAGTACATGCGTAAGATTAGGCGACTTAGGGAGGTGTTAATTGACATGTATTGATAGCGTTTGAGAATTAAGGGTCCTGCCCGGAGGGGGGTTTATGATAAGAGGGGATACACCGAATGTTTGCTGAATACATTACATAGACAAAGGGGATAGAATTTCGGTGCACCCTGGACTTATGTTGAAATAAATAGATCGTTTGAATAAATGAAGTTTTAAGGAAACTTGTAGAAATGATTTAGTCTATGACAAAAGCTATATCATGCCAGAGCATCCATGTAAGCATACAGTCTCCGATATATACATTAGCCTGTTTATTTTGGAACCGGAAAGTAGTTATATCTGGGCACATATATGTACACGATGATGCAAATCTTCAACACTGTTTTATTACTATATCCTGTCTGGTCCACCAGCTGTACATCACAACACATTGTTGCATTTGTCCGTTAGGGATTCAGTGTGATCACCCCCTCTGTACACCCACAATAAGGACCGATTATAAATGAGTGGCCTTCAGTGTTGACTGTGTATCACTGGTTCTAGTTGATTGCTGCTCTGTTTATTAACCATCGGTACATCTCGTCCTACCATTTTCCTGCTCTACTCTGAGAGCGACGGGAACTGCTAACATGACGCACCGCCGTAAACCGACAGTACCATTTTGATAAAAACCTGGACACACACAATTCATGGGTAATCATTGCTACACAAAATAGAATTGCAAATAATTTTATTCCAAGTTATTATGTATTTTAGTATCAATATTGTTATATATGTTGACTATATATGTTGTCAGTGTTGCATTTATGCTGTATCCCAGAAAACATATTTCCTAAATATCAATGTAAGTAGCATTTAACTGTGAAATTGCTTTATTCCAGAGGTCCGGGTAGAGGTCCGGGGTGAGGCCCGGGGAGAGGTCCATGGAGACGTCAAGGGACAGTCCGGGGAGGGGTCCAGGGAGACGTCCGGAGAGGTGTTCAAGGAACCATTCAATATGTCTAGTCTATTGAAGGAGGTTACTGTGTAAGCCAGCTATATACCAAAGTAAAATGGTGGATGAGATGACACGAGAATAAAATGGTTCTCCCATGGCTATTTAACTACGTCTGTGGTGATTCACTGACTACTTTCAGCTTAGTAACGTTCTGACAACGTTTCTAGTGTTTCGATTAAATTAAATTTTCAAGCTGATACTTTCGTTTTCATGACACTATATAAAATAAAATAAAAATATCTTAATTTGACACACAATTGAGCCGATATATCCCTCAAAATAATGGTCAGTAGGAAACATTGATGAGATGATAAATCAATATTTCAGCTAAAATATAACCTTCCTTTTCATGATATATTTCATACATAATACATAGAGAGTATATATGTTTTCTCGTCATGCTCATCCCAGTGACCTGGAGGAGAGGCACCACTGTCACAAAGCGGCTGTGTGTACGACTTGAGCCATAGCATGTTCTAAACATATGTTTAGTATGTTAATGAAATAAAACATAACATCCAAGCTCATTCCTTTATGTAATGGGTCATTTCGTATCGGTACTTTCTAATAGGATGAGATTTGTATGAGTAATATTAAGCAATGCGAAACTATATAACTCTTGTGAAGCGACATTCCGTCGTCTCTCGGCTGAAAACAGTATCATTCATTAATTCATGAACGAAGATTCTATCCTGCGTGAATGACAACAACGTAATGCTGATTAGAATTAACAACTGGAGTATCAAGATCTAAGTGTTTTTAAGTAAAAGAGGAGTGAATGAGTATCTCGAGTGTCTGAAGTAAATGTCAACACGTTGATTGTGCCATATAGCACATGTGGATTCTCTGTCGGCGTTGGAGGATTCCCGTCACTATCATACAGGATCAGGGGCTTCTGTCTTGCAACATGTCCAGGACTGTGCAGTGTTCCTCACTGGGTTCATATAGTGCATGGACGTCTTTGTTTCCCCAGAAATGTGTTAAGAGGAAATGTCCTGATTTGTTAACATCGTGTTTATCCAGAATGTGCCGTACTTTATGTTTTCTTTAACCCTACGATTAATGTAATACAGTTCCTAATCTTAAGTGTTAGTAAATTACAGCCACCAGCCACACATGCGGTGTAAGAATAGGAAACAATGCCGTGAGTCGTAATTGGAAATAATTAGAAATTATTACCAGGAAACGACACTGGCCAATTGTGGCCAATGACTCTCAACTGTCACGATTTTAGCGGTACATAGTATAAGATGGAGTTAAGGTAGTTGTGTGAAACACGAGAAGCTCTAGACTAATTCGGTAATATAAGGTGAATCTTGGCTGAGGTTATTTGCGTGAAGCTGGTTCAGGGAACACATCATCCATTCAATTAGGGATTCTTCTTGTGTGCACTGTATTGAAAACTCGGCAAGTTTTCAGTGTGTGTGTGTGTATTCTCGTATTCTCTATTTTTGTTGTTTGTTTATGTGCATATATATTGTTGTCTTGAGGCAAACGAGTACATTTGCCATTCTTTAGATAATTCTGATGGATGTGCACATGGAATCGTACTTACAGGAGAAACCTCACTTCAAGCCTATGAGTGAGTTCAGAGATAGCTTGGTATTATGGCTAGATTGTGACAGGACATCACCAACTAGACCCTTTGTTCAGATACAGTGAGGAAGTTCGTTTTCCTGAAGTGAATGCTTATGGGACGATTAGATGCTATTAAGAGCCATTCACATGTAACCGAGTACTGTGTGTTTTCACTGTGTTTATTACCCACACATACAGATTTTTAGGTCTGCATAAAATATGCCACCAGTTTTAATCCATTAATTCACAAATCGTTTGCTCCATCTTTTAACATTGTGTCTTAAGGAACTCCAACTGAACCTTGGAGGACACAAAGGAGAAGATACACGGTAAGTGAGCTGTTTGTTGTTTTACGGCGCAGTGAGCTATGTTACAGCTGTGTTACGACCGCTCGATAAACCATTGCTTCAGGAACTGATGTCGTGAAGTATTTGCAGGTGCCATACCAGACATCGCAACAGTCCACTCACAACAACATGTGGAACTAGGGACCTCGGGTCCACCCGTTATCACCAATGCAGGAGAAGATGCTGGTCAGAACTGACCAAGTAAAGCTGGTTTTGAACTGCTGACAGTTTTCTGTGCAGTTGGTGTACACGCTGATTGGCTGGTTTGTTGTTTAACGTCGCCCTCGGGTGTAAATATACATAATCGCATGTCTACATGCTGTCAGCTCGTTTCACGCCTTTAGTGACTGCTTCGTGGTGAAACCATTGATAAATGAGTGTGTGTGCACGTTTTCAGTCTGTTGATTACCTGATCAAACACGACATATTACAGGCAGACTATATCTGATACCTAGTGAGTGAAATCAATCGTAGTGGCCTATTACTCAGGTCTCACAGGATATTGTTAAATCCGTTTTATACCTCCGATTCAAGTTACAACAGAAATGAAGTTACTTTCTGTCCAAAACATCTAAATATAGCCCAGATACACAGATTCACTCACGTGCCTTTTGAAGGAGTCTGGCACAACAAAAGGGGAACGGATAAAAGAAAGGGACACAACATTTTGGTCACATCAATCCAGCACTCTTTCTTCTGAATCTTTGAGCCAGTGTGTGTTCAAAGAAAAAAAATGTATCGCTTTAGATATTTTTCTTGGCATGTCATACAAACACATTATCAGCCAATTGAAATGTTTAGGCTTAGGTATTATTAATGTTAGATCTACACGGATCTACACAAAGTATCTGTAAAACATGCGCGGAATGTTGCTAAAACATATAAACCCTACAAGACAAGGGGAAACAAAGCCATTCTACGTGGTATTTAGCTCTGTAATGTCAGGGGGAATATATTATGAGATATCTGTGGTGTTTTCGAAATGTCATGCTCCCGAAGTTAAACATCCGTGTTAGCGGTAGTGCTGAACAAACTGAAGGTATTCCTCTCCCAGAACTAGAGTGGGCTGGAGACAGCTCCAGATCAACGACCAGTATAACCCTAAAGAGGTGCAGTTTGTTTGTTAGCTCTTGAATACAATGTTATGCAAATTAGCAGTATATAACTGATTTCAATTAAGTATTTTAATATTTGCATGCCAAACACTTCCACGGTCTGTGAAACGGATGTTGGTAAGCGGTCAAGAAGTACTCCCGAGAATAACAAGAACTCCCTCTGGTTTAGTATCAGATCTGCAGTAAGTACCTATGCTGTGTACGAACAGTTCGTCAACAGATAAAGAAAGACATGTATCTTCCATTCCTATCCCCTTTCCGTATAGATAACGATTGTTGCCTTTTGTTTAGCAGTTTGGTTAATGATACCTCGCATTTTCCATTGCACGTCATAAACAGTCACTGTCAATCAGCGGACTCGGAATGTTGCGCCTCGCTTTGATCTCACACGGGTAAAAAGCCGGCTGTTTGTTTTTGTTGAGTCTAAACGGGAACTGCCATTGTTATTCGAGCGATTCTGTTTCAAGCAAAACACAACAGAATGCAGGTACCACATATTACATCACACCATGCGGGCATGTGTGGTTTAAACATACAGTTTTTCATAAAGAAATTTTGCTTTCTGTAAATTCTTCATGACCGCAGCATTTGTGCAGTCCCATCGTGATATCCTCTGCGTCCCACCGTTGGATGGACGCCTTATATATATATGTACTAAGATCTAGTCTCGGAAATGAACATATTTTACAGGAGAAAAGCAGTTTCTAAAATATAATAATGAAATATAGTGAAAAGGACCCCAGGGACTCTCATCATATTCAGAGACTGCGGACATTTTACACAAGCCACATAATCTAGACTTGCATGGGCTTTCTTGGTTATATTTGTTTCAGGGTGTGTATGGCTGACGAGAGACGCCTTGGTGATTTGGCAAACTTTCAACGTTTACCGCGGCGCCTATGCTTGAATCTCAGCACCTCAGACTGAAAACAAAATACAATCAACGCATTGTAAAAGAATAATATGACAATTTATTCATGTGAGTTCCACACATATACACGATTTAGATACACAAACAGAATAGACTATTGTTTAACCTCGAGTACCGTTCACAAACACTGAAACAGGCGGATCTGTCAGACACAAGGTCCAACAACGTAAAAAACAATATAAGAGTATTGAGCAAAACTTGAACAATTAAAGATCATATTTCCATTAAACTCATGAGGTGTAAGCATACACACCATCATGTATACAGCGTGGTTTATAAGCCTTTCCGTATATAGATGATTATAGGCGACTTATAATTCTGTACAATTAGAAATAATAAGCTTCATAAATTATGCGTTTCTAAATAATTCTTGTACCATTTATGCAAAAGAAAAGTTTGCTTTAAAAGGATTCAGATCTTTATGCGCATTTGCTATTTGTGAATATATTTAAGAAGGTTCAACAAAATGAGACAACAGAGACAAACATGGAAAGGAGTGTATTTCCATCCTGAAACAGTTTTGATTGTTGGAATTTGATTGAGCATGTAAGGTGCAAATAAGTATGTATTCGATAATTCTATAAGGTATATAAGAGTGTATCAAAACTGAATCTACAATATTTTGATGAAGAGTGTGTCTACGTAGATCAGCAGTGGACACCATACAGCAGATCATTAGTCGATGCAATTACAGGCATGGTTGAAAATGAATAATTACTTAAAGGAATACATGACGTGGGAAGAAGAAGAAAGAGGTCAAACTGTGATGGAATCTTACCGATCTAAAGAAAATGAATAATTTGGATACATTTTGAAGAAGCAGACCTTTCACTCTGTAAGTAGTTCTATTTTCAAATTAATAGTCTTAAATAAATGCAATTTATACTGGGAGTTATGCTTTATTTTTAAAAGGTTAAAACCTGTAAAATAATGCAGAGAGCTTTAAAAGTTTGTTTCGTATAAAAGCTACAATGAAATATACTTGCTATATACAGAAAGCAAATTGAGCACTTAATGGCCGACACGGGCCCCATGTGTGAATATGGAGGGGTGTTCTAACTACTATACCCCCACACCATATGCAGTGATAATGCGTCAAGATAAAAAAAAATGCCATTTATGACACAGAAAAACTGGTAAAATGGCATTGATGGCAAGATTTACTAACAAATACAACGAAAACGGTTATGGCTATGTTTGCATTCGCGCATTCTGTCATGTGTTTTCACATGAATGTGAAAGATAAATTGTACAATTATCTTGTATCTACAAATAAAATATACACACGGAATAACCGCAGTTGACTCACAGTATAATACCTCAATAATCTAGAATTTGTTTGACATAAATGAGAGCTTTTACCCGATATCTGCAAGAAATCTGGAACAGATTTTACACGTTAGATTCGATGTTACCGTGGTTATCGCTACGTAACAAACACACAAACGTATATTTGAGCAAGGCGTCTCCTCTTGGGGGAAGATATGTTTCTGCCCCAAAGGAGTAACGTAGGGAGTCCCATTCGGTTCACAAATATGAAACTATACGTCAATACATACTAAATGATTGACTTCAATTCCGCTAAGAATTGTGTTCCGAATGCGTTTCCATAAATACTGGTGATTCGCTCTACGGTCTTCGCTGCATGTTCATGATACATCTAGTATCTATGAGTCTAAGCCTCCATATATCTCTATATCATGACAGTCTATAATGTGTGTGGCAAATGAAATGTTTAATAAATATTGCACACAACAAACATTTTGATTAGTAGGTATCAGATCGACTGTTCGCAACGTCCCTCTGGCGCAGCCATGCTGGATGAAATGTACATGAAATTGATGATGTTAGGTGTCATCTGTATGGCACTACATGTGGGACAGTTTTCACTAAGAGACAACTATTTATTGGACATCCCAACTGTCATCAGCACGTTGTCACACCTATAGTTGAACATAACAGCAGTACAGAGGGCTGACCCAGGACCAGCTACCTCGGTACCAAACACCAATGGCATATATGAACATCTCAATGAAACAGCTCTGTGGAGATTTCTGTGGCAAGACAGCAGATGTAACACTGAGTATTCAAACAAGTACGTCTTAAAATATTTTCTGATGAATATGGATGTAAAATAATCTCTGATAACATAGACGTAACGCTGATATAACATCAGAACTAGATCCTCTTATAATACCATAATTTATGAGTCAATAAGTCTGAATGTGGGACTATCTTGTTATTTGAGACCAGACTTGGAGCGTTTTTATCAGTCACGTGACATAACTGACCAATCAACACAGACGTTACACTGTCCGACTATGTATCACACCGGAGTCTGTTATCTCGACACATGTTGGACACACTGATGACACACTTAAGTCCCTTGGCCTGTCAGGTCACGTGAACTCTTCTCCAAACCAGGAATTCTTCTGAAGATAATGTCGCTAGAAGTAGCGTCTCTATCATCCGTGAAATCAGTACCAGCAATCACGTGGCGATGTCCAGAGCAAGTCCAAGAGCATACATGGTTCAAATCACCCGCGCTATAACACATTTAAATATCCATCAGCCAGTGAAAATATGTGCTGTTGATTTTCAGCCAATCAGTAGGTAGTTTGGGCTGCGAAGACAGCTGCCGCGTGATTGCGTGCTTTATGTCGTAGCTCCTCCAGGCTCATGTCTCTAGGTTTTGCTGGGTGTGGCTGTTGTTGGGGGGTCGCTTCGGACACTGTGTGGATAATAATACGGCGTGTCTGTAATTTAGGAAATGACTTTGCAAGCAGGTACGATGTTTGAGATATATTGTGTTAGTAGACATTAACGATATTAACTGGTCAAACACATAACATTGAAAAGATAAAAAATCACATCGATAATGGTGAATTTAAAATAGTACGATTTGAAACAATTTACGCTGCGCACTTGTGACATTGTCCGATGAAATCTTCACATAAATTAAACATGGACTTATTTCAGTTGAATGTATTGTTTCTGAAATGTGAACTCACTTAATAAACCACTGGGGGTTCCATAACGCATTGCCCAGGAGGGGTCGGTGTAGGGACCAGCGCTGTACTGAGTGTATGGTGTGGAGTTGTACGTGGAATATTCAGCAGCTGCAAAGAGAACATAAAGATCATCAATGCCTGCGTGACGGTTAACACATCGACATCAGAGTCTGTGACTGTGAACACATCGACATCAGTGCCTGTGACGGCGAACACATCGACATATCAGTGTTTCACATAACACAGTGAACACATATATGACATCGCTATCTTAGAACATCGCTCATAAGACTGGTTACACGAGACTGCACCGTGCCTCAGGGTGCGACTTCCAAGTTTGCACAGATCACTCTAGTGCAGTTCTCTGCTTAGCTTTACTTTAATATCAGGACGAACAACAGTTATAAATTCAACATGTAATTGCAACGAAAATAGGATACACAAAGAATCTGAGCCAGCGTGTGTCTTCCGCGTACGTCAATCCAGTTCTATGGATTACATTACCGGGTAAATTTGAATAACCATTCACACATATTGAAAAACACTGTAACAATATCACTAATCAAACTGAAAAAAGGGATTATACAACATGTGTAAGCAACATTTGGTGTATTTTTTCATGTCTTGTATAAACATAAAAACCCCGAAGGTTTGCGTTGGTGTGTTTTAAATAACAATTCATGGGAATTAAAACGTCCTTTCATACTTTATGGTGGTTCCATTTTGTCGTTTACCGATAATATTTGTTTCAGTGAGTGTCATGTTACCCTCTGAAATAATATTTTACCAACTCGTATCACAGTTGTTTGGCCATCTAAACGCAGTGCAACAGTGTGAGTGGACTCAATTTACAGTGCGATTGGTGTACGGCGGAGGGCATATTTGTCTCCGGGCTCGATTAATGGCAATACCATTATATTTTATACCGTCATATGATACCGTATCGCTCATCACTTGTTTGAAATCTCATCGTTATTGTTTCAGTCACTCATTGTTTCGTTTCCCGACAGATCCAACTTTTCGTAATTTCCCTCCTGCTGTTGCCAGCTCCAATGGCCTCAAAATCCAAGATGGCGGATCGTGCGTAAACATTAAAACAATTGCCCCGTGGGGTGAATGCAAACTAAAATCAATAATTGAATAATTTGTCGTCGCGAAAAAATAGTCAGGTTTAGGATACGTCATCTCTGTTTCATGTTAAAATAACAGATGGTTCGCCACGATACGTACACGGGCTCGAGATGACAGCACCACCGTTCGAGTGTTTTCCTGAGCATTTAAATCATGTTTTCGGCCGCTAGGTGTTTCTCGCCCCGCGACACTATTATTTCTAACAACTCTACCTCGTTGACAGTTGAAAGCTCGTCGAAGAAACATAGCAGTGCTTATTTTGCCAACAGATCTCTCTTAATGAAATTTGGTAAATTGAGAACGGGGGATAATTGAATGCTTCTTCCCCATGGCCGTTCCCTGATTGGGTTTCGGATCATCACCGCTCGCATTTCATTGGCAACTGACAGCCGAAATTAGATAAAACCTTAACAATCAAGCCTATTTCCCTCCTCCATTCAAGCCCCACCACTCTAAATAATATTATTTCAATGTCATTATTTTTCGACGTGTTTTTGAGATCGACGCGTCCCGATAGCCTAAGACAATCGCGTTTTATCGCGAATTAATGGAGTCCCCAATTTAGAGCGAATGCAGCAACAACGCGACAAGCTTGCTCCGCTAATTAATAGGAGAAAAGATTTGTAAACTAACAGGCCGCCGAAATTAGAGATGCTCTCGGGGGACCAATTATTGTAGTGGTGCTGTCCGTAACAATGACTGGTCCCTGCTATTAAGTAGAGCGATCGCGACATGACATGTCAAGCAGATTTTCGTATCCAAGCAGTTTGCTCCCCAGGGCTTGTGGCGCGTGGCTGTTGCAGAAGCCGCTGCTATTACTACTCCTATGCGTTCATACGTATTCCATAAAGTTGCCACTGACAAGTGGCCAGTCTCTCCACAAACGCCAACCGGTCAGTCTGATCCTCGTTCTGAACATCAACAGTTTGGAAGAAGAAAACGTTTTCACGTTCGGCAGTGTAGAAAATATATTCGTAACTCTAAACATTTACTGTAGCTGAAAAAGAACTGTGATTCGATTAAAGATTTGATACTGACGGCAACGATTCACACGTGTAGAGCGTTATCTTAACTAAAATCATTTTAGAACGGCAGATCCCTGCTGACGTCATATAGCTTGCAAACGAGGCGCTAAACGAGATCTCGTGAGACATTTTAAGCACTTTTACAGCTGTCGCCCAACTTTTCAATAAATTTTCATCTGCCTTTCTATATTCCCCGTGCAATAACTATTTTAGCTACTGCCACAACGTTTACACTTTAATCACAAAACAATCGGCTAATTTCGCCCCGGCTTCAAGAGTATCGCTTACATTAAAATTTTCCAGAGCACTGTACCACCATATGAATTTTGTCACTAGGAAAACTGATACCAAGCAAAGCTGATCTTCAGCGCCCCAGTCATTAATCATTACAAGCATGGCATGCGCGAAAAACACGCGTTTTGCTACTCGTTGTTGGGGCCAGAGCTCCCTACAGGGTTATCCCACACCTTGGGGAAGGACTTTTGAAAAGACCCAGAAGCTGATTCTCTTACAGAGCACCATTAAGGTGATGTGCATGTATTTTTTTCAGTCGGTGGATCAATGTATAACTAAATACAGCAACGCCAAGGGCAACAGAATTACAATTCATGAAAAAATTAAACTTTAATATTTCCACTTCGTTTTCATTACGTTTGAAAAAAAAATGTAACAGATTTTGTGTCGCATTCAAGTTGAGAACTCTTTTACAATAAATTGGCGACTAATATCACAAGCAAACTAGTGGGTGGGGCTGCTGGCGGGTTTCAGCGTTGTGATGTTGCTGTGTGAGGTGATGGGGAGGCGGGGAGACCCAGGGGAGCCGAGTGCATTAGACTGAATTACTCCGTAACTTCAGTCGATCTAAATCGACTTGGATGTTACTGGGAGTAGCGGTACACGAGAATCACTCAACTTTAATAGCTAAAGCGGCGATTGGAAGCATCTTTGACGATCTATTTGAGGGTTTTCATAAAGACATACATCATGCAGAATCGGGATCTCAATCGCCCGCAGTCCCTCAGTGGGGAAATAACAGGATCGTTCCCCGTTATGATTACAAGCAATTTATCCAATTGTCTGGTAATTGCATTAGCAAGACTCGCAGGCCCTGTCTATTGCGGGGTATCCCAACAGGCCTGAGCGAGACTTGGCCGAGATTTACTGACATTATGCGAGATCCAGCATCAATTTAGTACAGCTCTCTTGCACTTTATTGCCCAGCTATCAGTAGTGGGGCGGGGACATTACAAGCCAGGCAAGCAATTTGTTTGATGGGTTACAGAAAACAAGGCAAATGTTAATAAAATTGTCTGCCACGTGATTAGTTATATCTCAATATTGTAGCTCGTATCATTCGCCCCATGTCAAGGTCTGGGATGCTGAGACTGCTCTGAGGTGGGGGAGGTGGGGGTATGGTGTCGGTTGTGGTCAGTCGTCATCGTCACCTCCCTTCATAATACTGTGCACTGTTTAATTAAGTGTGCGCCACTTTATATGCACTTCCATAGGCTAGTTACTGTCACTGTGAGGGTGTTTCTCAGATGGATAACTTGTACCGAGCTCCGTTTCACTATTTTGATAGCGTCTGTATAAAACAACAGTTAATTCCCTCTCAGCGAAGTCTACAGATCCCTGACCACCTACAAAATCTTGTTGCTCTGAACAGCGAACACACGACACTCGACACGGACACGTGCTAGCTGATATCATGCCCATTTGATACAGTTGATAACAATCACATGCACATAATCGCGGTGCCAATAATGGCAATCAGAAAGGGGCCTCGCAAACAGCAATCAAGGGCATCCGCCCGACCAATTTGAGACGATCGCGCGACCGATGCTGAAGTAACAATGGCCGACTGTCCTCGACTTAATCTCAATCCTGTAATATCCTGGGGGCTGCATGCTTAAGCCTCATTTAGGTAGCCTCTCTGTTGCGAGCAAGCATGGCAATAGGCTTCTAATTCAATACATGATTCCATCTAATTGCTGACGAGGAATTGAGAGCGTTGTGCTGAAGGTTATACGATTAAGGCACGGAAAGCCTTAGATTTTCCCCCTATGGGATGGGCCGTAATGTGGTGTTTGGGCTACGGAGAAAGGCCGTGTTTGATTTGTTGTTTGAGAGTCGGCTTTGAACTATGTCATATTGTGATTGGTTGACAAATAGAACACACATGTAATTGTATCATGTCTGCTTCTTGAAAGTTCGAACAAATACCTTAAAATGATTAATTTTGCTTGTAAACCGCGACACCAAAAGCCTTTCAAGCACTCTCGGGAATGACATAAAATTTGATTTTCATTCAGTGCCCATGCCCTTCTCACTTCAGCAGACGAGACAACGTTTGTTTTCACCTCCGCACACGAGGATAACATATCCGTGCAGGAGGAGGACCACAAACGCTAACTGAAACACGACCAGAACACAGGTAAAACCCGTCCCTCTTACACATGCATGTATCGCGAACGTTTACAACTTTCCTCGAAACATGACTACAGTCCGCAGTAATCGAAATCTCTGGGCCCACTTACACAAAGCGAACTTAGTGTTACAATGATTGTACCTCCCATTCTCCAACATAGGCTTAACGATAGTCGCAGTGCTAAGATCGCTTTGTGCAACTGGACCCTGGATCAACTCCAAAGACAGTATCTTTGAACCACTGAGCAACATTATCGTGACTACACTCTTTAATATGTTGACATCTGGCTAGTAACAGTTCCAGCAGATGAGCTACATACCAGGGACATTGCCGGTCTGATATATTCCTCCGGGTACTTGGGGTAGAACAAGAGGTACAGAGCTGTTGACACCTGCCTGGCCTGTATAGGTCGCCGTGCTGTAGCTGATTGCGGGAGCTGAAAGTTGAAGTCAGGGATTAGCTGCTGCCGAACAAAGCCACTGGCAGGCACAGAGGCTGCATGGAAACAAGCTCTGTCAATTACATGTTGCACTTTATCGATTATCGTATATGGAAGCTGAAGCTGCATCAACACTTTTGCAGAAGTTCTATTTAAAAACGAGCACAAATGAAGCTGATACAAAAGCTCATCTACAGGTTATAGAGATCTAATTTATGGTACATTTGTGTCAGACGGAACGTTATCCTATTCATTCATACTATTTCATTCAGTATCAGAGTGTGTTAAATCAAAACTGATTTGGAAACTACTGCGAGATATAAGTGCGAATTAACTGTAGCTTCTACCATGACATTCACACCCACACAGCAGCACCGACAATAAGACTCGTATATTTAATGGCATGTAGAATATTCGAACAGTTTTTGTGAATTACAAGATGTTGCATTGAAAGGAAAATACTAAAGAGATGAACAAAAGTGGCTGCTGCTGTGCGGGTTATACACGCTTAGTCTAACAGACGTGCTGGTCGTATGTAAGACATACGAGAAAACAGATCAAAGTAAATACAAGATTTGTCGACCATTGGGGGTCTTTGTGAAAACAATGAAATGACGACTGAAACCTTCCCCCAAAGAGTCAGTGATCCATAATCTCTTGTAGCAGGTGTTGATGCCTGCTTTGGCAACACTCTAGTTATATCACTGAATAATGCATGACTATCTCTGAATGCCGGACTAACAGCCCCAGGCAAGTGGATCATTGTGTACCTATTGACAACGATAAGTCTTTCTGATGAGTAATTGACTACATGAAGATCGAAATAACTTCCAAAGTGAAATATACATACGAGTAACGATAGCTTGAAATAAAGTAGTTTTCTTTTGAGCTTTAGGGCATAAAGAAGAAGAAACAATTATATAACAAAAAGCAACAGTTAAATTCTGCAGATTGTATTGTTGATCTTAGAAATGTATCTATGTTCCCTCTTTAAAGGTTGGTGCACAAGTCAGCCTCACAAGATACAACCCGATTACAAGTACTGGCCTGAACATCTTTTAGCTTCCTGCAGTATGAAAGCTTCTATTAAAGTTCCAAATCGATTTTAAGCCCGACTTTTATTTCCCCAAATTACTACAAAATGAAAGTGGGCTCAGAGTAAATAGGCCTGAAGTATGGAAACTCCAGTATACAAGAGTGTGGATCGCTACATGGTTCAACGCCCCCTGGTGGGCCTCAGACATGTGTGTGCACGTGCAATATTGTCACTCAATAGAAAAAATAATTGCGATTCTGGTGATAAAGAGGGGTTTAAGTGAGAACCCGAAGTAATCTGAGAAGTGGTTAGAATTCGTTTTTGAAAATCGAACTAATAAATTTCGCTGCAAATTGGAAAGAGTAATTTATAACAGTATAGAATCTTTAATCCAGATGTAGAGGGCAATGAAGAATTATCTCCCTTTTCGGAACTCTCCCATAGGTGTTCAAACAAAAGATTGGATTATGCATAGCCCTACGGGACTAGTAAAATAAAAACATTTTCCGGGCACTATTAAGGTTTTACATACACGATACCACTGCCAATATGTAAAATAATCCAAACTATTAATTCTCATTTACAATTTGACAAGTGTTTGGTGTCAGTAATTAGGCTGATACTGATAAATAACCAGGAATTAAGACATGTAGCGAGCAACAATTTGTTGGCACGTTAGCAATTTTCATGACACCGGTTCACGAGGAATGGTGTCGAAATTTATCAGATTATTGTTTGTTTGGACTGAGATCAGAACGCGCGGTGAGTCAGCTGTACAAGAATACCTGGTAGGGGAACAACGTGCTGGTAAATGAGAAGTTGGTTACAGTACTCAAGAACTGATCACCCCCTAGCGTGACCACTGCGCATTATGCGTGTCAGGGGCTGAAATAATAGCAGGCCTCCATGGGTATCATCCGTGATAAACAAAACAGAGTGTATCATTTCAGGATTACCGACATGTCGTAAACGATCAAATAATGACGTGCACGTATGTTGTACAACAAATCACATGCTTACTCATGCAACATAACAAAATGTGACGAAAGTATATAAAATACATATCAATATATACATACAAATTTGCGTGCACAATATCAACCAATAAAACGAGCTGTAACAACAAGCGACGCTTACTTGAGAAGGTCTGTCCAATGGGCGGGAGCGGTGCATAGGTCTGACTGATGGGAGCTACCGTGGGTACCGGTTTGAGCTCGGTAAAAGTCGTGCTCCCAGAATTGTTTGGAGTCCCGGGCTTGGAGGGTGGGGAGGGGTTATTGTTGTTGATGTTGTTGTTGTTGGTAGTGGTGTTATTGTTGTTGTTTGATGGTGAGGAGGAGGCGGCTGGGGTCACACTGGCTGCAACACGATACACCGCATGCAGGGTCATGCCACTCAAACGGGATGACGGGAGTACATGTACATTGCACTAGCTAACAATGTAAAATCCACTACATTGCATTACAAATACACACCGCAGATCTCGTTCACAATGAGAATACCTTAATTTATCACACTTTTCAATAAAATCAACATACTGAAATGGAACTAAAACAGCAGTGGCTAATGGCGGTAATTCGCTGTTGACATTTACAATCAGTTATGGCTTGCTCTACCAGATGTGTTTTATATGCACTTGAGTCATACGGCACATCATGTAAACGTTAAAAATATAGAAACTGAATAATAAATATACAAATTATCAACACGTAACAGTATTTATTTCCGTAAGCGAGATCTGCATTGTGCTGACTATATGTCATACCAAAATACAAACTACCAAACACATAAGATAACAACATTAAACAATAAGCATCACAAGCTATATTGCCTTGAACTAGCTACCCTGTGAAAGGAAGGAGTGTTGCATTGGGGCAGAAACAGCTTGGCCAACCTCGGGGACAAACCTGCTCCTTAATCGTGTCTAAGTGGGAAGCACTTCAAAACATTCAGACGACAAGTTTCTATCAATACATTTCCCTGCTTACTAATCATGGCATTGTCTCAACACACAAAGTCAGTTACAGCAACATTTGTCGCCCTTGTTAGGTATTACACACAAATGAGGCAAATGAGCGGACTGACATCCTGCTATTGTTAAGGATATGCGGGCGCCCCTCCCACAAACTCTATGCGAATCATTTGGAAATAATAGCAAAGTCATTCAGATTTTTAATTATTTCTCTCGACAAAATTAATTATGCAGTCTCTGCTGCAAAATATGTATGCCACACGCTGCGATATTCCCGAGACGAATTCATTACGATGGACACTTTCTTTGACATTATTAGTCAACAAGAGTTACGGCCCCTGGTTCCGCTCTTCTGATATCGCGGACAGAAAAAAACCCAGTGCGTGACGAGAGGCGAGATTCTCGGCCACTCTCGCATTATCTCTTGCGATTGCCAATAAATCTCCTTTCATCTTTAATTGCTTACATCTTGATCAAATAGCGTTTCAGTTCACGATAGCACCAGGCAGAAGCAAAGTTGTCTGCGACTAATAAATGCAATTAGTTACAATTGATTCTTTATACGACGGTTTATATATGGCGCATGGAGATTTGGAATGAGCCATCGGCATGCGATGTGAACATCCGTCTCGGGGCCTGATAAAGTTCGGCGACTGAGGAAACTGGGCCGTATTCTTAAAGTCTCTAGAAGACAGGCAATGTGACAAAGAGGGAAATCCTTTCAGAATGCACACATTGATTCGACGCCACACGCGGTCGGCATCTGTAATGCAGTATAATATGTACAATTTACGAAGACGATAGCGTTTCAGTTGGACGGCGACCAGAGTTGGGGCACTTCTGTTATCTCAGGATCCTAACGAGTCTTTTTCAGCTTAATGCAATTTGTTTTCATCTATGGTAATTTCCTTTGCCTTACAGCAGTCATGGAGGAAAGTGATATCCAGATTAGGCGGTTGTTGGGCGAGGACCACTGTGAAAGTAAGAATAACAGGGCCAGCACGTATTTGGGTGTTCAGTGGTCTGTCCCTGTGCTGGGTATGTTAGTGTCCTCAAGATATAACTGATGGTAAAACCAAAACAAATGCTGACTTAACATGATCAGAGCTAGGACTCCACAAGGCGGCAAGCTGTTCTACAGGCCCTTTTCTATTCGCTACGAAAATTATCATGATAATTATAAGAAATAGAAATTTCAGGAAACGGCAAATGAAACAATATAGGGTATGGTTATACCTTCAAAATTACTGGGAGGGGTACTGGCCGTCTGAATGTTGTCATTAGCAACAGGGGAGACAACTGGCTTAGCTTCCGATCCGGCAGGAACTGTGTTTATATGGGCAACTGTACCTCAAAGAAATTCAACACAAACATTCAAGCAACTAAAAAGAACGTGTTGTACAAAAACGTGAAATAAAGGGATTTCACAACATTTACGCTAAAAATAAATATGTGCATTTGAAAACAAGTCAAGTTGAACAACATGCAAGGGAATGTAACTACCCATTGACTTCATGCCATAACATCAGAACCAACCAAGGACCGAGAGAAATAATATATCCAACGCCAAAAATATTGCAGAGGCACCTATTTGATTCTTGGCGAGTTTGCTAGGTACGGAAAGGCTTAGCGTAATTTTTGAGAGTCCGGAACTGGGCGGACAATGCTTTCTGATATTAAGGCAATAAAGTTATACATCATTCCCTATTTTCTGGGCATGCAATTCCTACATGACACGGACAATGACACATACGATACGCTCCATGACATCAAAACAGGGCTCACCTATTGCGGGACTATAAGCTCCACCGGCAGCGTTCTCGCTCGTGTTTCCTGAGTGCAGGTATTCCTGTTTGATTTCTGCTGAGGCTGGGTTAGCTCCAAACTGGCTACTATAAGGGGCGTGAACAGTCGTGAAAACTCCGTTCTGAAGTATATCAGACTCCGTGCTGGCCTCTTCAGCTCGTGGTAGCTTGGCCGGCCGTTCGTACTCCCACATCTGAAGTGAGTTATCATTCTTTAAGAAATAGTCTTAAAAATGTCAGTGTAACACAGAAACATTTTTACGGCATTATTTCGTATACAGTGGAAACGCATTCGATGTGTGATTATTATTTATATAATGGACAACTGACTTACTCCAATTCTGTTTTCACTGCTGCTCGCACCCTCGTTACTGGCGATCCCATCCCGAGACCCGTTGTTCACTGAAATTACAAAAAAAAAAAAAAAAAAAAAAAAAAAAATAATTATTGGAAATTGAGACTGTTATTAAAATGTTTAGTGAAACATGATATATTAATTGAGATGCCACTTGAAGTTCTTGCACTCAATGGCTTCCCATGGGTGACTGGGACTGAATAATCCCTATGATGCCCAAATTTTAAGGGTGAAGGTATTGTTGTGTTGATTTGCATAATCATGGAAGATGAGAATTATTATTTCATGACAGCTAACGCTCAGTCAAAGAAAAAGGATATTGGAATTAGTTAAGGGTGAGCGGTTAATGTTTTCCTTCATTGCGAGTCTATGGGTGATTACCACATTTCTTTAATTGTTTTACGAGTGTCGCCAATTTGCCTAGAACGGAGGATAACTTCCACTCCGATTGTTACAACAACCGCGAAGCAAACAGGAAACTGTCGTGAGAGAATCTCTAGCATGATTCAACCAAATAAATGGCCCTTTCTGGACTTCCAAACTACTTCCGGTCGAGGGGGTAAGCACGCGCAGAAAACGAGTCCCAGAAACGCCTCTTGCTTAGTGCCCTCCACATGAAGTTTTGTAATTACTACTAATTTCCTTCTGTCCTGTAGATTACTCGCCCAGTCCCCAACGCAGTTAATAGAACTCCGCTAGGAACATCCTGTGCTCTATCGTGTCGCGTAATGTACACCATTTCGCCGGAAGTGAATTCAATAGATCGCTCCGCCATTGCTGAAGCCGATATTGCCAACGTCCTTTTGTAGGGAACGAAAATTAACAGCTTTGGATTTATGTCGGCAAAACTTTGCCCGCTTTGACGTTAAATAAGCATTCTGCTTGTTAACGCAAACTCCACAAAGCCCTGGAGCGACTTAAGCTCTCTCAACACGCTGATCGAGTCCAGACGTAACAGTTATTGATGGTTTTATTGACTGTAGCCACACAACACCACGGCATTCATGAAAAAGATTCTGGTGTCGTGAGGCTTTCAGAATCTCTTGTTTCCAATGCATTTCCCCTCTTGCACGCGAGCGTCAAGACAATAGAGCGCCAGTCAAACCCCAAGCAAAATTCTCGGCGGGCGGTTAGACGATGCTCTTAATTGACAAACGGATAAATTTCAAACCGATTAATAGCAGGAACCATACGACGTTTGATATGATAGACATTAGGCGACATGGGTACCCCCTCCACATGAATCCCGCCGCCAAATATAGGATTATTCACGCTACCAACCCCCGCCCTCGGAGCTACTGGACACGGTGTTAAGTGGCACTTCGTTTCCCCAACAAGAAGGCTATTAGTGTATACAGACACTTGAGAATACTTGTGACAACTATTGACCAGTGTATCAACATAGGACCCTTGGTCTACCTAACTCTCGTTGAGATCGCAACATTACGTGGCACAGAAAAGACTATTGGTTGTGTTGGCCAAACATGCACCAGCGACCTCTTTCAGGACCAGTCAAATCGGTCCGACGTGGACCAAGTGTCATGTATCTCGACTTCTCATTTACTACTACGGTCGGCTATAATGATTCAGCGTGTATGTTTACTGAGCCGAAATATATTTGACATTGTGTATGATAAAAAGTGAGTGTACGTCTCTGCATGCGTCATAAAGATAACTCCTGTCAGAATGCGCCGATGACAAAGATAGTAAAGTCACTGGTGGGTACAGGGAAGTGCATGGTATTTGTCTGGGAGGTGTCATGGAACGACTCAAGAATGAGCTAACAAGACCTCAAACATATAAGATCTAAATATTACGACTTTTTGACGGCACATCTACCCAGCTGAGCGAAGCCGGGCGGAACCTCGCACTAAACGTCCCTGCTCGTAACTCTCCACTACGTTGCTCCCTGCTCGCGAGAACACCGCTCTCTTGCAGGATATTCTCAACTGCTCATTTGCGAGTGCTGTGAAAAGCAAAGACACAGCCAGTTTATACCTGACCCCCTGTCGAGGATTTTCCTCTATCTTACAAAGAGACATGATTTCCCACTATCGCGCTTTCACGTTAGATCCTATCGGAAATGGGGTTTCCTCACTGAAGTGCACTTAGTCGAATAACAACCATTTATAGTAGGCGCCGTATAAAGCGAGCACTGCCAACTAGCTCCGCGAATGCTTTATGCCGTGAAGCATTAATTAACGACTGTATTGGAAGCAGAGAAGCAGAATAAATAAGTTTCTATGGACTAGATTCAACGTGTTTTCTCCAATCCTTACAAGCGAGAGAGACCAATTGGCGGGAAGCTTTTTCTGCGATGCCTTCAATGGCGGTCCTGACGATTCATTCTCACCTTCCAAATTGAAAGTGATAGCGAATTAAAGCTCAATAAATTCCATTCTTTACAGTTACTCGGCAAAAACACGTCTGTCTCGCAAGAAATGTATTTCAGCGTTGATGGAGAGCAGGCGACGATGTCAAACTTCACGTGCGTTACAATGGCGGAAGCGCGTGCAGTGTTGATCGTCTGCCACAGTGCACGCGCGGCGGTGTTGGGAGAGAAAGCAGCCGGCTAACACGGGAACATGTTGTACGGAGTGGAGATGGCAGAATGTACAAATTTTGTTTGATGTACGGTTGGTTGCTTCTTTAAGCGCTTTGCTTCATGAGTGGGTCTGCACTTCGCCACACACCACTGGTTATCTTAGCGCGGGGCAAAAAGGGACAGACCCCAGCACAGAGCTTCAATGTCAGCGTATACCCTATTGCGGCTTCGTAAGAGTATCGAACTCGCGGCTCTTAAACGTCGGCTAACACTTTTCTTTGAACCATGAAAAGAGAATCAATATATTATTACGAGTGTGTGTATATACAGGGTTTAGCCTCGGCATTGGCAAACAGCTTGTATGGGTAATAAGCTGCCATAAATGCACCGTCGTGTAGGACAAGAGCTGCGTGAACTCTGGCAAACACACACCGTTTACACAACACCAAGCCTCAAGTGGGCAGACTTAAGATAACTGTTGGGTCACGCCCCCTGGCATCCTGAATGTCTTTAATAGCCTCTCGCAAATACTGAAAAGCAATACCTTGCTTGAACACATTCAGTTTCCTATACAATTAGGCAACCCCTTTCTCATCAATATCCGTTCTGGGCTTGTTGATTTTAAAAAATGAGAGCAGAGTGGAACATGTAAACATTATATTTCTCACTCTGCAGACACGTGTTCGCAAACACAAGCGTCGGACAGCGAGCAGTTGCACACTGTGGAGCGCAGCGAACCAAATAATTGCAAGTTGATGCATACGTCATATCCCATGATGACAACATGAAACATAGCATATTGAAGTACGCATCATAGGCTTCTGGGGGCCCATTTGATCTTCATGCAAGTCTTGCTTGTGTTCGGAATCCAGAACCTTTCGTAGAAGAAGTACAGTCAGGCCGCGTTAATCCGAACACGTCCGTTTTTCATCAAAAACGTTCGGATAGTGAAACGTACGGACTACTGAAACGAACTTGTAATTAGTATTTACCAGGTTTGTGAAAAATGAGTTACATTTGCTGATTTTACAGCTATGATATATATCATGAGAAAACGGCTAAAAAATATCACGAAGAAATGTGTCGGTCAAATCCCTTTGATATTAGACCTGGGCACTATAACCAAAGACTGCCTTTGGTTGAAGAAGGCACTCGACAGGTTCGAGGCCCAACCCGGCAGTTAGTTACAGTGACAGCAATAGAACGACAATGGAATAATCTCTGTCATGTACAATAGTCACCAGACTCCCTCCAACAGTTAACGAGGTATCAGACAATCCGACCCCTGATGGCCTATGGAAACATTGATTCGTCCCCCGCTGGGCCAATGGCCTTCAATGTGCCTTCCGTCGCTTGGTCATCGGGGTGTCAGGTTTCCACCGTAGGGACCAAACGCACTCTACCTGTCCGACAGGTGACGTTTGAAGTTAATTGACCATTTCAGTATTGGTACCGAGGCTCGGCCAGCGTACACACACGTTACATCCAAGACAGCGAGCATTTAGACCATCCATTACAACTCATCTGAGGACAACTCTCGTCCACGTTTGCTTGTCGGCCTTTCAAGCGAAATAAATAATTCAGATGTTGCTTTCACAATCTCCGAGTCAATTTTCGTGATTAAATCGCCGTTAAACTCTCTCTCTCTCTCTTCTCGGATCCAACTCCTGTGAGATGGGGACAAGCGGCAAACAATGCAACAACACAAACTATTATTTATTCATGCTGCTCGAGAGTTAGAAAATTGGGCCACACCCAGTGGTGCTGGGGGTCAGTGATTTCATGACACTACGAGACCTGATAAACTTTAAAGCAACAAATTTAAACATCCCATTTTTAGTTGAAAACGTACACAAAACACATCGCTAAACGCCAAATTATGATATAGAAAAATGCAATTTATTTAATGATATTTTGAATTAATTTTAAGATATTAAACTCGAAAATAGATTTCCGATTTCTTCATACGTTTAAATTTCACCAAGAATTCGATACAAATCGACATTAAATTTTCAGAATTTTACAAGCCCGTCTAAAAGCGGTTTAATGTGTCTGGCTGAATGCCGAGTTTGAGATTACGGCTCTGAAATAGCCTTGTATCATTTCGAATACCCTGAGAATTGGTATTGTTTTACGGGATCATTTTCACTAACACCTGATCCCCAATGTTAAACGGCATGGTGCGCGCGCCTGCCGTAGCATATCTCGATACCCCCGCGTGCTGATACCGGTGTTAAGTGTGGGCCAGCCATACAGCTGTGAAAATGTCACCGATTTCAGAAATATATATCGGACAAGGATCCGCAGTGTAATCTTTAATATCGTGTTTTGGCAGTCACGCGAGTAATTCCTTTAAGCTAGAGTGCGGAAACTCCATGCAGTGGCGATAAAATACATTTTAATAATTGAAACTATTCTGAGAAAGGAAGTGTGAAGGATGTTTTCAAATCACGACATACAACGATAAACTGAAGCATGATATGCCACGTGACGTGTCCTAGCTACCTTGCTAAGCACTAAGTTAACCCGTATTTACGAGTGTTCAAATCAACGCGGGATAGCTATATTAACATATAAGCCTACACGTATGCATTGATATCTATATATATATATATATATATATATATATATATATATATATATATATATATATATATATATATATATATATATATATATATATATCCACATGACCCCCATGTTGAACCGATGGCTCATGGTATTAAATCATGTAAGATGCACAGTCACAATGAATAACCTCATATTTCGTGAGTTAACATATTCAAAAGTCACTTTTCAAACCAATATGAACACACGACAAGCCTTAGAAACGTTCGTGTTTACATACAACTCATACATCTCTCAGAAACATACACAAAAATTTCCAAATATTATAAAGTGAGGGCAGGCCAAGAATGAGAGAAGGGGACACGTAGCTGACTACTACCACTGATACAACTGCCTCGTTTGAACACGCACTTAGTCACCTCACACTATATTGGATGGGACACGTGGATTAAATCCCCCATTTTGAAGTTCCGAGGAATGGAGTGAATGACTTAAGTGCCAGGAACGCTCCGGGATTGCCTGAGGGGAACTTTTATTTCACCGTTTATAAAACCGAATACTTTGCTGGCCCATTATCAGACCATAAAAGACACCAACTCTGAATTTAATATCAAATGAACATTCGAAACATTATATGAAAAAAAAATATGTACATCATGTAGGCTAAACCTGCTCACCGTAAACTAGTATTTAATATTGGCTTTATTCCCATCCAAACACACACATAGCCGTAAACAGTCAGGTGAAAGCTTGATAAAGACATTTCAGAGATGTGACTCTATGAGAAATACTAAATGATTAACGCTATTCCTCCAGTTACACTCAAGTTGAAGCTAACCTTGTTCATTGTCTCCTTTCCTCTTGGCCGTCGTAGGGGTGTTGAGTATCCCGCTGATGGTGTAGCCACCCCCTGAGGAACGCTGAATGATGTCCCCATTGGGTGACGTTGTGGGCTGGCCACTCTCTCCTAAACCGTTTGGACTCGACTGACCGCTCGGAGACATTTTTGCTTTCTCTGCTGCGCGATTCCGCACAATCCTGAAACAAAATATAAACAAATAAGACAATAAGAATATATGGCTTTCATAATATCTATAAAATTCGTGCGTCAAAATGCACAGTGCAACTGGGACTTTTTACAGTTCCATGGTGATCTGTTTTATAGGTAAAAGATAGGAAGCTCCCCGTACGGTAACAAACATCAAACACCATGACAGTGATTGCTTGTTAATCGTTTACAAATGTTTGAAAAACGTTTGATCTTTGTGATATACTTTCAGGGTACTTGATTCAATCTGGCGCATGTCATGCTTCAGAGCAAACGGTTTCTGTCGATGCTGAGAACCCAGACACATACATCTTCTACACAATATAAAAAAAAGCACTCGGATCGCTGACGTAGATACACATATCACATTTTCACAGGTTCACGAAATATATGGAATACTGGACTGGCCTTATGTACAATAACGGAATGTCGATTTAAAATTGTTTTCAATCAATTCATGTGAAATATCTACCCTTTGATCCAAATGTTGAAAGACAGATAAAGGTAAATATTAGTTTTTCTGTTACGTAATGTTGCATGACGACTGAAATGTACATGGGGTGTAACCGTGACGACAGTCTGTGTAAATACAGGCTAGTTTTTGTCAGCGTTAAGTGTGACAGAAGTATGATAATCCCACAAACATTTTCTCTGTACAATCTATGACTTGGATAATGCGAGGCAGATATCAACACCATGGTTACCCATTGAACTATCATCAATTTTACAGGAAGCTGTATTCCCTGTAACGCGCTTCCATCAGGCTAGGGGATATTCAACCTCAAGCGATTGGATAACAGTATGTTTGTATTTCAAACACCGTTCAAAAGCAACAGTTTTTTAATAACATAATTGTCAATGCATTAAAAGACCAGATATATTTTCCTTGACTTTGTTTATGTGTTAAATGCATCAACCGTGTTTATGGACTAGCTCTACAACTCAAACATCGTCTCCTCTAACATATGTTTTGCGAAGAGTGCTTAAACGTTGCTTAAACGCTTACAGAAACTCCCGCTGATACAAGCTGTGCCCAAGTCATCTATATTTCATGTTTCATTACAATGAGGTATTCTGCGTCATTGCAAAAAACATATGTTTAGTGGCGAAAATTGCAACGGAGGAAGCAAAATATATTAACCCTGATTCCACACAACACTTTCATGGCACTGCTATGCAGAAACATGTTTTCCACGCGTTCGGGGCATTATAATGGTTTGCAGGAACCTTTGTATATACAGAAAGTGCCTTGACATGCTGGGGGAAATCGACAACCAGATCCGTCAAAATCAAACGCTCACATGACCTCTGACCTGTGCAACCTAAACAGGTGTAACTAAGGAGGGGAGCGGGGTCCTCGTTTGGAAATGTGTTTCGGCTTTTAAGATTAAAATTCCCTACGGAGGATTGTATGATTGATGAGTGTCACGTGGAATCACATTAAACCAACCTCGTTTCTCTGATGAACTTCCAATGTTTTCCTCGAGAGACGTGAAACGTAAAACAATCCAATCTATACCACTTTTTATAAAACTGAAAATACGTTCCTTGTTCACTGGCTATTTAGAAACTGAAACTCGTAAAGTAAACTAGTGTATGCCCCTGTATGTGAGAGCCAGGTACTACAATTACACAGCCTATTATACAGTCATTATCCTTCAACAACCCGACGTGGACAAACTAAACACTGCCATTACATGTTCCTGGCGTTTGATCTCGTATCAAATGTGTCAAATCGTTTAGAATTCTAACGACAGAAATAAGATAAGAAATGTATTTTAGCGTAGCCTATAAAATCACCAAGAAACATGTGATTTTGCTAAATGGGACATGAAAATTGCCACTGGGATGTATTCGATGCTGAAGTGGAGAGTTGCCCCTCGCCACAAGGGAGCTCTTTAAGATATACGTTAGAGAAGTGCTTGGTGTGAACGCATTTTGTTTCCAGCGTTGCAGCTTCAACGTATTCATATGGCTGCTAAAGCGTTTAAGGCGATGCTGATGAGGTAGCAAGACTCTACAGTTGTCGTAAGTTCTTTTAGGAAGTTGGTTATAACATTGAAATATCTGATGAATTTTAGATTGATATGAAATTATTTCGCTTGGCGCTTAACTAGATATACTGTACGTGTGTGGAAAGATTTACACTAACTCGTTGCGACTATGTGTCAGTTGGTACGATGACGATGAAGTTAATATTAATGCCCACTGATGAAACAACTCACAAGGGAAGAATCAGCACGATAATTATTCATCAACATAAAACCGTTTGAAAACCTGCCACAAAGAAGATTTTCTTCATAAATTGCCGTCTTCACATTTATTCATAACGCCATTCCCATCGGCTTAATAATAAAATATATGACTCTAAAATTGACAATCTGCACGTGCATAGAAATCGTTTATCGAAGACGCAAGACTTGTGTATCACTGTCTGAGAAAATATGAAACCTTAGACGTCTAGACATGTAAGTCAACCAGCCTCATTTGTAGTGAGTATTGGTAAAATACCATTTACCATTAACAAAGCTGCTCCATTTGCACTGAAAATTGGGGTTGGGGAAGTATTATTTTCCAAATACTCCAAGACATTTGGTATCTGCAGTCTTAAGTCATTAAACAGAATACGCCAATAAAACTGTCTGTTACCTTGTTGTGTTACTTACAGACTACGGTATTAAGCACTTCATCGGACGTCGGTGTAGACACTCCATGATGATGTACATACCATAGTGATATTTTAATAACACATATAGCCATTAATATCGGTACCAGGACGATGCAATATTCAAACGAAATAAGAACTTTAAAGTTGTTAAAAAGTACTCTTAGCAGAGGTTGGACCGGTCTGGTTGGCCTCTCATAATACATGTTCTGTCTGGTCTGTCGGGTGGAAATGCGGGTGCGGAGAAGGTCCGCTGACTGACCTGTGATGCCCTAGCACCGGCCCAGTGCGGAGTATGCGAAATGCTACCTATTGCGGGACGACACGCGAAGCTACACCTGAGAACCGTGTGTGTAGTGCGATACTTTTCTTGAGTTCACTGGGGACTTTGAGAAATTAAATTGAATACATCAATAGCAAAGTATTTTCACACAAATCAATTTATACTATCTTCCTTGAAAAGGCAATCAAGGATGATACTTGATAAAATAAATAAATATTTTATAAGTTTGTAAAATAACTTTCGGCAAACGGTATTCCATCCCTGAACTGTTAACAAAAATAAACTGAAATTATTCTAAATTAAAATTTGTTAAAATTTTATTTGTTCAGCTTGAAGTATTTTTGCCTGCGTCTGTAATAATTAATATTGTCTACAATACCGACATTTTCCGATGTATCCAGTGTATTGCTTCAGGGTCTAAAATATTGGTATTTGTCAGTAGGTCGTTAAACTGTCCAAACTACGTGTGTTGGTGTATCAAAGATTGACGGAGACAATGTGAACCACAGAACTGTTGCATGGTGCCGTGACGACTGGTGCCGTCGACAGATTTCACTCGGTTGCTAGAGAGCCAGGTTGCTTGCCGTTATGAATACCTCTTCTAGATAATCGGAGAGCATTTGAAAAATTCATCAGTGCATAGCCCGAAGTCTTTAATCTTTGTGTCATCTGGCTGAGATTAACTTAACCCACAATACTTCATAGTGGTAATGTAATAATTGGTGATACTGTGTGCAAGGCGGAAACACTATAGCGCCTAATTTGGAGGACGATGAACGGTACAAATTTATCTCAGCTATTTGAAGAGTTGTAAATTTAACTTTCTTGACTAAAGAGCAATTAAAATGTACCTTAACGACGGGCTACTGGCACAATGTTCACATTGCTGATGACAAAATATTGCCTCACAAATGCAAGAGTTACGCGACGGTTTCTGCTAGATTTCATCTCTTATACTCGTCCATTGTTGCATTTAGAGAGCGTGTTAAACCGATCGAGAACAAATGTTCAAATATTCCTGCAGAGCGATGGGCAGTACTCATGCGGAATGGTTCAATTAACTTGATAGAAATTTAAGAACGAACAAATTCGGGGCAATGTATTTGCGTTGGCCCATATGGGGTGTTGCCGTGTGGGTATCGGCCAGACATGGCTGAAGTGTCGATCTGTGCTTCCCACACTGACCGGCACATTGGACCAAACCACCAGCTAAACGTCCACATAAAGACACGCAACGGTTGACGACTGCGATGGCGAGAAGATGGAGAAACGGAACACCAGATGGCGTATCACTATAATGTTCTGCTTCAGTAAAACTCTATGGCATTTCAACTCTCGACCAGGCATTTGGGTATGCGATCGAGTCAAGACATTAATTAAACACTCCTAATACCACCCTCCACTTCTGGCAATCATCGGATACTGCGGGATCGAACTCAGTCTTCCAAGGCGACATAATCACGGCGTGGAACCATTTTCCAGATCTACCCTGTGTTGGAGGCATCGAGTCAGCACGACCTGCTTTCTTTGGATGAGATCGGGGGCAATTTGGACAAATAGAATGAAATTTCGCGATTCACTGCCTATTCTCACATGCTCGTGAAATATTACAACACATATCATTTGTAGTTTTCTGGGCCCTTTGGGAGTTTCTCCAGAGTCCGATGATGTATGATATTTGTGCCGCTAAGAACATCAGGGCAAATAATACCAACGTTATCGGTCGGTGACGTATTAAAGCCCAGCCACAACATGTATATATGCATGAGTACGGTGCTATCACCCTATCGCCTGGTAATATTATGCCTGCAATCACACCATATGGTCAGGGCAAAACAATTACGGCGATGAAGCAAATCGGTATACATGCGAAGTGTTAAATGATAATTTCTAAAAAAAGATTATCTTTTTTTTCAGATTTCTTTCAAGGGTAGAACATATAAGGACAACAATGGGATTAGCTTCGGCATGAAGCAAGTACTATTGAAGACATCATTCTGACAGTCATGGAACCCGAAACCAGCGCTTTCCTACCTCAAAGCTATTTATATTTTCACGGACACAAATTGCTTTAGAAAATGAAGATGAATTATTTTCTACCATCGATTCTCTTTCCCAAGTAAAACAGTTCTTCGTTCTTTCGGCAGCTGGGGTAGCCCTCAGCCGGGTTACAAAACGCGTGAATCATAGCGCTACAGTCGGTCATCATAATGGACCGAGAGGAAATGACAAAATTATTATTCCTTTGGCGAAAATTGATTTTAAAGGCATCATTTGTGTCGCAGGCGTTCATTCCCCTTCCAACTAGTTGTTTGATATTCTTTAATGTGAATTCATCGTCCCGTCTTAATTATCATTAGCCCCGAAGGGTATACATTAGTTAAAGAGAGTTTGAATTGGCCAAGAAAAAGAGCGATATTAGCAGCAGCGGACACGGTGCGGGCAGGGGCGTGGCGTTGTCAGTGGTCCGAGTGGTACTTGACCGTTCTATCTTCAACACTTCTACATCTCATATCCCACGACATGTGACGCCAATTAAAACAGATTTAAACTTTAGAAACCTCGGTGAAAAGCAGCGAGGATGCCGGCAAACCGGCAAACGATTAAGTGTGATGCTTTACGTTTCTCTCTTTACATAACAATATTCCACATAACCATGTATTTGGCCCTTAAGCGTGTGAATGTATTTGTTTATTTACAAGTGCAATAGACATGTCTGAAATCGACAAGTTTATATTGCTGTCAATCACCCTTGTTAAGTGCGGTGAGAACACCCGAGCCATTTGCGGTATAAAACTAAGGAATTAATTCCTTCCCTGTCTGATAAAGCCAAAGGATGGTAGGTCCACCATCTAAATACATTTAGCTACTACAAGCCCACTTAATGAAGCGTGGCCTGACGTTGGGTCTGTCCAATTGTTTAAAACCTGACCATCATTGTGGAAAATATGATCGCGTGAGATGACGGGGTGCACACGCGATAACATCTACGTTTCTCGTGAGAAAGGATGGAAGTTTTCGCTTTTAAATACTCGCACTTTATGATGTCTTCCGAATCAGCCTTCTGTTTCCAGCACTAAAACGAATTAAAGCTAACACAGTTTAAAACATCGTTTAAGACTTTATGAAATAGAAATGTGTTCACGGTCAGACAGCCTGAGTCACCTGTGACGGTCCTACTCGATGCCTAACAATGACCAGCAACGATGATGTCTTTGTCGACATGGGCGCTCATGAGGCTCGGAAACCTCATCGCTATTAAACTGAGGGGGGACATGGGAACAAATGGGAGGGTTTTGTACTTCACACCAGGGGTCTGTCTTTATAATAACTTTTAACTGTGCCCTGTCACTAGCGGCCACACAGAACAGGAGAGGTCCTAGATTTACTCTACTGTCAGACCGAATGATTCTTGTTTCAGCCCGAATTATAGACCGCTGCTTTTATAGCCCCCTCGGATTGGAAGCTGGGCCCCCGCGTTAGTTTAACACTGAGCTCGTAGCAGCGATTATCACTGGCTTAGCGGGAAGCGCCGTTGTTTTTCGTCCTCTCCACGAACTGCCAGCAATCGTTAAAGATTGATAAGTGTATTTCGAGACAAGCATACGAAGCCAGGGAGTGTAAAAAGGCATTAAAAGAGGGGTCATGCTACAATGGCCCAGTGGATAGACGGAAGGGGTTTGGGGTACATCAGACGGGTAGGCTGAAAGGCTGACCAACATCACAGAACACTACCTAATCCGTGATCAGAGTAGGACAGAGGTTCTTGTACGCCCAGGACGGGTGTCCACAGAGAGTTATTGGACAATGGTTCTTATTGTCAGTACCTAATTTTGATCAAAGAGATCAGAAGAGTTGTGTGTTTTGAGTATTAGAGAGTGAGTGTGTTAGTTACAGAAGGTCTATCATGAACAACACTTTACCGAGGAGTCAACTGATTGATGAAAGGATATATACGACAACTGGGTGTATCAGTCAATACACAGTTTGTTCCTGGCTTCTAGGCCGTCAGTGATTCTCCAGTGACATGTCAATGATAAAACGATTACCGTTACTTCGCTACACCTGCAACCTTGTCTTACATTAGGTTATTATCGAACGGCGTTTGGCTAGTTGTTGCCAAAACACACTGACATCCAATCCGACCATTCGTCAGTACCCGTCTGTGTTGTAGATCAATATTCGCAGAATGTCCGAAGAAGAATAGAAACTTTAAGCAAGCTAAAACTCTATCTGTCTGCATTCAAGACGTCTATTGTTTGGAAGTTTGACATGTGTCTATATTGCATGTTCACAGTTTTCAGCCGAACCCATTTCCACTTGAGAAATGGCATAACACTTGACTTAAATCCCTGAGTCATGTGGGTCCCCAAATCAGAAACCTGTAAGTACACCCCAGGACCAAGTGTTCGACCCTGACTTGCGTGTGGCAGACTGTTTTGTTTCCTTCAGCCGATAACTGCAGGCGTTTTTCAATACCCGGTGTATTGTTCGTGCTGTAACGTGTTTTCTAGATTAATGCTTTTTCGGGAGACCGTCCAGGCCAGTATGAACTTAGGAAGTGTCGGTTTCAAGTAATAGTGACACTTAAGACTTCTGTTGCAAACTGAAACCCATTCCAGGAAAGGGCCGTACCCAACTGCTTCTGTGTCTGGGGTTGAGTAAGCCCCTGAAGTGCTTATTGCTTGACCCTGCCACTGTCCCCTGAGTCACAGACAAGTTTGTCATGCCACAAGTAACATCTTTGCTGACCTTCATAAAAAAGCAACCGCTTAGAAATTTGGGACGTTCCTTCAGAAATTCTCTTTTCAAATGTCATCTACAATTTAAAGAAATATATCAAACTGGAATCCAAACTGTGTCCAGCATTAGTGTTGTTTGTTTCATTTCGAACTGAAATAGACATCTTCGGGCATAAGTAACTCGTTAAAGTTGTTGTTTTACGTCTCGGGCCACAGTTAGTAAGTTCTAAGATTGTACGTATAATTCCTACCAAACCGTTTTCGTGCCTAAGCACTTTGAAATACTACTGACAAAAAGCTAAAAATCAGACCGAGGGTATTGATTTCGGCACATTTGTTTTCTTTTTGACATGAAGTTATCGATTTCCAAGTTTCAACCATCAATAACCACCTGCCATGGCAGGGTGTAAGACGAGGGAACACCTGACTTGCCATACTGTAAGTCCGGTACATTAAACCTGACTTCTCCTTAACACGTAGTGGCACGAGATGAGGACATTCTAGCAGGCAGTAAGTCCCCAGATGGGCGTACAGACAGAACACGAGGTTGTACCTTAGACCGCCCTACCATGTGGTTCTCGACAGACTGCTTAACCTTGCATTGGCATGTCTGCCAAAGACGTTTTTGACAGATCTCACAAAAACTGTGTTAGTTTTATTGTGAAGGTCCCGGATGAGGATATCTTGGATGATTTAAACGTCTCTCTGGTGATAAAACACCCGTTATCTATGCATCTATGTGATGTACGTACATGAGCTCCGATAAGATAGTGTAGGTAGTCTATTTTCATCGGTGCCATCGATGAATTGTACACAACAGTTGAACACACACATACGTGCAGGGGACACTGAGCGGAGATTAGTATACTTGTCTATATACGTGATTTGAACGATGTCGATAGCATGAAGGTTTGGGATATGGCAGGAAACGCCGTGAGCGGGTTGTATATTGCATGCTTATTTCCCTGATTGTTTCCATGATACAGCATACGTCTCAGGCAAAACATGAAATAGAGTAGCCATGTACGCAAGTGATATGACGTTGTCCTTCTGACCAGTGATAGTGATCGGGACATAGACAACACTTGACATGAAACATCCAACCTGATACTAGACGATACAGACAGCATGGACAAACGGATACTCTCGGGAAATCTCTGATTATAGTGGGCTCCATATCACAGTATTGATTTCACCAAGTAGTCTCGCAATTGTAGAGCTTGTACGAAATCACCCAGACAATACAGACTTGTGCTTCAAACTTCAAAATCAAAACAACTGAATGAGCTTGTGGCATTTCTCTCTGATTGCTTCATTCAAGAAAAGTCATTTACATTTCGTCTTCTCAGCTTAAGTATCCATTTTTAAATTTTGAATTTCGCGCCTAATAATCTTCAGAGATTTCCTGTAATTTGATTGGCCACTCACCTGTTTATTGAACTAACACTGGGCACGTTGTCCTGGGAGCACACGCCCTCTGTAAGTAACCTATCTCGGATCTCCCAGGCAAACATCGTGGGGTTGTCTTGCTTATAGCGGGTTATGGCGTCGACTACTTTTGGAGTCGCCACTTTGGGTTTACTGCCGCCGATAACTCCTGGCTTGATGGAACCTGTCTCATAATACCTGCAACATACGTACATATACATTATACATAATCTGACCCGAATGTCGAGATAGACACATCAAAAGAACACGTATACTTCATTAGAAATCTGAACAGGCTTTGAAGGACTTGGAAACAATTTCAATGTATTCAAAAGTGCTCACTAAATATGTATTACATTTTGATGGAATTTAAAAGAATTTTCTCTACCCAGTAGTGTGTAGCCGTCAAATGATAGTGGGGGAAGGGTGGAGTGTGGGGTGTGGTTGAGGAGGTCGGGAAGAACATTTCCTGTGAGAGACCAATACTTTCGAAAAACAGATATGTGTCTATTTCATTCTGCATTTGTTTCTGAATTTGAATGTAAAATCAAATTTCACAGCCTTAGATACCACCATCAGATATACATGTATTTAGGTTGTATGTATGGTGGTGATAGCGGGTTTACTAGGTTCGGCATAATACACTCAAGAATAACGCTTTGTCGAGCATGACTGTGGTAGTAAAGTAATCTCACATATTAGCATAAATTTCAAGCTTAATTGACAGTCTGTTTTTGTACAACATTTTTCCACACGCGTTGCGGTTCGTTTTACAAGTGGCAAGATGCTTTCATGCCTGTCTACGATGTGCTTTAATGATGTGAAACATGCACTTGTAACTACCTGGTATGTTGTACGTCGTTTCAGTTTGAATACACGTACATGTTACATGCTTTAGTCAACATGTAATACGCATCAATTGACGGTGAAGCTTTTTATAGAGTAATAACTCAGGTCCGAACCAATGGCACATTTTATGTGAGCTATAACTCAGAATGTCTGGTACAGCGTTAATACTGCGGGTGCGGGGGCTTGTCATTTCCAATTAAACCTCGTAACACTACCCTGACAGAGCAACAGACATCAATACAGCTGAAATGTGATACACAAATAAATAAACAGAGGAGAAAATTAACAGAAATCGCCAGAATCGAATTTCTTGAAAACAAATCACGCCCGATCAGATTATGAGAATTTGCCTTTTTCCTGAGCTCCGTTCAATCGATTCTCAAACATGGTACCATAGAATCTAATCTATCGGTTCATCAGGAGCTGCGTGTATTTAACGTTAGAGAATAATGAAGACTCAATGTTGATGCTAGACTAAAACGGGGCGGGCAAAGACAATATATAGTTGTTGAAACGAATAGCTGGCTTGGCGCCACACAAGACAAACTTGCAGCTGTTACGCTTTCTGTCCGGCATTCAAAACTACTAACTAGGAAACTCGCAAAGTTTGTCGATAAACTAGAAAATGAAGTAAAAGCATGCTTGCCGGGGGCGATGGAGGGATCTATTGCCAAGAGTCCACTAACAATAAAGTTCATTACTAAACAACGGAATCGATGAGTTGTTTGAAGGATGGAGGCGCTGTCATTGTACAGTTCCTATCGTATGCAATCGACATCTCTTTCTGGGAAAATAAACAACACACATCGAATGGTATCCTGTCATCTGAAAATTGTTCAGATAAGAAATACACAGATAAGATCATTTATACCTAATAAATTATATGTAAAGTCGCCGAGATTAATTCATGATATTTAGTGCTTGAGGACCCTTTGACATGATCCCGACCAAAGCAACATATTCATGTAGTTCACTCCGAACATAGCAGAAACAAATATCACATTACACGGTAGCAGGCCTTATTCATATTCATTTAATATCCCGCTGTAATCTGCCCACATCTGATGCTCCAACAGCTGGGTGAATATATATATTTTCCAATAATGTTGTTCATTAACAGGTTCGTTAAGAGCGTCTACAACAGTCCACAATGCGCGCACACTCGTAATTTGAATGGTATTTGCAGCGACGCTAGTATTAGGGTCCGGGCTGTTGAGTAAACTGCAGCTACATCGGATATTAATCTCATTCCGAAAATGATATTTCCAAGTTGAATACATCGAGATTTAATGTAGCTGAGAATGCAAATGATTCTAAATGTAATGTATGCCGAAACGAGCAACAACTGTCCTCAACCTAGACAGTATAGGCACAGCAGTCTTCATTCATTACATTGCCATACTCCGACCTGAAGGTATGTGCATGGGTTGGTGTGCAATCAGAACATAAGCTGTTGGATACGGGGTATTTGATTACAAAACACAAAACGCTCGGATTACAATTACTGTTTTTCAACAAGCACCATACTTCTCAACATTGAATGAATATATTTCATGTATCACCTCTCAAGAGAGCTTCGCGTCATTAACTGCGCTTATATACAGATATTTAAAATCGATTGAAAGAAACAAGAATCATTTTCATATTCAATCAACTTGGAGGTCTCCTTTTAGTTTCATATTGAACAAACAACTAAACAAATGCACATTTATAGATAAGAGGGTGATCTTCTACAACAATATCTACCCAGTTAGGTAATCTGCCACGTTCTATTATTCATGTCGTTTATCTAGTCCACAAATACTGTTTAATTCTAACAAGCCACGAGTAAGCGTTTTTCAGGGGCTCAACATGTTTATTCATGAATCCCATTTAACAGAGAAGGTTTTATAGAGGATCATTACCTTCACCGTGTTCCATTAAGCTTCCTTATGTAGTACTGAATTATTTATCGTCATGAAAATTAGTAAATAAATAATAATAACTGTCAATATCATAACCAATTTCATGCTTGACAACCACGGAAAACAAAGGCAATTTTCGGGATAATTGTCAACAGTTTTCACATTTGAGAGTTTCTTTTGTTGGAATGGTCAACGAAAGCAGTGAGTTGAGAGAGTACAGGATAGGTAAAAGGCACTCAACTAGAATCTCGCGTATTAAAATGTAAGCTACTCTGAATAAATGTTTTGCCGATGTCATATTTATCTATGAGCATAGCCAGTCAGGCTTCTCGCAACAGCTTAGCGTTTTTTTCTTAGTGATGAAGTATTTTATCCGCACGTGAAACCATGTGGTGGGCGAGGAGTTTGGGATGTCCATGCCCCATCACTTGTCTCCTGCCATCTAAATGAGAGTATCAGAACCTCAACACTAACTACAGGTATTAAACATGGAACAGCCATCGACGCTGGGGAAACACATACGTTAATACCGAAATCTGATTTCAATTGTCTAAATCCCACGCTGAATAAATTATAGGACGGGTATATATTTTAATGATTACGTAGATACATTGATATTGCATTACTTCAAAATTCGGAATGAGCGAACGTTAAAATATATACTGATAATAACAGCATTGATAAGTAAACCATTATAATAACAAACTTTCTATTAAGATTGTCCATGTGTATGAGCTTCAACACGCTACCTCGGAAAGTTAAATATCTCATTATTAGAATAAATGTTAGATTGTACTGTCTATTCAAGGGGGCAGGTGTGCGGTGGGGGGGGGGGGGGGGGCTGGTGGGGTTGGGCAGGGGACATGAGGGTTTAACTACAACGGTCAGTGGTGGGGATTTAGCGTGAAACGAGAGCTGGCGAAGGATGTTTGATAACGGGTATTCTGTGTGGTTCTGGGGAATCCATCATATACACGCACACACCACGTCAAGGGGGAACAATAGTCAACAAAGACGCTTGTGATTGTCTTTCGGCGATTAGAGGCAAGATATGGCGAATCACGCAACCAAGCCCGCCTTCTATGCTCTGGTGACGGCCCCAGCGGCTGCTCCACGCAACATCGGCATGGAAAGAGGTTTAAAGTCCAACATGGCCAATTTGAAAGCGATTTCGGGTAATTTCTCCTCATTTGAAACTTGTTCAATGTCTGTGAAATGTGTTTGAAGCGCCTTCACGCTAATAACATGTACATTCCAACCTTCCAAACCCCACCGGAGCTAATTCCAATAAATTCACGCACAGGTACAGGGTAAACGTTAACGTCTCTTTCAAGTCATTAGCTTTGATTAAGGTGATTGTTGCGTCCATCTGTTTCTCTGTGTCTTTAACACCACAAGTCACAAAGTGCACAGACCCTAAGGTGTTGGCTAGTTGGAGAGTCTTCACAACACATCAAGGCACCATAGTCGTGATTGTGAATGCTTCATGGTTTGGGATACAGCACCAATAAGTCTTGTCTGTGTCGTATGATTGTTCAACAGCAAAACTCTAAACTGGAATTACTTTAATTGCTGTGATTTTGTTAATTGATGTATTAACAGTGAGGCAGCTGAGATCTAAGATCCGTATGTCCTAAACATTGCCGTGGGCCGAAAGTACAACATTCGAAATTCACAAAAGCATCTAGTGCATTAAGCTAGCCATTTATCGAAACTAATGTGTTAATTTAAACATGACACCAAGTTTAATAGAAGTTTTCATGGGAATAAAAACTATTCTACTGCCTTTGTAGATTTAATTGTGTAAACTCAAACCGGTTACTTTGTCACCATGCATTATCACATGACTGTCATTTATCAATATAAACCCATCAAAATAAGTCTCCTTTGAAGTGAAAAACAAAATAAAAGCCATATTCACAGGAAATAACACATTTTCCTGCTACTTTTTTTGCGACAGAACATGCGAATAAACCTATGCGTTATGTTTCTGATTACACGGAAGCTATTTCCTTACAACGCTGTGCATAAATAGCCTACAGATATTTTTAATCGCCTCCCCCCTCCCTACCATCCCCAAGAACACTGGATTAAAGATAATGTTTCAGGTGGTTTCACCACCTTCAATCGGCGTCCATCTCTGCAAGAGTGCAGCAGAGTTTGATGCGACAATAATGTGTATTAATCCACAACTCTTTAATAACCAACTGCACTATCACTGCTCAACAGCGAGCCAGTAAAATACTGTTTTCCTACAGCAATCTCTGTCACCCTGATGTCAGTGCGCGATCAGGAAGAGAGATTGCTGTAGCCTTGAGCACCAGAGAGAAATATGGAGCTTCTAGAGAGACAATAACGGTGGTTAGAAAGGTGGCTGTTTGGAAGCAGACGGCCACGCCCGCTTCAACAATGGTTAAAAACTGCTTGAACACACGACTGCGGCGAATTAGGGAGTACGGGTACATTTTGGAGAGAATCTGAGATCCTTATCGAAGCAAATTTGTATTGTTGTCCTATCTTTGGGCGCGTGTAACAAAGTGCTGTCTTAGTTCTGCAACTGGTAGACGGGAGACCAAACCCTTTCAGTCAAAGACGAGGTCCTTCCGAGCATCAAGTCGAAATATATTGGAATATTTTGAATATTTCGAATATTTCAACACATTGTGGGAAATACCTCGGATAAACATGAATGAAACTGTATGAGTATTCAAATCAAACATTCGAATTGTGATATAAATGGGACTACGTAATTTGTTAGATGAATATGTCTCTCAGCAGGTTGTCAAACGTAACACATATAGACACGAATTCCAAATTTCATGACTGTAACACCAGAGGTAGTTGGATAATCTTTATGTAATTTTGTAATTTTATCTTTTGTAATTTATCCTTTAACATATCCATTAACAAGAAGAAGATACACAGGAAACTCAGTTATTTAAATTACAGTGCCTCTTGGTTAATATTTACATGGATTTCGAAAAAAGAGATAGCAAATAATTTTCTGGCCACATGCACCAGAACACGAAAGACGGGAACGATCGGAGCGTCGTATAGGGACCAAAACAGAGTATAATTTGACAAGTACAAACAATTATGTCAAACCCAGTGTGCCTAACAATGGACCATATCTTTAAAGTGGCTGAGGAGCAATGTAGATTGCATTCCTTTATAGTGTGTCATGTATGACAATTCCACGACACTTGAGAACCACGTATAGACATCGCAATTATCTATGGGAGATGTCTACACTGCGAACCTGGGTATACTACACACAGACCGGGTCGACAACATTTTTTAAATTTAATTTACAGGTATCTGCGTGTTAAATTCAAGTTTTCAAAAGGTAATGTATAATGTATAACATTCTCTAGATCTGTGATTTGCCTTTAATCTGAATGTACATAATTATAGAGACGTCACAACGTTTGTCAAAGTACAGAACAACAAATGTGATGAATCACAAGAAACACTGCGGCAGACAAAGCATTAAAATTATTGAAAGGTGTCATATTGGAGAAAAATTAAAATACCAATAATTTTGTTATGTGTTCCATACCCTTTCTATTGAAATTTATTTCAACGCACAAGTGTACGATATTATAACACCCAAATGTCTGTTGACAATTTCAAACAATTAAATATAAAGAAAAAAAACATTCAAAATCAAATGGCCATCACTTTCCCAAGATAATGTTTGTTGGATTCGTTTAAGAAGATGCAAGATACTGGTATCTGATGATATGATGACATGTTGACAGAGGGAGGAGATACCAGTGGGAGGACTTTCTTCGTTTGAGAGGGGGATATGGACTGCGATAAAACAAAAACCGCTGAAGACACATTTAGATAAAGTTAGCCTTACGGAGAAGGGGCACTGCGGGGTAACAATGCCGTAGTACACGCTGGTAATGGAGTTGACGTTGGCCTCACGTACCTGCCGAGAATTTTGCTGACACAGCCGTGAGATACACGAAGTTGTCTTGAAATATCACAGGGACGTACACCCTGGTGGGCGAGGTCCACGATCCGGGTACGAACTACATCGGGCAGCGGTCTGCCATTGACAAACACCCCTCCTAACTGATTCACTCCGCCGTGGCCTGAAATGGAAAGAAATAATTGTTGAGCAAATTACAAAAAAGAAAACAAACTACCTTACACAAATTGAGACGGGATGTTGTCTTGGAGCGAAACCGGTATTCGGTTTGTCATCAACCTGAAAAGTCATAACTCGAAAACGTACACAAGTCAGTGATTATATTTATTGTGGTTTAATAAATCGCGAGAAGAGTCGTACACGAAAACGCTGACATAATTATATTGATATCCCAAAGATGTGCTTTCATTATTAAAAAGACTGTTGCATATTCAATTTCCGTTGTACAATTTCAGCGCAAAGCACCAGATAAATATCATCTGTAGACAGAAGCAAAAAACGGAGGTGGTCGTCATTGTAAATGGGTTTCTTTAGTAAGTGTATTTTGTATGCGCTGCGGCTAAGTGGTGTATGATGTCATTAAACATACATCAGGGCAGTGTATACATATTAAGATCATATCGATATATGTCCGTTTAAAAATACATGTGGGAACACAGAAGTATCGCTCATCTACCGTTTATCATTTGAAAAAAGAACATATATACTCAGCGCTGATTTGATTTACATTGAAAAGCTTTAAAGGAAAATTGGAAATCATTTTGCTGAAAAGGATGCATATTTTGTACACGTAAGAACTGTTACCATATGAGTACACGAAGCCTAAATATTCTCGTTAAGAAATATCCATTAACAATTTATAACGACGTGTGATGTAAGAATGCAATAAATAGATTAATCTAATGTAACTCAGGTTGTAACAGAAAGGGGAGAGACTGCTAATGATTCTTCAATTAACGTATGTCAGATGCTAACAAAATGTTATTGTAAGCTGTTGTAAAACTGCCGAGCAGAGAGCTGTTGTCGGCGATGGTTGTATTGAAGGAAATGACTTTACAAGTACTGGGGATGAATTCCCTCAATTCAACATGAACCAGATCCAGCTATTTAACTCCCTGTCGCTGAATATCCTCTTCAGGTGTTTCAAGCATCACCGTTTTCGGGGTTTTCAACCGACCGGAGTTTAAGAGGCCTTTTGTTATACCGCTGAAATAGCAGCAAGCTCGAAGGGCGACGAGTCCTTTAAAAACTGGCTTAACACAAAAATAATGAGAGCCGGGGCTGGAATATACATCATTCAGACATCTCGCCCAAAATAAAAGCCTATCATCTCAACATTAGAGGGAAAATGACTTACTTACTCACAGCTGAACTCCCCTTAGGCTCGATAGGTTGTAAACATTGCCAAAATATCTCTGTCCCATACAAAGTTGTTTTCAAAGTGTTACGTAAAGACACAATGACATAGCAAAATAAATATTCAGACATAAAATAATTATCCCGTTTGTAGACGGACTGTTGGAATTGGGATTGATCTCAGATATTGAACAAGTAGAGGACAATCCAACACAGAAGTTATGTTCTTGAGGCTTTAAACCAGCATTATAAATAAAGGAAGATAAATTTATCAAAATTTAAGTTCGCTCAATTTTGGCCGATACATTTGAAAAATTATGTTATTTCTGTAAATGGAATAGATAAAATATTTGTTTGGTAACAAAGATATGTATATTCCTAAATTGTAATAGACATGCCCAAACTGTAAACGCTGAGAAACGTTGTTACTGAGCGCGCTGTTTCGCACACGACAAAAAGTCACTTCCTAACTTGTCATCGACCGGAAAACCTTTAAGTTCATTCAAAATTTTCAGAAAAAAAATATGAACGATTAAACCTCGTAAAATCAATGCATCCACGAAAACTGAAACGTCCTTAGAATTTGAGAATTAAATACCCGGCTATTTCGCATTTATTTTAGCGAAGTACATATTGTATAAAAATTATAAATATAATTATCCAGTCAAAATTACCGATCTGATTATTTCTGCCCGTTAAAAGACATTGTTCCATTGAAAGTGACCAAAATTAAAAATAAAACATTTTGTTGTCAACTCTTCCCGTAAAGTCGCGCTTGGCAATCGATATAATCTAATGTCATGTTCACTGCATGATGAAATAGACACCGACGTTGTCAATATGCATATGCCAATACTCTGACAATGATGACAACCAACAATAAATATTTACCTTGATATGGATCAAAAGTCTGAGGAGGCCTGAAGGCAAACGATGGGTGAAACGATCCCCATGAAGGGTGATGCATTGTGTCCTGTTCCCAAAACATATTAACGGACGCCGGATGGACACTATGACTAGATAGGCACAAGAGTCATCAACGTTAGAAAAGTGAAGTCCAGTCTGTAGGCCAAACACCACCGTCACCCGAGTCAGCTAGGAGCGCACTGACGGGGTGGGGAGGGACCGGGGTTCTAAGCCCACTCAACAAAATAATATCCGTTGCACAAAAGATTACGAGTGTACCGGTGACGGGGAAACAGTAAAGAGTATAGTATGGGGTGCACAGGTTGACTAATGTCAACAATGTCCGCCTCTGCCAGTATAGGCCCGTCCAAGCTTGAAACAATCTCAAGAGTAAAACAGCAAGTCTTGGATTGGAATATGCGGGTGGGACAAGGAGCCCGCTCACGTGGACCTGATCCTGCGATAAGTTAATTAGCTATAAACAAACCGCGAGCTGTTCGCCTGATCAGATGAAACGAGCACCACTTTGAAAGGCAGGCATTTCTCGGGTTGCGACTCAGCCCCTGGTTCTGCCTGTCAGCGAGGCTCATTCAGCGATTGGTTGATGTTACCTTCCCTCAAATCGTTTATTTTCTGCTCGGTCCGCCTCGAGTGATATATCTGTTTCCCTTCTCTCTCGGGTGTAGGCCTGCTCCTGAACGCTACTGAGGGGAGGGGGACCTGCCATAGATATATTGACTTTAAACTGCCACTTGGCACGTAAACGTAGGATTAAACCTCTCCTCCAGATACATATTTCATATCTCGGGCTTGCGTTCGTCAATCGCGATAGTGTTTCTCAAACAGATATGACACAAAGTGATATTTTTGCAGAATATTGACAGTATTGAATACCATGAATAGCATTACATAGAAACGGTTAAGTTTAGAGGATAATTGACAGATTAAAAAAAACCCAACTTGTGTTTCGATGAACGTGATAATATTAACACGTCAAATTGCTCCAACTCGGGTAATTGTTGTGACTATTGTTTTCCGTCGTGGGACAGACAGGTTGAACTGTTTTGTCGCTGACTTTGTTGACGTCTCCGGTTTTAATACCTCGGTATTACGACTTCGTGAAAAATTGATATTGATAATTGAGCAAGTGTGAATGAGGGGACCTACGTCTCATGCAAGTAACACAGACAATTATGTGTGGAAAATTGATAGAACAGAACAAAACGGACAGCTCGAGACCACTGACTGGTCAATATCACCAGGGCAGGGGATAATCACGAGAAAGTGAAATTGATCGAACGTGTAAATAAACACGGATATTGATAGTTCAAGTGTATTTGCGTTGTCAATCATGAGAGAAGGGACGAGGTCGAAGATATCCATATAATGACAAATTTAGAAGAAATAAAAAACCGAGGTAACCCCTTACACGTGCTACAAGTGTTGATGTTTAATGTAGATGAAGTGAAGGATGTCACGCATGATGGGGTGGGGATATCAACTTGCAACTCGACACCTGTTTTGAGGGACCAATACTTTTAACACGAAGCCCAGGGACACGACATGAGGACGTGTGCAAGAAGATGACGGTGAAAAAACCCATCTCGGTAAAATCGCGAGCAGACTCCAGTTTAATACCGATATTTCCGCCGTTTTCGGCAAAACAATGTTATTTATTACTTAAAGCACTACCCGTGTGAATTCCATTGCAATGAACATGGGGTGTACATTTCAGCGGTGTGTACAGGCGACTGATAGCATCAACATCAGTTCCATCAACTGCAGTGTAGAGTAAGAACTGATTTGCCTACGGTGTGATACGGGGACTCTCAACCCTCTATTGCGTCGGAGATGGATTTGTATTTCATTGAATACCTGACAGTTTTCCTATTGATACATATCGGATATTGACATTCAAATTCAGCAACAGTGAAAGCGTGTATTTGCAAACACCATATCATCCAATGCTGGAGAACCGCAAACCTATTCTGTTTGCAATGAACGTGAAATCGACAGACAGCAGCAAGGGTTAGGTAGAATGCTAACATACCTTTGATAGACACGAGATCTGTGCTGCTTGATTTAGCAAGTAAATAAAGACACAGACTACGGATCAGGGAGCTTGGCCATCTCGAATCCAGTTACCACATTCCACACAATTATAAAAACGTGAAAGTCACTATGCCTCTAATCGAATTGACTCTACCATCCATTGAACACAGTAACGCACGGGCTCAAGTGTATCGTAGCGGACCACGGCTCTCTGTAATGCAATTTACACAAGTACTACAATGTCGATCAACTTTGAAAGAGATTTCTTTTTGGAGGTGTTCATTTCACTAGTCTGTGGTCATGAATGACAAGCATGCTCCGCTTGGAATCACGCGACTCCATGACAACATAACCAGACCCTGACCAATAGCTCGGCCTCACGGGGTACATACATCTACAGCATGTACATTTCACCGATATGTACAGCCGGGCGGGATTACGCAAGACTGACAGGTTTCAGAAACACGTGAGAAAATGTTGAAACGGACTTACTTTTGCACTGGTGATAAAAATCCATCATGTTTAGATTAGGATTTGGGTGGTGATATCGATAAGCAGCGGCGGCAGCGAGGTCCATGTTGCTGAAGGTTTGCCCGTGCATCCGTGTATTTCCGGGTTGGTGATGGTAGGCGCGGGTGATGAGGCTTGTCAGGTGTATCTGCTCGGATGGCCGAGTCGACTCTCACTTTTACTTAAAGTCAAGTGTCACCCTCTAACTGCCTGGCCAAAATACTTCACTCATGCACATCATAAAATATTTCTACGGTTTGGAGATAGATGACACAAATTCAATGACAAGCGAGCGATTTATCAACTGATTGCTTATCTGTTCAATGATCGATTACTCGGGTCCCTCCCGTTTCAGGTCTTGCGTGTAATTTATTTGTGCTCGTACGGACCCATGATCCGCCCACCGCGTCATATATGGCAGTCACGTGACGACCGGAGCTGTCAATCACGCTCCAATCGGCGCGCTTCCTGCCTCCCTTGTTAACCAAAGGTTTGAGAACAAACAACGAGTGGTTGTTATATTTGGCAATGTGTTTATGACAGTTTTGACGTCTTTATGAGAAGTTGACAATGTCTCCCAGTCGAGTGTCGCTGCAAGTTATATCAATGGTGTGCTTGCTGGGTCGGATCAGTGGATTTTCTCTCCATCTCATGCGTTCATTCCAAGCTAATTTTCGTTTGCATTGAAAACTTACGGAGCTTGTAAACGGGAAAACTAGCAAGCAACGATAAGACCTGTATTGACACCATTTATTCAAGTCGCTATTGTAATTCATTTCAGGCAAAACTAATATACGCTCATGATTTTTTTTCTAGAAAATGATGCTGTTTCATTGGTTCTAAAAAACAACCTGTTTTTTTCAGAACATCATAAATATATTTATCTACTTAAGCCTGATATCCATACATAAATATATGAAAACCTTCAACAGAGCATACATACAAACAGCAAACCATTAGATCGTTGATTTTTGTGAATTAAATCAGCACGGTTGTGTCATTATGAAGGTGTTCTATGCGATAATTGTCTTCGTTAACTAGAATCGCGAAAAAGAATGAGCAAGCATTTCATTCAAAATGATTAATGAAAGTGGTTTAGCAAAATGATTTATACTTGGGAATTGTATGAATGTTTTTCTACAAATTGTCCGCCAGATGTAGAGGGTTGGGGGTGGCGAGATACACCAGACCGACGTCCAGGTTGTCGCTGCTGCAACTCACAAACTTGTGCATCAGACGTAAAATTGAATGATTTAACTAAAGAAAAAGGTGGGGCTAGAAATAAAACGCTTCCCACTTGAACACGACCATGCGGGCTGGCGGACAATACACAGAGTTATCCCATTTGGGCGATTTGTTAAAGTGAGTCTTCATATCGCCATACGCCGCTGAAATGTACACACAAATATGAACACGACAAGACGTCAATTTCAAATCGTACCAGTGTTTTCCATTTCATTTATCAAGGGATGACACATTAATTTCCTAAATGCTGGACGCGGTGCGTGCCTCGGGCTTCTGTATGGCTGTAATCCCCTACAAGACCAACACATAATATCCACGCGAGCCGCAAAAGCAATTGACAATCTAAATTTTGACAATTGTGGCCAAGATTATACAAGGGATGATTTAATAAAGGTGTTAGACAATAGTAAGACAGTGAAATGCACCATTCTTATTTCATTAAAACCGACTAATATTTCCGATTGTTTCTACTTATGCGGAAACGTATCCCCTAGAAAAAGCTTGAAGTGGAACGAGCCTGGCGCGTGCATTGTTGTCATCAATTTGTTCGCCTTAAAAGCTAATCTTCCTATCCGTTGGTGCTAAACCTGACGCAAGATGTTGCTATTGAAAGGATTTGTTGACTCTAGCCATCTCATCCCATTGTGGCGCCGATACTGAGATGTTAAGATGACAAACACTTGTCACTCAAGGAGCAAGGAACAAGATTGGGCACAAACAACTCTAGGAATTAGCAAGGGATAATAGCCTGGCCACGAGGCTTCAACAGATTAACTCACGTCTTGTATTCATCTGTTTGATCGCAGACTGTTGTAATAAGTAAACAGGTAGAATTAGACAGAGAAAAAGACTCTTTAAGTCGCCATTGTCATTATTAGGATGCGACAGCTCGTGAACACTACATAGATATTACTGCTGATTAGACCTAGGCTGATTGGCAATCTGTTACTTGAGGCTATTGGCAAAAGCTTCAGTTTTGAATGCTTCACATGGTGAAATTATTGTCGTTTTTTATCAGTGTTTAGCAATACGTAACATCTGTGTGAGCCACATGTTTCTGCCTTTCCAATCATTTCCACCGTTATTGTCTACTGTAGGGGTGTTGAGTGTAACTGTTTGTGTGGAGCAGCGAGTGAGTCATGACTGTAGATATTAAAGTGTACCAACACACGGGTCACAAGGATGAGACTCGTCAATTTTAACAACAAAAAATTGGCATCAGAATATGATTGACGTCTACACATGACGCGCGGTTATAAATCGAGACATTATTTGAAATTTGGGACTCTTTTCAATTTGATGATTTATCCATTACTACTTGTTGGAATTCATGCATTCGAGGTGGAAACACACTGGCATGATAACATTTGTGATCACATCAAGCTAAACAAACATGTACCCGTAGTGCTCGTCGGATTGTATGGGCAATGTCATTTTCATTTGGAGCGAAATCCCTACTTGAAGTCCGCATCTTATGAAAGAAGCCGCCCATTGAAGGCAAGATGCTTGAGGTATCTATATGGTAATGCATGATCGTCAATTTCAAACTCATACAATAACCGGGAGTATGAGGACGGAAATTGAATGTGAAGGAAAGAGGAAGGTAGAGAGGATGAGAATCGGTGGATATGGGTCCGTATTCGGAAGGGGGAGAAGAAAGACGCCGGTTCCCCCTCTTGCAATATCCCCTGCGTTTAGAAGAGGTAACAATGCGGAGGGAGTAAATTACATGTAGCTACAATAGATGTTGTCAGTAGAGCGTAGTCGCTCAGTCTAGGTCCTTTGCCCCCCTCTCTAACACTCTCCATAAAGGGTGAAAGGCCGATGGTGAATATTCATTAAATTTGAAATATTTCTCTCCCCTGGTGCGAAGGGCGGCTAGAACAAGGTTTGCATGGCTTGGGCAAGATTTTTGAGAGGTGTCGCTCACATTACAAAGTCGGGGGATACAAAACTTGTTTCATTTTTGAAAAGGTTCGTTGCGAAGTATGAAGGTCGGTGTCAAGCTTAAAGTGATCTATAGCTTAGGCTAGGTGAGCAACAGAGTCCTTCTGAAGGCAGAAACGATCGACACCCGGTTCCCAGTGAGTGTTAATATTAGGTGGATTTGTTCACTTAGTTCCTGCATTTAAATCATGTTCTGAAAGAAACAACACGAAATGACAATCTGTACAGTGAGCAACTTTATTTTGTAAAACTATGGCGTCGAGCTGCATTGATGAGATAACCCATCCTTCTGGTGATACATTACTTCAATTTAGTTTTTCATATATTTCATGTCTTTGTTGTATATAACTGTTTAATAATACCATTTACGTTTTTGCTTATAATCTCATGATGTTGATTGACACTCTTCTAATCTGGCTTAAAATATCCCCGAACTACGGAAAAAAATAATAACTCATTACACCCCTCAGAGCTTCGCTCAGATTGAATGTCAAATACTCAGTATGTCCACGGGATTGATAATATATTTACATTTTTGTGATAAGGGTGAAAGAATACGAAAACTAGTATGTAAATACATGTAAATGATGGTACGAGGCGCTGCTAGACTGAAGGGTTGCAGAGACTTTAATGCTGTTAAGCTATGAACCACTCACGCGTCAGTATTGTCAGTGTCCTCCAGAAAATGAGATGCTCTCGTGTTCATATCTATACGTTCAACACAAACATTTATGTATTTGTTGTAACAATCTGATGTGATGACAACAGATTACAGAAAGGATATCTCCGTGTTAATTATTAACCGTAATTAGACACAATGGCCGACAACACCGAACACGGCTCTATTTCAAGCAGTTAATATCATTGTCGGTTTGCATTACAAAGTACTAGTATCTCACCTTCTGTCAGACAGTACGTGTGTGTCCACTTCACGCAAATAATACACGTGTACATGTATTCTCTTCGGTCAATTTCTGCTCCTTTTACCGTCAGTTTTAATATATATGTATTGTTTTAAGAAATTAATAAAGTTGTTGAACGAAATGGTATATATATCCTAATTTATCAAAATTACAAAACTACATCACAGATACACAATCAATAATAATTGATAATAAAAACCAAATTAGAAATGAACTGGATCAGATCTCAGGAAACAACAAAACTGAACAACATTACCAAAAACAACAACAACAACAACAGAAGATATGTACATCGATGTTGTAATCACTCTATGCAACAGGGGGGAGTAAATATAACCCGCCATTTTTGTAATGAAGCACTGATGAGTCTATTGCGAGTTCATGTCAGTAACACTATTCTTCCATATCCGATGTCGCCGTAATGTACATCAGTCTAGCTTAATGCATGTACGCGCGTGCATTACATGCTGTAGACGATAATCAGGTATTTGGATACGTGGAGCTTCGTGAGAAATGTACATGAGAGTGGCAACGTGGTTTTGGAGGACCCAGGATGCATACATTAGGAATGTGTATTCACTTGGAAAGTGACAAGTGTACATGTCAAAATAGCCTACATTTACATGCGACGTACATATTTAATTCATGGGCAACTAGCCCCGTGAAATGGACTAGCCTTATAGCATTTATAAGTGTCTATGGTGTGCATAATTTCATTCTCGTTAGCAAAGACAATACAATTGCTTACTTATATTTCTATTAAAACATGTTTATGATTTAGCCTACAAAATTCATAGCAAATGATCAAAATGTGTAGGGAATGAATTCGATGGTGAGTCGTTCTCTCAACTCGATAAGAAGGCCCCAAGGTCTAAATTTCTTCTATGATAGCCAGCAAAGTTAATCATTTAGGTTAATGTGTCGTTATCAGCTTATCGATACAATGCTATCTGTTGAAACAAATATCTCACAAAAGTCTTGTCGTTTCTGATAGACACACCACCCTTCAATGATCAGCTGAGATCTAGCAGGTGAACCGTCATCTTTGGCCGATCTGTCATTCATATCGAACATAACATAACTAGCAGACAAATTACACAGCAGTAAAAATGAATAACTTAATTATATCAAGGAAATAATATTTTATTTATGGCGTCGTAATTACCTTTCATATCACCGATAGATTGCTCCATAAGTTAAAATCGATGTGTTTTATTGTCCTTGTTTATACTTGTTAAACATGGAATACGAATCTCTCTACCTGAATACAGTATGAACAAAGGTGCTTATCTATCTATATATCTACCTGCATACTTATTCCCGTTTCCGTGTACCTACCTATGTATCATTGAAACCATCTATCTATCGCACATCTTTCAACTGTTGTCAAATCAAATAAAACCTTTGGTACCCAAAAGAAAACTTACTACTTGTTAGCACTGTTTAATAAAACCTGACATACTAACTAATGATAATAATTTATTTTGAAAATAAACGTGAACGGAAAAAAAATACTGAATCAAATAAAAGAGATGAAAACCCGTGCAATAACATTTTATGAACCCGTTTGAAGATTAAAAATACGTCATTATTATAAGATAAAAGTGCTGGCGACATGTGCCCGCAAGGGATTTCACAGAAGGATCATATGGTAGACGCCAACGCCAGGCGTGATGAAACGAAAAGCTGATCATACGCAATGCTTCTCGCAAACGTTTCAAAACAAAGATGACATCTCTCAAATAAACACTCAGCATACTTCTGCTCTTGCAGTCATATTACTTTTAAGGGACCATACTTTATTTTTTAATTAAAAAACCCCAAAACAACATAGTTGTACAATAACATAGACATGCATTCCCAAAGGTAAGCTACTTTCCCCGCAGGTGCATATCTAATAATGTCCTAAATAAAGCCAAGCGGGTTTTATACAAATATTTAAATTTCTTCGGACACGCAATTTACAAGTGGAAGTGATCGCACAGCTGTTGGACATTACTTTGGGGACTAAAAACATTTCAATTCATTTTTATGAAAATTTACGATAATTTGTATATTTCATGCCCGGCCTGTTCACTGATGAAATGAATTAATCTTGTCGGTGCGCCAACATGGGGTGTCAGTTTCACGTGGTGTCGATTTCAACCACGCGAAAAGTGTGGGCCGAAGTGAATCTTGTTTATGCTTTGATGTACGTGACAACGACACATGGACTAAGCACACCACCATCGTCATCTCCCTGTACCCAGGACACAACAGACCTGCAGCTGGAAGACGCACAACCGAAAGACATGAAATAGGATAGGATGTAGTATTATTTTATTTACGATAATTGTACCATATTAAGCTCTCTTCAAACATCATATATAGACAGTAAACAGTCAAAATGCTTTTTGTCGAACAGGAAATTGCGAGTAACATGTCACAACACATGTGTTTGAAAATAATAAAAACATTGCGCTGTGAATTGCATACATATCTATAAATATAGAAACCGGTAAAATTTAATGTACTGTGTTTAACAATCAGCTAGAATCATTGGATGATGATAAATCCAGTTCAAAACAATTTACTCCAAGCAATTACAAACGGAAGTAGGCTTTGCCCAAACACGAACGGAAACCACAGAAAAAGACTCAAGGAAAATTTTGTTTCTTTTGAAATTTAATGTTTTCGGGATTGGTGATCCTGAACCGATTCTTGATAAACGCGACTGATAGTGCCCCGTTTAACAGGGTCTTTCCCAACGCGGGTGGGAGATGGGTCAAAGCGCATGAATACCAAGTTCAAATACAAGGAGTTCGGGTACTCAAGTAGGCGTGGCCTTGCGTGCCCAAGTAGCCACGCCCCCTTTGTAGAAGAAATAGATACTTAGCCATGCCTTTACTCAGTTTTTGGGAGGTCTACTACGAATCGGCGTTACTTCATTCACTCATTTCGATCATTTCATAAAATCTTGATGGAATCTTACCAAGGAGCTGAAAGGCCATTTTCAGTGTTTCGATAACACATTATATGTGTGAAAAAACCCCTGATATCATGTCGTACAAGTAATTTCAAGCATAGAAAGCATATTGAATAACAGTACTAGATTGATGTTACAGTTTTCCACAATAGAAGACAAAACAAGTTTAACACAGAAGTACATAGTTCTGCTACAGCGGCGCCCCAGTCACATGTAGTAAGTCTTGTATTCTTTCCCCGTATGAACAGTATCAACAAAACGGCTAGGTCAATATATGATCGTCACCTACTTATAACCTCAACGCAATGTACCCAGTATTCTATAAGGTTCTGAATCCAAGGAATTCAGAGGAGTAGAGAGGATCCTCTCAAATAAAGTCACACAATTGAGAAATATTGTCCCCGGAGACAAGGCCGATTTTCTCATTCAATTTTCCGTTAGGATTCGCTCGGCGGCCTACACATCCATCAAACCTCTCTCCCCCTCCCTCTCGGCTCTAAGACGCAAACCCTTGGGAATTGCCACTTGGAACCTTATAGTAACTGTATAAAAGGGTCGCGTCTTTTATTAGACTCTGATGATTACAATAAATTCGTGCAAGGATCGGAAACAATTTCAGCAAAGTTTGGCAAAACAAGAAAAAAACTCGTTCAACATTAAGTGTGACACTTCTCGCAACACGAAAACACAAATGACTCTGGTAGGATCATTTATTATGCTTTCGGTTTTGATGTGCTATTACAGAAGAACTATGATGACTTCCCGGCAATCCGAGCTTTTGCTGAATAATAAGGGAAATTTGATCAAGCGGTCTTGAAACGAATTGAAACGGAGAATGAAACTGCGCAAAATTGCACGAAAATTAAAACATTTTTCATGATCACTTCAATAATAACAAATTATTGAAAAGAGTTCCTCTTTTGACATACCTAACAAGAGACCACCTCAAATCTGTTTTGATATACTTGAAACTCGTTCGCGTAATTATTATAACCTTAATATATTCATCAAGACAACTTCATATAAAATGTAATTCGATCAAAAGATGAACTGCTTTTAACTTTCAACGTGTGTGGGTATTCTAGAGTGATCGAGAATATATTTTATGATTTTCCTGTACATTACCTATATTCTGAATCGTAATGCCGGCGTGACAACCAGCAATGGCAGAAAACAAAGAAAGGAAACTGATAGCAAAAGGAGAGATTCCTTTATCTCAGCTGTCTGATGAAGGCAAGGTCATGGCTGAGCATCGGTAATATGCTGAAATCTACATCAGAAACACAACAAGACATGTACGACTGACAGTCACGTCAATCATGTGACAGTTGAACCCTACAGGAAGCAAGAGAAATCCGTCCTACAGTACAGTGCAAGGCAGGACTGATGAGTTAGTGTGGGCTAGTATGGTGATATATTCAATAACACAGCTCTTTACCACTTGTTCTTCACCTTGAGTAAAGCCATGCAGCATGGCCCATAAACATGTGTTTTTTAACACACGTTTCAGGCGTTAGAAAAAATACATCATACGTGTTCCACACTCAGCTGGAAGGAAGTACACGGCATCATCACAGCATAGGTATTATTGTGTAATTATGATGATTTTAATCGCCTGTTACATTTCCACCGTACAAACTTTAATCATAAAAATTTATAGAACTACGTGTAGCATTTCCCCGACGTATCATGAAAGTTTTATGGAAAGAGAATATCAGTAATAAAACCATAATAAACAGAGTTTTATGATCTGTAACTTGAAAAATCAATTGCAAAATGTTAAACCTTTGAAACTGAACCCATTCCAGTCGAACCTGTCAGCTGTCGAAAATGTATATTTCAGTATAAGTGCGCTATAAAGACATTTCTCATGCTTCAATAATTGTCTAATTATTTTTTCTGTGGTTTTCTTTTCAGGGGAGATCGATCTAGTGTTGCTAGCGTTGTATACAAAGGTAAACATAGTATGGATGTGTTTGTAAGCATGTCCTCACGACAGGGGAAGGGAAAATATCCACAAATTCTGGCCACGGCTCAATGCGCTGCTAAAACACACGGGACAATTACTGCATGTGCTGATATCGACATGTCATAGACCTGAAACATCCGGTCAAGAGCAAGGGCAACCCTTGCTAGATTCACAATTACCAAAGTCACACAAATACAGTGTATCGACGAGTGATGGTTAATTTGACGACCTAAATAAGAGGGAAATTGCTATATAATGTTCTCTTAGCAATGCAGTGCTTGCCTTAATGCCCTGTCAGAGACAAGTGCTCTCAGTGTTGTTGATATAAACAACCCCTCATCGATGTATTTTCTCTGCATGGGGTCGGGGTTAGACACTTCCGAGTGCACATTATTTATATGTCGATGACTTCTTACAAAGACAGTACTTGTGACCAAAACTTTCCACTTTCATTAATAACAAGATGATGAAATAAGATGTAAGTTTTAAGAAATATCCCATTACCTTTAATCCGTCCCGTCCGTCGTTGGAAAAACCCTGCACATGAGCTGGGAGATTGGGGCTGAAAGTGGTAAGGGGGAAAGTTGGACGGAAAGTACCCCCCTCCGTCTGAGGACTGTCCCACATTAGGATAGGCACACGACGAGGAGAAGTCATACTTGCAGTGTGTGTTTAGTTGAGGGTATGTTGGTCGATACGTATAGGTCACTCCATCCCCAAAATACAGCATGTCCATGATGACTGAACACTTTGCTGCTGTGTCCGTAGTATAGAGAGTCCGGTACAGACAGGTTCAAATACACGTGAGACAGAAGGATTATAATCCGGCGCGTGCGCTGTCAGTCACAAGTGCGAAATGTACATCCAGTCAGCTGATGTAGATAATGCTACCGAGCGCAGCACCCAAATCCTCTCCGCCCTCTCTCTCTCTCTAACGCTCGACTCACCGAGGGATGAAGTTGCAGTCGCGAGCCAGTTTGCTAGGGGGAAGCACGGCATGAATTTTCATGCAAGCGAGACGCTCCATGACAAATTACTCTGTGTCTTAACTTCCCTTAGAAGTGCTGGTGTCTTCATCATAGATACGCGAGGCGAAAATCAGAATGCAAATGTTGATAGTGATACGCTCCTTCAGTGAGAGTGATTGATACCTCGCCACACTTGTGACGGGCGTTCGCGAGGCTTGTTCTCCCTGCAATTACAACTAATTCTTCACCGTAGAGGCACCGCGCCACGACTTAGCCAGGCCCACCACCACTGTTCTCTAGTGCACGCACACCTCGTGGCAACATGTAACAAAATTTGTCTCCTATTTCTGGGAATTATTTTTTTTTTAAACAGCGACCGACGTAGTTGGAGCAAGCGGTTGAATGCCACGACACATAGGAGAGAAAGGCTAGATGACTTTATGCATGAGGTCGCTCCAATCAGTATTAAACCGATCTAACCGAATCAATTGACAATACACAGAAATACCTCACGTGGTAGGAAAGTAATCATCTGCAATACGGGGAATTGTTGTGATCATATACTTAGTGTTTATCACAGATTTGCATGCCTACGGTCTTACACAGATGCGGTAACTCATACAGAGGATAGTGACAAATATTCGGAAACTTAGACTGATAATCGTACAATCCATTATCATTAGACAGTGTGTAAATCCGTACGGAGTTATCTGTATAAGAGTGAAGTGGAAGCGTGCTCAATGTGACGACTCCACATAAAACGACTGTAATACCATACCAGTCTCACGAAACCTTTCCACCCTACATGTACAATGACATCCTCCAAATATTGATGTTTCATTTAACATTGTATCTGGCAAGTATGTGCTAGATTTAATGAGTTGAAATAACAATAATACTTTCATACTACTAGTTTTGTGGAACACGTTATTCACTTTCAGTGTAGTTAATGACAATATTACAACGGCGCTTGTTTCGCCATCGGTCAGCTTGCCGAGTGTCGCTGATTCTAATTCAAACAGATTTTCATAATCATCACTGCTACGATAAAAGCTATGAAGGCCGCATGAATGCGACATTTCTGGCTTAAAATTGATTGTTTCTGAATCTTTTCCATCTCCCTGAAAACCAAGCAAAACCCATGGGTGGCTTCAACACGCCCTGGCCCCAAACAATTGATTTGTGTAAGCGCTAATGTGCGTTTTGATGCGATACTACTAGGCAGTAATAGACCAATAACTACCGATTAAAACCGTGAGATTCTTCCTCTCAATCTGACACTAATATTCATATTTCCCCGACAAAATGGTGGACTTTTACTCGTTTCCAACTGTAATCAGCACCGACATTAAAAGCAATCGGAATGTCTCTATGTCCGCAATGGAAAATCATGGGAGTTTCCCTTGGGACGACGAGTGTCCCACCACCGTGCTCCCAACACAGTAAAGGTTATCGTTTCAACTGCGATTAATCCCTGCTATCGAATTTCATGCACATTTAAAAATGAAAGCATTTAATATTTTCATCTTGACGAGAGGTTATCTCTCCGCGACGAGGGGACTTCTAGTTTTACATCTTCCATTCCACTTCATTAACCACGGTAAAGGAGGAGCTTTTTACTTTTCTTTAAGAAAAGTTGATTCATTGATTCTTTGAGCTGAGAAATTGGTAGTGTTCAGAGAATGACACACCGAAACGTCCGAAAGAGAGTATTGTGGTGTAAATTCATGTAAAATTCCATACTGTGTACAGACATTATAACAGATAACAGTTCAGTTTATGTAATTCATTGTTTCCATTGGTATACTCAGGTTTAAGCGAGGACATATACATGAAAACATATCTCGTTATACCTGTATTACTTATACTTTAATTTGTGTCGGAGAAGAAAGAATTAGAAAGTAATTATGGCATATTTTCAGAAACCACAACGCTATCGGAAAAAATGCTCTCAATCTGTTTATTTCCGATTTAACATCGTATATTTTACCCATCTATATCTTAGCATTTGTCACCTAGGGAGAGGGCTTATGAGGTGTCACGTGGTTACCCTCACACAATAAATTTACCGTTTGGAGCAAAAATGTGACGGAATAGTTTTTCCCTGACGATCAGGGTTTGTGACACGGGGAGTTCGCTGAGGAGCAAATTTATCGCAATGCTCGAAAAGTTTTCATTTGACGAAATAATTAGCATGGAGAGAGCATTAATAAACTTGTATTCGCTTTAATTAGGTTTAGCGTAGCGTGAGCGATGTTTCGACGCAACTGCAAAACGGGAGTCCTTCAATAAAGGGTCCTGTTCATTTGGAGGGGCAGATAAGTCTATGCATCGCGCCACTGGGCTGAAAAATTGCATTATTCTCCCCATCAACATTTTCGACTCGCGGTCTTTCTTGTAGCTGGCATGGAGGGACACGTCGGGGTGTGGATACGGTGTAGAAAACTCGAGGACAAATAAGAAGGAAATTAACAGACAGTTGAAATGCCAACCTAATCAGACCAACTCCCCGGCGACAATGGCCCTGTGCGGTCCGGGGCGAGATCCGAGTTCGGACGTGACCCGGGAGACAACCGAATGAGCCATGCTTGGTGGCGCTCCAGATTAAATCCCATTCCCGGTTTTTATCACCTCTTTTCTCTCGTTCCTGCGTCCAATTTCTCCCTAGATTTGTAGATGTGGCGGGTTAAATGTTCACCTTAGTTAAATCAATCTTGACAGTTGTTTTACTCCAGCATTCAAACGATGGTGATGAAATCTTGCGGCGAATATCCGGATTAAACTCGGCCACACGGAACGCTTAACACCCCTTGTATTGAATTGAATGTCGGGTATATTTTACACTGTTCCCACCTATACAGGCCAACTGACGTTTTTAACGCTCATTCACAGTGTCGTGAGTGTGTAAATAAGCTGTTTTATCCCACACATAAACACTTCAAACAACAGAAATACTGATGATTGTATTTCTAAACAGCTATAATCTACTATAGAACTTACACATCATACGAAGCTCGTGCATGCACTTTTGTTACGAAGACAAATCGAACATTGTAAGAGAACGTTGTCCGAATTCTATCTCATTGTCAGTATATAAATATTTGTGTTTATTGTAGAAAGTGGAGAAGCGACTAAGATCGTAACTTCATAATGACAGTATTTTCCATGATAAACTCTCTGTTTAATGTGGACACAACTTATCAGGTATTCTTGATACGAATAGTCGAAGATGAATCATTCAAAGACAGCGTTCGTATCAACTCTTCAAAAATAAAGTGACACCTTTCAAACACATACTTTTCCGTTTTGTTTCAGGACGAGGACCAGCCAGCAAGGCCTTTTGTTGACTTTAACTATCAATAAACGCGTCAATATGAAACTTGAACAAGGGACGCTCTCCTCAATAGGAAGGCTGACAATACCCTGCCACAATGTGAATGCGACATAACGTGTTCCTCCCTACTGGACGACCTTCTTTATTTTCCTCATTTTCCTTGATTATGCAAACCTGCTTGAGTGTGAACATTCATTATCTACAACAATCAACACACCATGAAAAGCCGCGCAGAACACAAGGGCCAAGTTCTTGTAGAGTGAGGAGCAGGAAGGGAGGCGACGTTGCCGGGACCTTCCAACTATGATATTAATCTCCATCCAGGTGCATTGTTCTTAGTAAATACAACTAGTATGGAGAACACTAAAGGCTAATTAATATTGCAACACCCCATTATAGTTTTCTTAATGACAACCGTGTATTTACCGTGGAGGTACCGTGAGAAATCCTACATTCGCATAGATAGTGCTAGTAATTAAGCGTTCTCTCTGAAAGAGGATTTCCCATGTCAGATAGTTTTATTATTTTCCTTAATGTTTTGAAATAGTTGGTTTTCCCGGGAGCCCGAGATAGTTCTACGTTTAATTGATATTTGTACAATAATGTAAAAATGTATTGACAGCTGAAGCATCATAAAATATTAAGCGGTCAGTGATAATAAGAGTATTGTCTTCTTGCTCCCCCTCCAACAAAAACACACAAAAAGAAACAAACTCAAATAAGAAAATATACAACTCCCAATCGGCCCTGCCAAAGAACCAAATACAAAATGAAACAAAAAAGCACCCCGAAAACAAAAACAACAAGAACAAAATAAAATACGGAAAAGAAACACAAAACTATACTGTAACAAGATGGGTAGTCTTTCGAACTAAACATTCGTTCATTTTGCTTTATCGACGGTCACAATGTAAAAATATATCCTTACATATTTCTAAAATGTTTATTTCACTTCTCATACGTATTCATGTATTTGGTAAAAACAATCGCTGCTGGGGAAATCCCCGCTATGAAGAAGACCATCCGTTCCAGTCAGTGAGAAATGAACATTTTGTTGCGGTTCGTTTCTTTCCCTTCGTGTTTTTTTGTGTTAAACTCAGATCGAACTCCCAACAAGTACGAACGTTTCTAAAGGCGCGTGATAATGTTGTGGTATGTATTTCAACCCTTTGTATATTTCAATCAGCTTGGTTTTGTTGTATGCTTATTCGCTCTTAATGAGATTCAATGAATGATAAAAAAACTCCCCTTGCACTTCAACATGGCGTACTTTCAATGTCACTCGCTTCGCTGCCAAAATAAGCAGACTCACGGAACTATGAGCATTGTATTGTTATCCAAATACATTGCTTTGTGGTTCGAAACCAATATTCACAACATGAATAGATATGTTAATATTTTCGTTTAGAAACGTAAATAGGATGTTTAATTAATATCAGACCGTACGACACATATCATGACAAAGATTTTGTTTATGTAAATAATCAAACATTTTAAACTGAAGAAGCCAATGGAAATACCATCAGAAGCCGGCTATATGTCAAATCAGCATATCTATGTTCCAACATGTTTTGACAATATTTTAATTAAATATAAACGCCTACCGAAATAAATGTCTTGTGAGAAGATTTACTCTCGATATGCAAGGGGAGTTTTAGTGACATACCAGTCTAATATCTCGGCAAAAGCGTGTGTGTTTGGTTATATTGAAATAGGATGCGGCACGACTCTTGTAAATTACACATGTGAAATGTACATGAAGCATCAAAGGGTCACAGAGCGAAATATACACCTAGTTGACGACAATTTGATGAGTTTTCAAAGCGATATGACTAGGTGCTAAGAAAATTACGAGCTCCTTGCAATTATATTCGCTTTTCACTGCTGGGGGTTCCTAAGGGAAATTGCTACTGTGAAAATGAGAGGTGATCTTACAAAAAGGCACACACACATAAACACGCAGATATATAAATATACAGCGCACGTGCTTGTTATCTATATACCGACAGATGAGACCATAAACTGACGAATATGCCTATCTATAAAATATCCGGGAGCATTCTAAACGGTATTCCACATTGCCTAGCCATAACCCGACTTGTGGCGCGGACAATCTCGCCGTGCGTTCTTATCGTATATCTAACCCCAATAACATCGAGAATTAAATAAAAAGCACAAATCTAGTATCTGCAGGATCTCCTTATGTAAGGATAACAGCTGAAGACAGAGTTTTTCTGTTCTTTCAACTGCTGTGAAGGACAGGCTGTTTGTAATAGATTTCGCGAAACTGACAAGATTGTCCCTTTCTTGATTTTAATCACAAGGATACGGCTAGATATACCGTTGTTGTTTTTTCCTCTAACTTGTGTATAGGCAATTTCGGTTCATCCCTACACGTGTGCAAACTGTGTACATTGTGTTTATAGGCATATGACAGTTGTACTTGTTTTTATGTTGCCTGCCAAATCATGACTTTTTATCGAAACGCTTCTGTCAGTATTAATCTTTCTAAGAACAAATAGGAACATTTATTTTTGCTGTTGTCTCTGCTAAAAAATATCTATTCACTATCCATGTCATGTAAACACCACCCCACCCCACAAGCCCCAAGATCAAGGAGATATCAACTTTGAAAATTGCAGACGCATGTTTTTCATCTCTAATCAGACTACAAATGACAAAAAATAACATGGCATATTTCTATGTTAAATTTCAATCATGTTATAACACATAAAATGAAAACGACCGGGACAGATATTGTCGAGTTCGTTGCCTTAACTGCCTTAGAGTGAACATTTTAGCTGGCCTTGTTGGCAGCAAGGGATCTTTTGTGTGAACGCTCTCTTTCTATCGCACTCTAATACGAGGGAGCTGATGCTCATTTCTTGTGTAAGTGGGCGGGGCCGAAAATAGGCCCCGCCTTATAGAGGCTGGCTTATAAAACAGTGCGCCCCGCCTCTTAACCCAGAGCTGCAAGATCCGCCCCCTAATTTCTCCCGCAACGCTTTAGAGGAAGCAAGTTACCGCCTTCACGAGCATGATCGGTCGCGGGCGCTGAGAAGTGCGCGGTGGTCAGTGTTTAACTGTCCACAAAACGGTCAGTTATTGACAAGGAGGAGTAATGAATTACGGTAATGTACGGAGAGAAATTGATTCATATTTTTGTATACACAGACGTCGTATTGTAGCTGAAGGAATGAAGCCGCCGCTTATCATTGTTATCTTATGACTGAAACAATTGTAATGAGCTGGCAGTTGCGATTAGTGTCTCTGGTTCTAATCAGAGATTCACAGTTTTCAAAAAATAAAAGCTTTAGACCATTAAAGTCACTTAATGAAACAGAAGCCGAGCTGTACAGCGAGATAACATCGAGGATATTTCTACGATGTTATTGGCGTATTTAAATTGAGATATATAGATATCAGTATTTTGCAAGACGATATGTAAGCAGTGTTCCAGGACTGGTATAGTCACTCCAGATTTCGGAGCGATTCACCGAGAGCGCTATACTGCGGCCGATGTTCCCACAGTGGCGATATGAACGTTACATTACTCCTCTACATTAATGGCAAAATATTAGATGAGATTTATGAAAATTTAAAAATATTATAAACTGTTATCTGTAACAACGTCGATTGTCACTGACATGCCATTCACTCTCCAGCCGACATAGGGCCTTCCATGTAGATAAGCACCCTGCCTCCATGCATTGTGGCCGCTATATTGTACTTATCGGGAGTTAAATTTGAATTATATATCACGTTCAAAATCCTCTGCAGATAAGAACGTTATCCTAGGAGATTTTTCATGGAAATTATTAATCTCATAGACATTTCTTTAAAAATTAAACTATGAAGTCAGTTTTCGATCATAATGATTTTGTTCTAAGATATTACACATTGGAATGAAATTATCAGATATACATCACGAATATATCATTTCCCTGGGAAAGTTAAAAAGACGCTAGAAAAAATAAAGAGTTATGTTTCATAGGATGAAAAAGTATCTTTAATTCATGCATTTTTAAAAAATACACTGTACCCTGACAATATTTTAATTCCACATTAACAGTTTGTTCACATGGAAATAGTCCACATAATGTGAAGGACCTATACAACTTGTTAATTCCTACACATAACAGAACGGCACAGATCAGTTGTGTATCTTTAACGACATTATCTCCCACAGAACGAAAGGAAACTACCATGTCACCGTGTTTTCAAACTGTTAGCATACGTATCTGTGTTTATGAAATAAACCAGAAATCAAGCAGCTTTCAATTCTGATCGCGCAATCAATGACATCTCTACATGTACTCACGCATTGACATTTTAAACAAACATCTGTGTAAACATGCAGTCGAGCGGCACCGTGTAAACATCTCCCTGTCCATTTCAGTTTGTATATTTTCGTGTGTCAATAACGCTTGTCGTTATACATGTTATAGGAGAAGTGAGCATGCAAAGAGGATATATTTGAACATTTAGATGACTACTCTATCTGGTGTTGTTCTAAGTAATAAATGGGAAAACCCTGTTGTATATCACAATGTCTCGAAAATCGATTCTACTTTGAATAATGCGTTGCTAGCTGAAAGGCATGCAAACGCCTGATAAACATACTATACTGTGTTATTACATGTATCAACTGTATAAATACAATTATGTTTATTATTATTTTTAACAATGATAAAGAAGCCAAGTATATACCATAAAACATGATTCAAAGTTTAGTCTTGACCTAAATGGTGAGTAAAAAAGTCAACATCAGTAGTGCGCACAATTATTCAAGTATAATAATTTATTGGACAATCGTGGTAAGATTTATATAACCTTCTGATCCATGTTGGAGATAAGCGGAATTTGTAACTGCCCCTGCTAAAGTGTTGTTATTTCTAACTTTCACTTATTAGCTCATACGCCCATCTGTTAGTTAATTTGAAATTATCATTTAATAATTTCCAAGTCATAAATTTTAAAGTTGAAAAAAAAATACAGCGGAAGCAGAAGAGTGGAGATGTATGGAAAGTTGTCCGGCACAAAAGGGGGCGAGTTGAGGTGCTTTGGATGCTAGCCATGCGTGATTCCGTCACCACGAGATCTTTGTTACATTACTGCAACGACACTGATGGCTTAAGTACATTGCTTAAGACGTTATCTTATAAAATATTAAAGTCACATCTGACCACAGTCGATAATTACAATGCAAACATTAGCATGGCGCCGGTGGTCCAAGGGAGATAACTAGTATTGTCTTAACTTGTCTCCATGACTTGACCAATGAGATCCGTGACCGTATCAAGTCTTAAGCAAACAAACGCAACTCCTCCCCTACCCTTTAAAATATCATCAGTGGTTGAAACACTGCAGTTGTGACACTGATGTGAAAAGGTAACAGAATAAGAGAATTCGGAAAATAATTGAAGAGCGTTTAGCGTCAAATATTTTTCATGGAATCACATTGCCCAGTTCGTTGCAGCATAGTGGATGATACGGGAAGCAAGTGTCGCAAAATGTTTGTTATATAGGTAACGCACGTACAACACTAACATCATCCTGACTTGCTTTTTGCTGCCGGATAGACACCCTGAATTGTATGAAGGATGAAATCAGATATGCTAGGCGCTACAGACACATCCTGAGTGACGGGGTATGCCAGGTGGTAGACGTGGCAAGATGTTCGCTTCACACACAGACACGCCACAAAGTAGTAAGTGAGTGAGTGAGTTAAGATTTACATTCACATCGGCAATATTTCAACCATATCGTGATAGATATTCAATTTACCATAAATTATGTAATTATTGTAAAATGCCTGTCAACGAATGAGAGTAAAACAACTAGAATATCTCTGTAATTCATGTAAAACTACCACGTAAGTCTGAAATATTTTAACTAGAGAACTCAATACAATACAGAACCAGACTATATAGTGCCAACAACTGAAGGAAAGGACAGATACCATAGCTGCTGGATTGACGACAAAATAGGTGCTCATGGCAAAAGTGTTTTTCTTTTTGAAAAATGTTATTGAGCTGTCAAAACAGAATTAGCAGAGAAGGGGAATATTTAAAAAATAGCTCGGACAAGGAGAGGGAGGATGTCAGCAACGCTGACTTTGTCAAATATTGTCAGTGATTGTCGATCTTCCCTACGAAAGAATAGAAACTCCTGAGTGAGACTCTGCGGGTCATCACGTAAATTATGGGCATTTAGTGTCACAACCTCATCTTCCGTCTACACACAACTCGCCAGTCTGGAGTCGGGGACAACTGGGTCGGAAGCTTTAACAGCCTCCACTCTATCAACACTAATTAGATAGCGGGACAACAGAATATGGGCATGCAGTTCTTCATTGTCCAGCAATCATAGCACAGATCTCGGTTTCTTTAGATCACGTGACCTAGTATTGTTTGTCACGTGACACTTCATTGTACGGTCCCAGTGAACACTATGATGCAGTGATGGCAACAAGAAGCCGCCTAGTGGCGAAACGTTGCACGTGCAAATACCGGTTGGTGTGAATACGTTGTGAGCGTGTTGTGGCGGTCTGTGAAAGGACACATTACGCGGATGTAAGGCAGTCCAGGTTAAATGAGTCCATCTGAGTAGTGGGAACAATAGCTGAACATTCGGTGCTGAGGGAAACACAAGGAATTGCCACATGACTGTTTGTCTGGAGGTCACAGCATCACAGGCAGAAACAGGGGAGATAACATGTCTTGCAAAATAATATAGTTTTCTGGCATCGTTAGACGTTGTGTAGCTTGTAAACCTTTCTCCCTTGAAATTTTACTTAGGGACCGAAAACGGAATTTACTGGACGTTCATAAAAAAATAATATATCTGTTATGACATAAACCAGTACACTCTCAACCAGTAAGACCTCACGTCTCCCCACTGTCCACCCACAAACCCTCTATCGTCTACCACTAGCACAGTGGCTCCACGTCTCCCTATAGTCAACCAACAAACCCTCTATCATCTACCACTAGCGCAGTGGCTCCACGTCTCCCTATGGTCAACCAACAAACCCTCTATTGTCTACCACTAGCACAGTGGCTCCACATCTCCCTATAGTCAACCAACAAACCCTCTATCATCTACCACTAGCACAGTGGCTCCACGTCTCCCTATAGTCAACCAACAAACCCTCTATCGTCTACCACTAGCACAGTGGCTCCACATCTCCCTATAGTCAACCAACAAACCCTCTATCATCTACCACTAGCACAGTGGCTCCACATCTCCCTACTGTCCACCAATAACCCTCTATCACCTACCACCAGCACAGTGGCTCCACATCTCCCTTTTGTCCACCAATAACCCTCTATCATCTACCACTAGCACAGTGGTTCCACATCCCCCTACTGTCCACCAATAACCCTCTATCATCTACCACCAGCACAGTGACTCCACATCCCCCTACTGTCAACCAATAACCCTCTATCATCTACCACCAGCACAGTGGCTCCACATCTCCCTTTTGTCCACCAATAACCCTCTATCATCTACCACCAGCACAGTGACTCCACATCCCCCTACTGTCAACCAATAACCCTCTATCATCTACCACCAGCACAGTGGTTCCACATCTCCCTTTTGTCCACCAATAACCCTCTATCATCTACCACCAGCACAGTGACTCCACATCCCCCTACTGTCAACCAATAACCCTCTATCATCTACCACCAGCACAGTGGTTCCACATCTCCCTTTTGTCCACCAATAACCCTCTATCATCTACCACCAGCACAGTGACTCCACATCTCCCTTTTGTCCACCAATAACCCTCTATCATCTACCACCAGCACAGTGACTCCACATCCCCCTACTGTCAACCAATAACCCTCTATCATCTACCACCAGCACAGTGGTTCCACATCTCCCTTTTGTCCACCAATAACCCTCTATCATCTACCACCAGCACAGTGGTTCCACATCTCCCAACTGTCAACCAACAAACCCTCTATCATAAGAAAACCTAACAAACACTAGGACAGTGGTTCAACGTCTCCCTACTGTAAGCTATAAAATGTCCCGTCATCTGCCACAACCCTTTGTTCCCCACGCCACAACTACCAAGCAATGCACTATCTACCACATACAGCACAGTGCCACCCCCCACCCACCCTTCCAAAACGTTCCAGCACCAAACCATCACCTACCGCCAGCAGAGCGCTCCCCATACTCATACTACTATCAGTCGCCATCTCCTCAACTTGAAAGAGCTAGTTACCAATTTCACGTGTTCTCCCAGAACAATAAACTGTAGTACATCAAACGCTGGTCCAAGAGTCGAGCCGAGACATTATCGCATGTTCCTGTGAAACATCGAGCTGGGATCTACTGAAAGTGGCATCGCACGTTATCATCGTTTCCCATTTAAACTCAAACAATGACACAAAGGGAGGGGGTCATTCTCGGGGAAAATATCGCTTATGGAAAATGTAATATTGTTCCGAGAAAGGCGTTAAAGGTAGCCCTAAAACATTTGCTTCATTCTGCCTCCCACATCAAAGGGTTGACACCTGTTTCAGATAAAATCGTTATACATTCCTTATGGTGGCAAACATCAATTAGGACAGAATCATAAGGAACCTTCACCAGGTAAATTGTTCCATGAACGACATCACCTCCGCCTACAAAGTCCACACCATACATAAATGGATGTGAATTCTGAGCGATTTCCATAAATATCTAGTTTTAACTTATCACTTACCATATACTCCCATAAACTCCCATAAATCACCTACCAAGTGTCACTACAAAAGGAATCAACTCTAAATGTGCACTAACTACCAGTCATTTAGTAAACCCTGGTTTAATGGATACAAATATGCAGTCATCACACAATGATAAGTGTAAAGGGAAGTTCTAGGTGTATCTCTCATCATATCGACGCTTGTACACTTCTTAGGATTCGCCTGGTTAAGTAATCAATTGAAAAGTTGTATAGAACAAACATGTGACAAAATACTCCCAACAAGATTGTAATAAAACCCCGGATCGAGTCTTCTAGATTCACGACAGAGTTAATAGTAGCCATAGACGATATATAATTCTTATGCATTTTGGAGGTGATTTATTACGGAGATAACCTGCGTGTGTAACTTGATGCCTCTCCCTGGCAGCTATGTAGGGCTACACGTTCAGTCGTCCTATGTTAAAGAATGTGTCAAGTCATGGACAACTGTTCTATCTACCCGTGACGTCCAGGTAATGCTATACTTAAACAGGTAGCTGCTGATAGCAGCCCCTTCTCGTCTCAGAAACTAACGGGGTGCGAATATAGCGTGGGACTGCTGTTAAATGATGGCGACTTACAAATACATATTATATGCATTCCATAATGGTTCAGTTATCCGAGATCTGCATGCAGCTGGAATACGAACCTCTGGTGACGTCATAATTGAAACAGTATTTAATTATCGATAACCCTGTGGGTTTTATTTCATGTAAAAAAGCAGGAAGCGGTTTTGAATTTAGATGAAACCAACCTCACATTTTGTTTAAAAAAATCGCAAATGGTTAATATCTTATCTTAGCTTTGGGTTTTCTGTTTCAGTCTGAATAACATTATCAGCGGATGCAGATGGGGACAAAACCTTCTACATGCCATATTTGTGATTATATAATTTAACAAAGACTTTTTAGCGGGACAGACACGACATATTCAACCACTCCCGCCGAACGACATGCGCAGACACCGATGCGTCATACATTTCATGTTCGAAGTAAACAGTGGAGGAGTGGGCGGAGCAATACAAAGCTCAATCAACCTTCATGAGCCGGATATTCCGGAGACACTCGACACATACGACGTAAAACCCCATGGCCTATTAGAATCTCCCCATGCTGCTTCGTGGCCCTGCTTTTGTTTATATCCTGTAAAGCAAACCAACAAAGCATTTCTAAGACGGGAATATGTGGTCAACAAAGCACGTACGGAGTGGCCCTGATGAAAATCTTCAAGGTATAATTTGACCGTCATTAAACCAAGGTGGAGTAGAGGTAAAGAGATATTAAAATATTGCGAGTGTAACGTGAAATGTGAAAACACCTATCCTCACTATAGTGTTGGTATTCACAATAACCATGAGTTGTGAAGGACACAAGGATCTCCAAGCGCCATGGCTTCTATGAGTTGTCACAACTTTTGATGGGGGTTCTTATTTCATTTTATCAGACCAACTGTGAGATATTTGAAAAATACAGTTGTTAGCCAGACTGTATGAGTCGAACACGCGAAATATTGTATGACCAAGAGACCGATGTTTACACCGAGATTCACTCAGCCCCGACGCCGGACGCCTGAGTGAGATTTGTCACGGTCGGTGGTGCAGAGACAGACAAGAAAAGTGACATGTCGTATCTGTGACATACAAGTCGTGTATATATATATATATATATATATATATATATATATATATATATATATATATATATATATATATATATATATATATATATAAGGTATGTGAAACCCACTACTGTTTCACATGTCATGCCCTATTTGCTACACCGCTACACCAGTGTAAGGAACACGACCAAGGTATCTACGTGAAATCAATGTTCACTAACTTGGACGGGATTCTACTATTCTGCTCATTCAGAAAGACACAGAAACTGACGAAGAAAACATTGTACACTTGAAACACAAAGAGTTATTGGTTGTTCAATATATGTTCACCAGACCGACAGCTCCGCCTTACGGAAGATGGTACCACCATTTCGGAAATAGAGCAATTACGATAGATTTCAAATGAAAAATTCGATTTCAAAATCGACATGGCTAACAGTACACTTAGAATCCCTGTTCGACAGGTAGTAAATCGTGTACTATTTCCCATAGTGTCAGCAGAAACACAATGCTCGACACCTGCAGAGCACGGTTACAATGGACATTCCTCGCCTGGTTATTGTATATTTGGAGATCAGGTGTAAACGTGTATAATGTTGCGCGTTTATCTACCTGTTTGTGTGCTCAGTGCGTTTTGAAAGACACCGATCAAAGACCATCAGCTGCTTAAGACCAATTTAAGCCTCCAAGGACAAAACAATGTCCAAATATTGCTTTAGAAGCCCCAGGGGATCCCTAGACTTGTTCTTTTATAAGCCTGTCGAGATGATTTAAAGAATGCGAATTGAAATTGGTGTTTTTGAAGGGACACCTGGTCTACTCCCAAGCCGAGAAGTAGACGCTCTGTCAGAAGAAGCTGGACGGAATGTGACAGGGGAGTTATCTCCCCCTACCCCTTGCTGGGACTATTACTGTTGTGTCTGAAATGTCCTATAGAAATGTGACATAGCTTTACTTTAATTTGTTATCACAAGTGTGCTGCTGTGTTGATATTTTGAATTCATTATAAATATTATTCATCATGACTTTATTTGGTGCTCCGAGCAAAATTTATGGTCCCATTTACTATGTAACCTAAACAAATGGCATATTACGTAAACACATGCCAACTTCAAACAAATTATTGAATAAATGACACGTCAGGCGAAATAGGTGTGCGCCATTTGGGCGACTGCATGATCGTAAATGAATGGGCGCCAACTAAACAGCTGGTTTAGCAAATGAACTTCAACGAAAACAATGCTCAACGCAAAGAAATGAAACCCTATCATTCCCAATGCTACAGAAGTGGTATTAGAAAGAACTTTAAACATTTGTTAAACATGCGAGTGAGTGATGGAACTTCTACAAGTAAACGCTGAAACAGCCAAGTCACTCACCGTTGTCCTGGGTAGTAACCTTGGTCCACTGCATATCTAGAACAAAGAATACAGTTTAGGCATTTCACTTATGTCAATTTTCCTTGAAAGGAATCCTCTGAACCTTTTCTTGATTTCCAAAACAAGCACGGAGCATAAGCCAGAGGCAATCATGCCAAACGGATATTGATTAAGTCCCAACAAATACCTGACCGTAGGCGGGACTTTTAGGTCAAGGTCAAAGGTTAACCATATATCAAAGATGGCGGATCGATGTGTATAACTTTATTTGGCCACAGGTGTTTCCAGACTGTCACAACAAGCAAGCTGCTCTCGCACTCCCGCGTTTAAATGAAATGCAAAACCTGAGAAGGATTCCGGCAAATCACAATGATGGGCGTTGCTAGTGGTTACGTCATTAATTACACGTTGTCATATTGATTGTGAATCATTGCTATGACACCAATATGAAATATACCTAATGGAATTGAAAAACATACCGTATCTCAATATGTTTGTCAGGGTAATCGCGCAGAAGACAGCTGTATTTCCCACATAGTCGTTATTGATTGCACGAAGTAGTCGAAATTATATAACAGACATGTGCTTGAACTTGGTTCTGGACTTCATGATCTCACATTTATACCGCTGTAGTGTAAGGGAAACAGATCGGCACGACAGTTTTGTATGTTGTAAGAACAAGCACAGAGCAAGGCACCATCGGTGTCTTACCTGGTAACTAACATCTTGTCGATCACACCAGGTGCTTTGCCTCGACTGACATGATACGCGGAAATCTACATGTGTCAATTGCACTACACACGTCTGTTGACGTGATGTATGGGAAGGCCCTGCAACACGACCCGCTATCTATACACGATACTCACATCACTCAAATGATTTATATGAAAGGTCGTACGCTTGGATATCTGATTACAAAAGCCAAAGTGAAATTTTACGGAGAATAAAACCATCCCGATCAATGTGAGAAAAGAAACTAGTTTCCTTGTGGACAGAATGTAAAGTTACCATAATCACACACGCTTGGATTTCCTGGGATGAATATTGCGCTTATTTTCCACATGGCATTGTATGTGCTTACGTGTATAGTATTACTTTATCTGAATGACACGAGGGTTTTATGCACTTTAAAAGATATTTTATCTTGGGATTGGGACCCAGAATAAGCAGTTTCTAGCAGTTAGGACAATCATCCTGTTTCAGCATGTCTGCATGGCATACTGACGGCAATGACGCTGCGTTAGCTGAAATACGCGATGTTTTAGCAGTTTGAGCAATGTAAAGGGAAATATCGATTGATTGTGGAATTCGTCATGAGTGAGTGAGGTATAATTACACGTTACTATTTAAGCTTATACGTACACAATGTCTTCAGACTCCTCCGATACCCTCTGAACCAGTGCTATCTTTCATATGCCCACTGTTGTCAAATCTTTGAGACATACACTGTTATCAAATCTCTCATGCGTATGCCGTTGTAAAATCGTATGGACATCCACTGTTTAAATATCTTATAGATATACACTGTTAACGGTCACAGAGGTTCAGTGGAGTCAACTCCTACTGATATACACTGTTGTCGGTCAAAAAGTTCGGTGTTGTCAACTCCTGATATATAGGCTGTTGTCGGTCACAGAGGTTCGGTGTTGTGAAATCACACACGTTTTCACAATGATACGCAGTATTTTAAATCTTTCTAATACATATTGTTGCCAAATCTTTCACGCGCAAACTGTGATCAAATCTAAAAGATGCACTCTAAACTCAAAGTTTTTATACGCCCAATGTTGTCGAATCGTTCATATACACACCGTTGTCAAATCTGCCATATAGACGTTGTTGCAAACTCATCCATATACACACTGTCATAAAATCTTCCATATACAGAGTGTTGACAAATCTGTCCCATAGACACTGTTGTCAGATATTATATATACACAATGTTGTCAAATGTGTCATATAGACACTGTTGTCAAATGTGTCATAGAGACACTGTTGTCAAATCTGTCATCTAGACACTGTTCTCAAATCTGTCATAGAGACACTGTTGTCAAATCTGTCATATACACACTGTTCTCAAATCTGTCACATAGAAACTGTTGTCAAATCTGTCCTATAGTCACTGCTATCAAATCTGTCATATAGTAGACTGTCACGAAGACATTGTTGTCAAATCTGTCATGTCGGCAGTGTTGTCAATCTTTCTAATACAAATTGTTGTCAGACCCTCTCAGACACAATATGTGACACAAACCTTACAGATACAAAACAATGTCAAATCTTTCAGATACACACAGCAGGCAAATCATACAGATACACTGTTCTCAAACCCCGCATAGACAAAACAATGTCAACCCTTACAGATACCAAACGTTGACAACCCTTGCAGAGACAAAACAATATTAAATCTTACAGATACTCACTGTTGTCAACCCTTGCGGAGACAAAACAATACTACACACTGTTCGCAAACACTGCAGCCAAACCAATGTCAATTCTTACAGGTACACACTGTTGACAACCCTTGCAGAGACAAAACAATATCAAAATCTCACAGATACACACAGTTCTCAAACCTTGCAGAGACAAACAATGTCAAATCTTTCAGATACACATTGCTCTCAAACCTTGCAGAGACAAAAATGTCAAGATGCATTTTTTTCATCAAATCTCACAAATGTACATTCTTGCCAAACCTTACATATGTTGCTTTCTATCACATATTACAAACGTACACTGATGTCATATTTCACAGACATGCAGTGTTGCCAGTTCTTTAACAACACCATGATGTCTAGTCAAATACCACCCTTCCTGCCGTTTATGTCCAGGTGGTATAAACGGGTGTGTTGGAGACAGGGAAATATTTCGGTGAGTGAACATTAAACCGCCGATTAGGCATCAAAGAAGTCCCGCCAGGTACGGACAGAGGACAGCGTTCTATCTGTCCATGTATCAGTACCTGGAAGGACGTCATTATCGACACCAGCGCCAAATCACAACCATAATCTACAGCGGTATTCCACAACCTACAATAAATGTTGTCTGTGAAGGAAAAGGGAACTACCTATTAATCAAGCGGCGGTGCGCGTGTAGCTCAGTGCTCGTCTCTAACGATGACGTACATTGTACGTACACGGAAACACACGAATCCCGTACGTCTGTCTTATAACACACATCAACATACAGTTTGAACATTAATATCAGATAACTGCATGTCATAACGACAGTGAGCACTTAAGGGTTTTTTTTGTAGCAGCATGACATTTTGCAATTAATGTTCACAACGTAATTCTAAATTCCGGCCGTAAATTGTAAATGAGTAGACAAGGTACACATTTCCAGTCTATACTTTACACAATACCACACAAAACGTAAGAAGTCAGAGGTGTAACATGACCTTATGATATAACAATATATGACAGGTAAGGAGGGAGAGCTGTGTACTAATCCATGTGACCATACACTTACATAAAATACCGTCCACGATCCCATGAATTCCCCATATAATGGACTGGCTTGCCCAAACCTTGCGTTTGTTTCGTGAGAATGGAGACTATTTGGGCTAGTTGATAAAACTCTGGTGGTGTACAAATGTGTTTTGAAATAGTAGAGGAGCGGTCTTTGTCAGCTGTAATTGCCCGGGAACCTATTTTCAATAAGATTCTGCAATCTGTAGGTAAGGTCGATCCCTGTCGAGTGTTGTTGTATCCGCTTCACTGAACATCTTTTGTCAACAAATGAGGAATTCGACGGTCATCATTTTGAATGTAAAATGGCATTCATTTCCAGAAAACGCTCTTCTTCTTCTTTTGATAAATGAATAAATCGCCTCGCATTCTTAGGTCTAAGCCCGTGGCACAAAGTTTAAATATTCAGGCTACAGAAAGACTTTAAATATTTTTTTAGTGTGTTAAACATTGTTCTGTCTCATAAACAGTTTCACCTGTATTTCATCTGACAGCGGGTTCTTGTCATATTTGTCCATGACAATTCGACCCAATTAACTCTCGACTAAAAATAAAACTAAAAATGGCATATGTACATAATCACAAAATGCAACGTTTCCACTATTTAACTACAAACAAGTCTGAAGCTTGTCGACAGAAACACGCAGAGAAATTCAACGATGCAGTATGAACTGTTTCCGTGACTTGCTTGCTTCGTTATAATCGGTTACGTGTGAAATAAGCCAATTGATGAGATATTAAACATGTTTTATCCCATGAACACCCAGTCGACAACACTTGTACATTGACATACACGGTTAGGTGCACACTGGGTATTGTGACACATTGTAGTTGTGACATACAATTTATGTTTGCCTTCATCTCCACCATTATAAAGACCATGCTAGGATTCATGCAGTATAATGGTGACATATGTCATTATAATGAGACCATGAAACAGATGGAGAATATTCGCTACGTTTACAGATATCTACTACAACTACGTAGGTTTAACATTTAGTGGCCGTAACTCTTTGATTGAATCACCATGGCTTCTGACCGTCCTTATTCTGCCGCTGGAATCACAATACTGTCACAGTCAGCTGAGAGATCACTGTTGCGTGCAACGACATCGTCGGCATAGCAGTGACGTCATGTCAGAATAAGATCCGAGGTATCGACGTTCTACTGCTAATTTTAGAAAACCCAAAAACAACAATAGCTAAAACTGGATTGTAATGAGAATTGAGTTTCTTATCCCCCCTAGAAGATCCTCCAAGCTGTTAAATGTGTTAAGGACAAGCTAATTGCATGTGCGTTGATGTGAACTGATGTTTTACTCTGGGATTAATTATTCTTGTACATTTCTAACCATGCAACTACCGTTGAAATTGAAATACGATTGCAAATGGTACCTGGCAAATATATCGCTAACAGATCTGATCCTAGATGACACAATAATACACATGGCTGCTATTCTCACAAAGGGTGTCAATAACTGATATTCCTGGTATCTCTCTGGAATGGCAGCCCTGGAAAACTGTTGAAATATACGGTATGATGTACGTTATTTGGAATGTGCAAATGGGATATTCATGTGTGCCATTCAAAGGATATGACGTAATAATCAATTTGGTAGTAATATACAAGTACGAAATATTAAATTTATGAGCAACACAATGAACCAGTCATTATATAACGAATCAACATAACAAAACAATAAACAAGATAGAAGTCAAAATGTATCAAGCGCATATTTCCGGTAATTGAATCGTGATGTAGTTAGTTTACTGATCAGTATTCTAGCTATATGACCCCGGTCTGTAAATAATTGTGTCTGGACCAGGAAATCCAGTGGTCAATAGCATGAGCATCAATTTATGCAGCTGGGATACGACGACACGTGTCAACCATGACAGCGAGCCTGACCACCGATCCCGTTGATCGCCTCTTACGACAAACATTGGTTACTGAAGATCAATGCTAACCCGGATCTTCACGGATTCCTCGTGCTGCAACATTGACTGTCAGTGCGAATATGTGGCAAGTCTAGATTTCCACAGTTTGAAGAACGTCTCTGTATTCCTTTTCATTATATTTTATAATCATAATTTAAGAACTGTTTATTTCAGAGACTAGGCGTTAATCTACTCAGTTAAACCCCCTACGGCTTACACAACACAGAGTAAACAAGACATGCATGTCGGGTAGTTTCACACCTATAATGTAATATAAATATACCATGCCGTATAGCATCATGTCTTACATCTATAAAAAATATTTGGCGTCATCTATGACTTAATGCGTTAGCAAATACACGTGGCACAAAATGAACAGGGTCCTGGAAGTGTTCCTATAACGATGATGGATCTATGTTTAGATTATAGCAATTATCATGTGGTCTTATGAAAAAGAGGAAACGTGGTTAGTTTACAGTAACTGTCACATGGTCATATGAAAATGATGGGGATATGTTCATATGACAAGGTGGTGTCACCTTTGGCAAGAGGGTTTGTTCAAACTCCCCCCCCCCCTTCAACCCTGCATAAAAATGGGTACCCGGTGGAATAAGTAACTATTAACATTCCAACGCCTCAGAGGCAGCTTGGGTGATCTGGGGTAATAATTATCACATTTTGTGCATGTGACTTGTACGTGGAAAAGGCACATTATAAGGCTGGGCATCATGTGTATGAACCTGGGGTCATGTGTATCCGACACGGGGTATGTGGAAACTTGGCACTGGATATATGACTCGGGGTATAAGGAGACTTGACCATGGATACATGACACGGGGTATGTGGAAACTTGGCACTGGATATATGACTCGGGGCATAAGGAGACTTGACCATGGATACATGACACGGGGTATGTGGAAACTTGGCACTGGATATATGACTCGGGGTATAAGGAGACTTGACCATGGATACATGACACGGGGTATGTGGAAACTTGGCACTGGATATATGACTCGGGGCATAAGGAGACTTGACCATGGATACATGACACGGGGTATGTGGAAACTTGGCACTGGTTATATGACTCGGGGCATAAGGAGACTTGACCATGGATACATGACACGGGGTATGTGGAAACTTGGCACTGGATATATGACTCGGGGTATAAGGAGACTTGACCATGGATACATGACACGGGGTATGTGGAAACTTGGCACTGGATATATGACTCGGGGTATAAGGAGACTTGACCATGGATACATGACACGGGGTATGTGGAAACTTGGCACTGGATATATGACTCGGGGTATAAGGAGACTTGACCATGGATACATGACACGGGGTATGTGGAAACTTGGCACTGGATATATGACTCGGGGTATAAGGAGACTTGACCATGGATACATGACACGGGGTATGTGGAAACTTGGCACTGGATATATGACTCGGGGCATAAGGAGACTTGACCATGGATACATGACACGGGGTATGTGGAAACTTGGCACTGGATATATGACTCGGGGCATAAGGAGACTTGACCATGGATACATGACACGGGGTATGTGGAAACTTGGCACTGGATATATGACTCGGGGTATAAGGAGACTTGACCATGGACACATGACACGGGGTATGTGGAAACTTGGCACTGGATATATGACTCGGGGCATAAGGAGACTTGACCATGGACACATGACACGGGGTATGTGGAAACTTGGCACTGGATATATGACTCGCGGCATAAGGAGACTTGACCATGGACACATGACACGGGGTATGTGGAAACTTGGCACTGGATATATGACTCGGGGCATAAGGAGACTTGACCATGGATACATGACACGGGGTATGTGGAAACTTGGCACTGGATATATGACTCGGGGCATAAGGAGACTTGACCATGGATACATGACACGGGGTATGTGGAAACTTGGCACTGGATATATGACTCGGGGCATAAGGAGACTTGACCATGGACACATGACACGGGGTATGTGGAAACTTGGCACTGGATATATGACTCGGGGCATAAGGAGACTTGACCATGGATACATGACACGGGGATATGGAAACTTGGCACTGGATATATGACACGGGGCATATGGAAACCTAGTACTGGAAATATGACAGGGCAAGGAGAAGTGTACTGTCCGCAACCTGGGAATGCTACTATAAACAGTTGTCTGACACTGACGTTGATACGTCTAATCCTTTCTTGGAATTCTCAATCCCTGAACACTTGAAATAATCTGAAAGTAATGTCTAACCCCTCTGAATTCGTCATCAACATCACAATAAACCTAATTATACTAATGACATCAAGGTTAAATCGGCATTCAAGTTAATCCTATCTAATTCCCGCGAGCAAACAGAGTCAAAGATGTTTAATTAATTTGATGCTGTTTACACGCTAATTGTAATCGGGGTTAAAGAATTGTAACATACAACGACTGAAGTGTTTGTAAGCGACTTTAAATCAATAAAGGCTACTTGTCCCAACGCTATTTTGTTACCCAGATGAACCTTTTAAACAACACAGGTCAGTTCGGTGTGATTTCCAGGACGTTGTTGCCAGGGCAATGACAGTGCCATGACAACAGCGGGATGGAGACAGAATGAGTGGAGGGTCGGAGGGAGGGGGTGTCACTGTCTTGTCAGGTGGACGGTGAAAAGTGAAGTAGGTATGACAACTGGTGGGTGAAGGATGGGCGGTCATCGTGCTGTAGGACGACTGATGACCGGTGTCGGGAAGCGACACGCCAGCTAATGGCCTCTGTACAGTTATTGTTGAAACCGCTGCAGGAGCCGTACACTTGTTGCTTTGACCTCCGAGACAGGTCAGCACTGGCCCGGACACGAGAGAACTCGAGCTTGACCCTCACTTATTCAGAAGTTAGTTTAACAGTCGGTATTATTGTCATGAACCATTCAGTAAACCCAAACAGTACCATGACCCTGTGGGACAACTATAACTATAACAACTATAGGTAGCTTTAGTTCGTCTGCACACATGTGTAGACGCGGGGATAATTGACACAACTGGTAGACGTGAATAACTTTAGCTCAATTACACAATTACATTTACCAGTGAAATATATAAACTATTACGGTTGTACTTAAGGTTTCGAGAACCATGTCCATGTTTAATGATTTACTATTGGAATAGATTATTTGACCTAAATTATGTCCGCGATATTGGCGACGAGAGGCACTCCCAGCTGTGTGGTGCCAAACCTGCAGATTCCACAGTTCACCATTAATCGTGGTCCACATCTAGCTGGGGTCATGTCCAAGACGTCCGACCCACACACATCGTTCTGTAAGAGGACAACTATACACGCATCATTCAGCAGCTAGCAAGACCTGTTTAATTAGTGAATACAGGTACCTACTGAAGCAGTAAATACCGGCTTAAGTTACGTAATTAATCCTGCTTGTTCTTTACACCACTGTTACAGATCTAGTGTTACCAGAGTAGAGTCTTTCCTCAAGCTACACCTTGTTCAACACAAAGGGCTTGGATTTTATCGTAAACAATCTCCTTCTTTTCGAGCCATCCCAAAACGGAGGAACGAGAGAAGGCGAAGGCTTGAAATCAGGTGTCAAAATGGCTCGAGGTAAAGAAATGCGACCAGCGCAGAAGCCTTCGCTCCCACCGACAACCCAATTTATCATCGGGTCTATCTTTTATATCTGCCATTTATTTCGCCTGGGGCAAGCATAATAAAAGCTCCGACTGAAAGCACTGTGATGGGAGCCCCGTTGTAATTTTGCCCTCGTAGACCAGTTTAATGTCTTCTTCACCCCCCTAACCCCCTGCGAGTTTATTTGAATGACAATACGTTGGCGTAGAAACCCGCTGGATGCCATGTGATGGTTTCCACGCCACATTCCACTGGGATGTACAGTCCACCAAACAGGTAAGCGACGCGGCTTAGCGTGGCCTCACCGGCGGCCATGCTTGGTCGAGTCGCGATCAAAATAAACGGAGCCAATGTTGGCTGATGAAGGACTTTCAACAGCCACTTGAAATGCCTCAGTCAGAGAGTCACTCATACGTAACATCCACAACTTGTCTGACCTTGCCAGCCTGACCTCGCTGCCTTCTCAACGTCGTAATCAGAAGGGTTATTGCTATAATTAATTCACACATAAACAGTAATACCCAAAGAAATAAAAAGCTATACATTCCAGGTGTGACAATAATGCATACCAAGACTTTCATCTGGTTGAATATGCTTTCCTGAACCTGTTTGCTTTCGATAGGTTTCATTGTCACTTTGGTCTGCGTCTGTGCGACTCCTGATCGCGGCTGAAGTACAAACTATTCTGGTACGGCAGAAATCTTGGCTGAAGGGTCGGTAGTACAAGCAATATTGTAATTCATAATACATTTATACAGTGAACGTAGCTGAATGGGAAAAGCTTTACAGTTGACACTTCAAAGGTGACAGTCAATACACACAGTATTTAACAAGCAAGGCTTATGGGGGATTGGGGCACCGCGTGGGGAGCGTGTACGTCAGTATTTACAACACAGAAACTTGCACTGTAAGGCATAAAGGCAACATTCACTAACACTCCCATGGAGTGCAATGTCAGAACCTGTACCAGCAATAATACCCCCCGGCCATTCACCGAGGGAGCTGAGCAGGAGTCCGCTCCAAGGGCACAATTGTCACCCCCAGGCCCCTGCCCGTCACCTTCGCTCCTATACAATCTGCCAAAATGGCTGATGACTCTCGCACAATGCTTATCGACAGTAACTACTTTGCTAATAGCTCAAATGAATTCAGGTACTGGGCGAAATTGCTTTTTAGCCCCCTGATGACCTTGTACCACCACTAAGCCTTGAGTCTCTTGTTGTGAAAGGCTCAAATAGTCTACATTCCTCATAAACCATGCACATTTACAGATTGGGTCAAGTTTTTAAATGTCTTTTTCTCTCTAACTTCTCGTTCCAAATCTTAGAACAGAATTCCAGTGTTTACATTCTTAAACGCAGTTCCAGTCTTAAGTATCAACATTACAAATAGGCACACATTATAAACGTTAAAACATACGCATGTACATCCGACACAGAAAACTAACTTTCCACAAGCCAGAAATAAAAACGTCAAACGATTGCCAATTTACAGTTATCCCCTGAACCTAATAGAACAGACTGCAAGATTACGATTTTCACTATCAAGCCTGTCCTCATCTGATATAGTGAAGCACATATCCTGTTTTGGGAGTTCTATAAATACACCTAAATGGTAGGGGATCAACCAGCTAACTAGGCGTGTCCCCTGGGGGTACATCCAAATCCACGGATTACATCCTTCCCGCCAGTAATGACGACATAAGACACACCGATTCCCATTTCAAAAGATAATTTAAAAATCTATTGGTGGTTCTTATTGTCAGCAAAGACAAAAGATGTCTGGCTTGATGAATGGAGCAACTGATGACAGTGTATTCAGAAACGCATGTGTTAAACAAGTTGAGACACCGGAGAGGGAAGGAACACAATATCTTGAATAATGACACCCTGCTTGATGGCTTCAATTGGACCGAACACACAACTGGTATTACTTACACTGGGAGCTGTAGTACCCTGACAATTGACGGTAGTGGTTTTGTCAGGTTAATGAAGGTTGTAAAGACTACACATTCAGAGCAGGATCTTACACAAGATATTACACAGCAGTCAGCGACATATGGGATGATATGTTCTGCAAGATATATGATGCACGGGGTAGACATGTACATACACGTTAAGCGTTTAAAATCTAGTTAAACATCCGTCGTCATATATGCACGAACTTGATTCTGGTGGACTCCATAAACAAGGATAATTATCTTTTAAATAGAAAATGCAGACTTGATTGCTTCATAGTTTTCCATTGAAACCAAATGTCCACCCACTGGCCTATTAAGCCATGTCACCATTCCATATTTCCATAGCAATCCTGAAAACTGCCTGCCCTTACTTGAGTTAGCCTACACAGAAGAGGATGTCGGTACTCAAGGCAAGTGTCACGTCTCAAAACCATATTGTCTTACCCACATGAACCACCCAACCAAATTTGGAACCCCTATGGTTGGCAAAAATGAGTCAAAATCACTTGACAGGACGGATAAAAGACTTGGAGGCGAACATATTTCTACAATTCTCAATAGAAAAACCTTCTGTTACAAAGGAGCTCTTGTCTGTCGAATCAACCCCCCTGCACTTCAATTCTGCTGACAAATCCAAGCTGAGGAACATCTTCTTGTATGTATGCTCGGGCTTATGCTATTGTGGGACGTCTAATACTGCTAGTTGGTTTGGGCCCAGCATGGGTTCCGTGTTGAAAAATTTGATGGCCTAAACATGTGATAGCTGAGCGATCCTGAAAGAGCGTTCGTCACACTAGGGTGAATCTGTCATCATTCCCCCTCATTGCCCAATAGAAACTCTTGAAAAACATTTCTTAAAAAGCTTATCAGCAGATATAGCCTCATATATGCGAGGTTCTGCTTGGCTGGGCTTCTGCAACACACTGCAAATGGTTTTGGATATATTTTATACAAGAAAGGTTAGCCTCAAAAGGAGGAACATAGTTCATTTAACAAAGAAATGCCGACTTGAATTACAATATGGCTAAATGACAGGTTGATCCTATTCACGAGTCACTAGACAAAAGTTGGATAAAGTCCTGACAGGCAGATATATGCCATTACTTGGGGACTGAAGACCGGGTATAGAAGGATCGCCATATTGTTTTCTTAGTGTAGGCCACTTCACCCTCTGTCCCAACGATCAAAGTCGGTCTATATTTTCTTACAGTATCTCCTTCTGAAAGGACTATTTCGTCTAATGGTAACTTGATGGTTTCTTTATACATAGGATGCTTGATGGTTATATACATAGGATGCAGTCGTTCCCCTGTAGTGACAGATTGATGAAGTAGTAGTAGACATTTCACTTGTTCAAGACCATCGTCAAAAAGTGATTTTCTGTTCAGCAGTAGCGAGATGAAACACGCCTCTACTGATGGAGCATGGTAGGATCTGCATGACATAAAAAGTAATCCCAGTCATCTGTTCAGACAATGATCCTTCCATGATAAATGAAGAGAGGGATTAATTGAAAAAAATACTATATTTCCTTGTGTGCGTTCCCTGGACACAGGGGTTGTTGGAGCCCTCAAGTTCCCTGGTGTCTTTATAAACACTGAAAAGCTTACGCGGTGACTGTATTAAACCAATTCCAACAGCAACGACACACATAAAGGTATTAAATATTGGTCAATATTGACACGACGGGCTAGTTCATAAACGCTTGCTGCACTGTGTCAGTCGATCTAGTTCATTGCAATTTTGGTTAACTGCTGTCAGTCAAGCAATAAACAGACAAATTGTTAAATGTATCAGGTGAATGGCTTGCCACTAAATGGAATGTGTGCACTGATGATGTCAAAAAGATGCCAATTACATGCCCATTGTTAATGGAAACAGACACAATAGCATTTATGCTGGATATTGTATGTTTTCCCAATACATCTGTTCCCTGTCTGGCTTTCACAGAGTTGATGTATGCAGCGATATTTCAAATACAGCACATTCCAAGTAGATGATCATTAGGTGGAGAATAACGGAATCGCGCACGCTTGTCAATTGAAATACCACCGACATGTTTCTGGACAATAACTTTAACTAACAACTATAAACTATTTATACTTTATACCATTGTACATTGCACATCACGGCATGTTTCAGTAAAAACAAGAGCTGAAACGTCTTCTTATCCCCGATTTGTTCAGAAGTATCAAACATACCGAACATAAATCATCATACCTTGCCCACAGCTAGAAATGGTTGTCTCGGTAATTTCCCCCATAAATGATGAACGTAGTTTAAGTAACAATCATATGGAAATTTAAGCCGACCACAAGGAGAGGTGTTGTGTCCTTTACTATTAACTGTATACAGACACAGAAGAGATACGTTATAAATAAGTTATTATTCTTGGCCGCTAGGCAGCACTTCAGGGCTGCTTGAGTACTGGTGTTTTCTTCCCTATTATTCCCTTCTCACAAACAAACCAGCAGTAATTGTCAATGGAGATGACACAACAATTGTGACTTATTTATTCATGGGAAATATGGTTAATAATTCAGGTATTTCTCCAGGGACCCGTAAGAAAGTAGGCGACTGTTGCACCTGTCAATTAGAGTAAATTAGCAACACGCCGAAGTGTCTCTTGCCTTCACATATGAAAAGGAGGTGCGTGTTTATGTGAAATGTATCTATATATTTTGCGAGACACACAAGTTGAATGGCGATGTCCTCGAAATGTATTTAAAGTTTATGTATGATAGAGAGCTGAATTTAAATGAAACATATTTAACTTTACACACATGTATAAGTATGTTGACTTTGTAAGAACTGTTAGACACTTTAAAAATCCGTATCTGAATGAATGTAAATGGGATAAAAATACTGCATCAACTCAAATTATTAGGATGTCAACAGAGGCTGTAGATAAATCATTACTTGCAATCCAAGTAATATCTCGACAGACAGAAAGTCATTAAAATACATTTCATCATGAAAACTTAATGTCTTCATTTGTGATGTTTTATTGCCTACAAGTTAAGAACACGTTAACAGTCTCGTTATTATTTGATCATGGTACCAAAACAAATTGAGATCGATCATCTACTTTCAATGGGATTAATTAAAGAATAAACATTAAACAGGATCGGTGGTCTAGTGATGCAGTATCGATCATGTCATCAATACCAAAACTATGTTCTGGAATTCACGCTTCGAAAGTCGTGATCGATTTGCTTCGGTTTGATCTTGTTGGGGGGTAATGTCCGTTTTTTAGCAACATACAGAGTCTCATTATCACCCATTAATAATTTCACTCAGCACACTTGAAGGTGTCTATTGCGGTCTTTACGATAAATGTCTATTTCAGAGGTCTAAACATATTCCGAAATATTTATTTTCACAATGTGACGCCAAAGGAATTGTCTTAGATTTTGCGTCATAAACATCAGCAACGTTCATGTCACGGGTTAATGGTCGATTTCATAATATGTTGATAGCAACTTCCCAGTTGTCAACAGTGATTGGTCTGCCAGCAGCTTACGGATATAGGTTTGTCAGTGTAATACCCAACATTTATAATCAATGCAATCTTTGAAACGAGTCACTTCATGTTGACGGCTCACATTTTCAATTACAATTCAGTGCTAGACTGGTCCCGAGACACAGGTTAAAACTATTTTAAAGTATGATGTCCACAGCGAATGTCATCCCAGTTCGATAGGTGTCACTGGGGACACTGAAATCGACAGGAGAATCGATGTGTCATACTGATTCATGCCCCAGACATCCTTGCTGGGAACAGCAACATCTAGCAGATTCTCTCATATACTTCCCATATCACACATCATATACATGTGGCTGTGTTTACCAGTTAGAAACTACAACAGTGTTTGTTAACATGCAAAGGTATTCGTGCGTTTTACATCTAACAGGGGTCATAGTTCATTCATCAACATGAAGGAAATGTGCCTGCTTCGGGACATGTAGATTATCACAATAAAGTATTTTAGACCGTTCGCCTTAATCCAGCCAGTGGAGACATCAGACCGAGGGAGTTGAATTTATTACATTCGTGGCGTTGACGTGTAAATTAAAATTCAGCAAAAGGGGGTAAAAAATAGAGCATTATGTTAGATTAATGTACGGTATGTCTGAATGTCTCTTGATGTGTTAGCGAATATGTAGAAGGTGACAATGACAAATACTCATATGTGAAAGTACTCGTTCCGTACATAGAGATCCATGCACCCAGCAAATGGAGTCAGTGGTTCATGCTTCATATACTAGCAGTTCTTCCAAGAGACCAGAGGTGACCAGCAATGACCAGAAGTCACCGACACAACATACTGTGAATATGCTTTAATAACGCGCTAAGCCATCAACAAATTTCTTTTAATCATTCTATTTGAGTTGACCTTACGTACGCCCTTGGCTTTGGCCAAATAGGTCTCATCGCACCATGTAACTTTAGCAGATACAAATCAAGTGTCAGGTAGAAATAAGAAACGCTAAAGCAACCCTAGACGGTAGCATTTAACCATAAACGTTTTACATATTTAATATAAACTAAACAGGTGACATAAACCATGGCAACACATTAGATTGCGAATACCTTCCACACGTGGGGTACCCGTAGGTCAGGAATAGCCCGCAGCGAACTGATAACTATGTCGACCGTCCCGTGTCATCTGCAGTCAACAGGGCACGGGATAATGTATAACCCTGTATAACGCCTACTTCGTATACGAATCTTGTAGAATACCCTCGCGTTACTGAGGATTTATAAACTATATGAAATGGTACCTTACGATAGGAGGTTTCACATTTAATCATCTTTTTTCAAAATTAAGTAATTAAACAAGAGACACGGGCACACTAAAATGCAAAGGTAATGTCTGGTGGGGTGTAAATCTATACAGCATGTCAGTGGGGAACACAGCATTACCAGATAAGACAATGTATGGAGAAAAGAGGCGTTAATGTGAAGAGAAGTGGAACGCATCTCGACGGTTCATCACAACACTAAGATGCATGGCAGGGTGCAAGGTGAGATGAACTCAATATATCTACCTTGTTTCTCCATAGTAATGTTGGGCTGGGTTGCAACTTGATTCATTGTAGCGTTTTCTCTCGCTTGAAATTGTAGGTTCCACTCAATCTTGGGGAAATAACATGAAAACAGGGGATTCATCAAAATTGTCAAGCCAACACATCGCTTTGAAATTGACATGAAAAGGTAAGGTAATACACAGCTACTGACAAGTTTTTTACGAGAACACGTCTCATGATATCCTCTTTGAATAACAAGTATAAAAACACTCTTCAAATTTACGAAAATATGCAACTATGATATTTCCCATATAAATCCATTATTTTGTTATCGGTTAGGAAATAGATATTATAAGAAAACATCAATTTGAGAAATGTCTTGTGGAATACAGAATACAACTACATGTGTAGAAAAATCGTCATAAAAACAAACTTTCATAAATAAGCATTTCAGAACTCATATGACATATCCCAAATCGACAAATGTTTCACTTCACTCAAAATTAATTTGATTTAATTTTGAGTAAATAAAATGAAGTATTCCATGACAGTATGGTAGTGAAAGTTGTATATCATGTTGTTTCAAGGCAGTATTCTATGTAGTTGTACTTACCGGTGTCAACATGGTGCATAAGTAAGATGCTACAACAAAGGTAGCATATATTAAGATGAAAGTAATCCGTGGTATGTAACTCCAAGTTTATCACGGGCTTCTGGGGTTATGAGTATTTAACACCCCAATCCAGACGTGTATATCACAAACTAATATTGCCAAACCAAATACGCGATAGGACAAGAGTGTTTACTTGCAGGCTATCTTAAAGAAAACTCAGCTACCAACTGAGAGTAGATGTTGTTCAACTGCGATAGGGTCGGGTGTCCGTGTCGCCCTAGCACCATGCATATGTGACGAGAGACAGACTGAACTGATGCAAGGACTATCCTGACGTTGACAAGACGGCGATTTGCTGCTTGAGTGCCGATTCAGGGACCGTGGCGAGATATTACGAAGCAAAGTGAAAAACACAGGACATACCTTTGCCTTCTTTATTGGGCTGCGACATTATAGGCTTGAGTGAGCGAGGGTCGACGGCTTCTCTCTCCGTCCTATTGGTTGTCTGACTTCTCCCTTCCTTAACCAAGTGTAACAGCTGAACGCAGGACAAGTCCTCAATCACAGCTAACACTGTCCATACGCCACACACAAGCAGCCCGGGGACACCTGAAACAGCCCCTGGAGAGTAGAGGACAACTCCGGATCTAACTCACGCACCAAGGTTGGAAGGAAAACAAGCTTCCTAACCCGTCTCCGACTTCAAGTTACAGGTGTATTCCCACCCACCTACCTGTGTTTACCTGTTCAAGTTGTTGATCAAAGGGGCTGCCGCGATCCACGGCTGACTGGCGATACTTTATCGATATAACTATTCCAAGACACACCAGCTCCTACCCGCAAGTCTTGGACTGAGCTACAATCTCGTGTCGGCCAGCTTGTTGCTTCTAGTCCTTACAAGGATTGTACCCCATTGTATCACTCGGCCCTTTTCCCCGAGTCATGCATATTAAAAGTTGTTCCCGGACCGTGATTGGCCGAGCGTATCGCGGGCGCCATAAGCCGCCTCTAGCCGAGCCGTGCTGGAGTTGAAGCAAAGGCGACATACCTTTCAAAACCGAGGATTTCTATTCCCAATCAACCTTTTCTTGCCTTTACAGCTTACTATAAACTAAGTTTATTCGCTACTCGTGCTTTGATGTGTGTTGTGTAGCCTGTATAGGTATATTATTACGCACTATTTGATACAAGACCTGCTTCATGTATTCCTATTCCTTTACCCTCGGGGGAGATTTGGTGACGTGGTATATACTGGCGTGTTCGGTGAAACTTAACAAGCAGTTAGCTACAGTTTCGAGATGTCCGCTTTGCTTATACACATTCGTGTACAATAACTGGCTGAAATTTACCGCTGTGAATATACCTATGTTGGTCGCGTTAAACGACTTCCCAGGTGTGTCTTGACAGCTTGCACGGGACGGGCTACCTGTAGTGAAACCAACAAGATATGTCCTATAACCACCTTTAACTGATCGACGAGGCACATTAACCCTAGCTTCACACCAACTGGAGACGACTGCAAGTAACCAGCAACACGGATGTTTCGGGGTTTCCAACTGACATCACGAAATTGACATAGCTGATATATTCCATATTATTGACCTATATTATTGTAATCTCATAACCATCAGCTGCCAGTGTTAATGTCTATGTGTGACAGGTGATAAACATGGTCAGCTTTTTTGCAAGCGCATATATTTTATTATGCGCAGGATCTGTTTGGTCAATGATATTGAAATGAGATGTAGAACTGCTTAGACAAGACACCACGGAGAAACATTGTCGTGCAAGTGATATTCAGTTGCTTTTAGAACTGAGATCAACAACTGTACAGCTGACATGAACATGGTGTGTACAACTACAGATTCCTGTTTATACAGCATTCAGAACCAGTATCAACACATCCTCCATTAATCGCTACTGTAAATGTGATCAAGTGGCAAGCGAAGTAATTAAAGCAATGCTGAAGCTGTCGTTTCAGAATGTTTTCCTAGCTACAAAAACATACCTGCAATTACTACAACTTGTCAAACCCTGTCAACATTCCGTCACTCAAGCGCTAAGTACCACTATTGTCTCACAACCATAGTAATTCTCCATTCAGGTAGTTTGGGGAGCGCAGACTGCCTCTGGCTGGGCGAATAGAACCACTGATACCCCCACCCCTGCAATCTACCCTGCCCCCGTAATTGTACCCTTTTTTAATGCTAGCCAACTGTTATCCCGCCCAAGGCATATTTAATTTCAGTGATTATGTCATCAATTTTCTATTTACGACCACCAACCAACATACCTATCTATTTACTGTTAAACTGACCCGTTTTCTGAGATTTGTGCGGAAAAGTAATTTCAGAAAAAAATGACGCAAGTTTAAAAACACGCACCTCCTCATGCATATATAGGGCAAAGGAGCTACGACATATTCAAGGGGTAATATGTTTATCTGAAAAATAGTTTTCAAACTTGTGACATTCGCGACCTATAATTTACGTATTGAAATCATATGCGTACCCCTAAGTGATACTGACAACATAAACATGCCACACAGGACCAACACTAATCACAAACGAGGCTGCGTCTTAAAACCTATTTTTATGTTTTCCCCCACCCCACGAAAAACAAGTCCATACCACTCCCCTTCCCCCGGGGTAAAGAGGTCAACTGTCATCTTGTTTATGGGATATTCTCGAGGTTTACTCGTGTTTTCACACCCGGGCTAGCTAGCCCTTACAAATGCAACGTACAGCGAAGCCGTGGAGTACAGTTATTACTAAAACACTATTGTGAGACTATTCTATTTCTGGATACAATAACGACCAGGCCGCTCAAAGAATTTGCAATTCATTTTGAAGAGGGAAACCCCCCGAAGTGAGAAGCCAGCTGAATAGAAATATTTGATCACGGAGATATATTTGCCGAATAGATGTTAGTATTTCGACGAAGTGGAGGCCGTCGTTTCTCAACCATTGAAAAAAGCCTCAACACGTCTTTCGCTCTTTTGTTAATAGAAGAGAATTGTGAATTAGAAATTGTTCCCACATTTGGTGTCAAAGTATGATGTTGACATTGTAGATAGACTGTGTGAATACATGTCGATTTCACACTTCAGTATGTTAATAGGATTAGCGGATTAGCATGAATTTTAATTTTGCGTATTCTACACTAAAAACGTGTTTATTGCTTTTAGAATCAATAAGGAAAGTCGTCTTTTCATTGGATTTTATATGGCGCTTTAAAAGGTGAATTGAAATTGCTTCATAAACTCGACAACAGACTGAAAAAAATGAACAGTAAAGAAGAGTGTTGAAGAGTGTATCCTGTATTGAAGAGCGTATCCAGTACTGAAAAGTGTATCCAGTGTCGAAGTGTCAATTCTTATTGAAATGTATGTCAGCTAATTATTTTAACGCACTAATTAAAACAATCTAGTTGATATATTTACAAACAGATGTATATATTTCTCATTACATCACCTCTTCTCTCTCTCTATCTCTATCTCACATAAAACACAAAATTGTGCATTAAAGAAATTGACTATTAAATATTTTTTGAAAGTGCAATGTATTATTTCTAACACTTTTCATCTAAAAAAATAGTAAAAAACTAGAACTTAGTAATTCTACATGTGATACACTGACGAGAGAAAAATGAACAATTACACATAGGGGATCAATGTATGACTCTTCACCAACAGTCGTCAATACATATGTTATTAAAAAATCAGGACAGAGATAAGTCTACATAATGACGGCAGAACTTCAGCCGGTGTGGACCTACATTGTGCTTGTGCTATCCAATGACACTGAAAGACTTGAATAGATCGAAAACACCGTGCCCTTGATACCCTGTGGCCCCGGGCAGACATATCGCTTATATTGGTGTATGTTTGAAATGTTTTAGCTCGTTACGTACTTGTTTTTTCTGAATAAAACAAAGCAACAAAACAAATAAAAGTTAGTGGTACGTTATTGGAGTTTTTGCGAGGCATATTACATAGTTTAAAAATCATCGCATGTTCCCAATATTTTTAACAAAATACTCAACGATATGTTGATTATATAAATGGAAGCAAACACCAGTAATCCAATATACATATAGTCTTAAGAGAAATAGAATTCTGAATTATTAACATAATCGATCACGCAAGACACTCGTTTGTCAATCAACCGTTCTCGGAGAGACTGTGAAGGTATTCGGAGCTGGAGAAACATCTCCGACACGTCTTGTTAGCACGGGCGTGCGTGATGGCTGCGCATATCGTGCGTGAAATGACCAGTCGAGCCGTTTGACCGTGACTAACATGCTACTCTAAACCGTTGACTTTCACGCCGTTCATAATTTTGTTCATACAGTATGAATGAGCGACAGACGGGTTTGTAATAGCTTCCTACATGCCCGGCCGTGACGCGAGACAGTTGCGTGCCTTTCTCAGTATCCTGGTCCCATTAATACATAAATACCACACTTAGCCAACTACAACCAGCCTTGTGATAAATATATACCGAGAATAATAAGTTAAGCGCCAGCCTATTCAAAACTAAGATGTGAAGTTGTGAAAATGTTAGGCTGAACTAATTGGGAAGACCAATCCATACTTAGACAAGGTTAATCTGGTAACTGTTTTAGGGATGTCATAATCAATGGTATTTACAATTAAAGGAAATATTGTTACAGATAAGATGACACTACTTTTTAAACCAAATAATAAATATTCCTTTTGTGCTTATTCAAGACTATTAAATTTAGGTTTCACTTGTTAAAAGTGACAATTATGTGACCATATAACAGTCATTTTTGACTTTCAGTTTTCAAAAGAAGGTAACCTTTTGAGGAAAACAAGCGCATGCATCTTGTTGAAAGTAAAAGATAATTTCCATTACGGTTTTGTTTTTAAACAAAAGTGCTAAACCAAATTATGATAGGAAATCTTTCAGAAAAAAACGGGCTATGTGCCAACCTATATTTTTGTAAAATATACTGGGTGGCGCTTAACTTTTTATTCACGGTACATTTGAAAAAAGTACATTAAGCAGAAAAGATAAATCTGCTCTGTGAGAGGCTTACTATGGTGCAATAAAAATATACATATACAATACCTGACTGGCTGTACCATATCGACACTGATCTGCTGCAGTATTTCCAGGAACAGCATGTCAATAATATTTGCCACCTGGCTGTCCTCAACGACGCATGCCAATTCCTTGGCGGTTCCAGTATGCTTCATGTACAACACTGTACAGCTTCACAAACAAGCTGTTTTCACCCTACATAGAGGAATAGTTAATCCTCGATAACGTGAACTGCAGACTACAGTTACGGTCAGACAACAAATATATATGTACATAGCTACGTCCAGAAAACAATATAGATACGTCCGGGCAACATATATGGCTACGTCCAGACAACAATATAGATACAAGACAACATATATGGCTACGTCCAGACAACAATATAGATACAAGACAACATATATGGCTACGTCCAGACAACAATATAGATACGACCAGACAACATATATGGCTACGTCCAGACAACAATATAGATACGTCCGGGCAACATACATATGTGTGTAGCCACGTCCAGACACCATATACTAATGGGAACAAATATGGCAACACATGAAAGTACAAATATTCCAATATTCATTTCCAGGTTTCTTCACAAGGTATACATTCCACTGTGGGTGAAATTCTGGAAAAAGATAGGAACACTTTTATTTTCATGTGTTCCCTTATTTGTTTCCATGAGTATATGCACATCCAGGCGACAAACATGACTACCTATAAGATTCGTAATATTAAAAAAAACACCCCGTTGATCAGAACAAAGACAAACATATTCATCTTGATGAATGAGATTTTTGTACATGTGTTGACAACCCCAAGGCAACGATAGGTCTTCGCTATCCAACAAAGGGTGAATGACTGGGGAGGAAACAGTTTATTATCTCCGTGTCTCTTTAGATATAACCTATAAAACTTATAAATCAGTATTTATGTAAAGACTAAATTACACAGGCACAATGGAGGAGTGTACCTCACTTTGAAATTTGTATCCCCTCAATTTAACGACAGAATATATGTACAGGCATCATGAAGCTTTGCACTGGGCACAACCTGCACATTCTCTTAGAAAAGCAAGAAAAAGTAAAACCATGGTTACACAAAACTATACATAAAAAGACAACAATATACTCAGACAACTGAGGAGTTTCAGTACAGAATTATGGTAGCTGATTTGGGCTTTCTCGTCTCGCGTTGTCGCTTTCTCGTCTTGCGATATCGCTTTCTCGTCTTGCGATATCGCTTTCTCGCATCCAGATTTTAAGGCGAGAAAGCGATGGTCCAAATCAGCCACCATACAGAATAGTACTGACAAAAGATTGCCTAAATGCCACTTATTAGAAGGTACTCTAATAGGCATATTTCTTTGTAGACGATTTTTGATTTATATTAGCTCGGTTTATCTATGTTTTGCCACCATCTGCAACAATGTGCGGTGTACTGAAACGCCATGGTCGATGCTATTTCATGTTTCTTACGTGCTCGGTGAATTACATTTTGTATTTTGTATGTATCTTTGCTTCGATTTATTTGAATTGAACTGTATGTTCCGAACTATTGGCCCGCGGTCTCAAAACTACATCTTGTATTCAGGACAGTATAACAACATCATCACTTTTACATCAGAGCATGACGGGATGTTTTATAACTTACAGGTTTTACAACTTGCAGTCATTACAGGTAAACCTTAAACATCCAATTATGGAAACACACGAGACGAGAAAAGAGTGACCTTTGTTAGATGTATGTAGTATGTTCCAGATATACTGTATATTATGTTATTACACTCTGCTAGGAAGTAAAGGGGATGGACATATAGTGTTCATTCTGTCCTTCCGTCCGTCCCGAAACTTTGTCTGGAGCACATCTCTTAAAGTTTACATGCTAGGTTCACTAAACTTCACACATATGTTGACCATTACCCATAAATGTGTCATTTACTTTTTGAAGTTTTTCAGAATTTTGTTTGGTGCTGTTTCCATGGAAACACTTTTAAATATGTATGAGGGTTTTGTCCGGAGCATATCTCTTAACGTTTTCATACTAGGATCACCAAACTTCATGTACATGTTAATCATTACTTATAGACGTGCCTTTCATTATTTTGAAGTTTTTCAGATTTTTTTGTTGTTTCCACTGAAACATAATTTAGTTAAACAGTAGATGGCAAAACTATCATCTGACATGTGTATAAAGTTTAGCAGAGTCAACGAGAAAGTCTTGTGAGCTGCTGATCCTTGTTACATTATATATATCAATATCAGCCATTTCCATGTCGAAAAGTTGGGGTATGTGAACTGTGCTCACTTCTACACTTGTTTTCATAGCATAAAATTATTGAATATATAAATATAAAGAGAAGCAATATTCCAGCTATATAGCAGTGGTTTAAATAATCGAGCCTGGACCAGACAATCCAGTGATCAACAGCATGAGCACCAGTCTTTGCAATTGGAAACCGATGACATGTCTCAACCAAGTCAGCGATCCCTACCACCCGATCCCGTTAGTCGCCTCTTACGACAAGCATTGGTCGCTGAAGACATATTCTACACTGGAGTTTCACGGGTCCAAAGTAACAAGACAGTGAGCACCATTAAAGTAGGAAATATGCATGTTATGTGCTCAGTTAACATGACCATAACAAACAAACAAACAAACAAACAAACCTGAAGTTTATGAATTACAACTAACGTCAAAAGATGGATGATGGATCTCAAGCAAAGTTAGTTATGCTGTCTGAGCTTATAAATAATTAGTGTCTCTTTGTATAACGTTAGTGGAGATCACTGATATCGATGGGTGCCTGTACTGTCTGTCCACGGTCAAGCTCAGCACACTAACATAAGACTAGTACCTCATGGTACAGAGTCAACATTTGTCTGTGTGAACCAGTTAGGGGTGCACTGTCCACCTCGCGGTTACAAGCATGGTTATGGTGTATACAAGATGTTACAACGCTCTAATTACTTCGCACAATATTAGAATATTTAACAGAATAAGAAAAAGCTGTATTGTATTTCGTTAAATATAAAATAGCTGCACAAAGAAATAATTTGATTTTCACTACCGTTTTCTGGTACAGTGGCACCAAGAGGATTAAACGTAAACAAGCAATTATGTACTTAAAAGTCATAAGAGTTTCAGCTAAACCCATTATAAAATGTATATATGATTTATCAAACACTGATTATGCAAACTGTCCTAAAGAGGAGAGCTTGCCCCGACGTACCACTATTAACTACAACTGTAAAGCGTTCATCTAACAAACAAACAACGCGGAAGACACGGTCAAGTCCAAATAGGCAGTTGCATGAGACATCATGTTTTGTGATTGGTCAGTAAACAATATTTTGTAAACGTCCTCTGCATGTCCACCAAAATATTGGAAAACTTTCCTTGAGATCCTGAATGGCTTTAAGTCGCTCTTCTTCGAGGAAGGAAATACCATTCTCAATCTTTATTTAAATATAAAATACAAAAGAAGCCGGTTTCACAGTTGCCCTATATATCTTTTGTTAGTAAGCAAATCAGCATGAGAGCATTTACTATTTCACCTTTGAGGATCTCAGATGTGCGATATGCCTGAAGTTGAAGTTAAATTCCAATCCGCGAGTTTTTGCCAATCCGCGATGAATGTATGATTCACATGCACAAAAAGACACGCAAGAGTGAATGAGGGAGTTTAGTTTTACGCCGCAATCAGCAATATCCATGCTATTCCTGCGACAGTTTGTAAATAATCGAATCTGGACCAGACAATCCTAAGATCAACAGTGTGAGTATCGGTCTACGCCATTGGGATACGATGACAATTGTAAACCAAGTCAACAAGTCTGAAATCCCTTACCCGTCAGTCGCTTCTTACGGCAAGCATGGGTTGCTGAAGGTCAATTCTTACGCGGATCTTCGCGGGTCAGACAAACACGAGTATTTTTAAACTTGCTGATATTCTTACATCAGTGTCTTATATTCAAATTTGACAGAGATTGTATCATCCAAGGTGTGCAGCATTTCACATTTGTTGTGCCAGTAAACATCATATGACATTCACTTTGAATTACTTGCTGAAACAGACCTGAACCTCTGAAGACAACGGCGTAATGGCATTTCCGGCCTTCACGTCATGACACGAAACGCCTGATGGGTCAACGGATGAACTTTTCTCTTTAGTTTGCCACGTGTGTCAATGATATACAAAACCCAAAGATATTTTGACACAATTAGGCTATTCTTGGTTCTCGTCTGAGCTTACCAAAAGATCAGTCTATCATGGCAGTAGCACTGCTGACAGATGTATGAAGAGATTAACATTTGATTGTTTGGAGGTACTGTGCTATTCATTGAAGAGAGAGTTATAATAAATTGAAATGGGTGAACAAACAGCGTAGCCAGAAGTTGTTTAACACTATCCCATGCTCACCTGAAACACGGCTGTGCTCGTGGAAGAAAGGTACACCCTATACTTACAGGACAAAAAGAAAAACGGAACTGATTATATACTGTTGTACAACAAATCAGTCCTTAAGATGTTCATGCGAAATCTATAGATTATCATTATGTATCCATCTCTTTATAGTGCGGCGCTAAAGTAATGACAAGGCCCATTTACAGCGATTGCCATTTGTTTAATCACAAGCAACAACCAGATGGATTAAGCATGTTAAAGGTTGTGGTCTACATTAAGCAGCATGTACCTACAGTGACCTACATTAAGGAACATGTACCCCCTGTGATCTACATTAAGGAACATGTACCCCTTGTGACCTACATTAAGGAACACGTGCCCCCAGTGACATACCTTAAGAAACATGTACCACCAGTGACCTATATTAAGAGCCATGTACCCCCTGTGATCTACATTAAGAAACATGTACCTCCTGTGACCTACATTAAGAAACATGTACCCCCTGTGACCTAAATTAAGGGCCATGTATCCCCGTGAGCTACATTAAGGAACATGCACCAAATGACCTACATTAAGGAACGTACCCCTGTGACCTACATTAAGGAACATGTCCCCTCGGTGACCTAACTAAGGAACATGTACCCCGCACCTGATCTGCAGAAACTGTGACAGTACACCCGTCTTCATCTTTTGTGAATATAATACAGCATGTAGTTTTATAACAACTGCCAAGAAATGAAACACCCTAAGAATCAAAGTTGTCATCATTCTCTCGCTACACATTGCTAACTCAAACTGCTAACACATTCAGGTTTTCTACCTAATTGTTTCATTTAAATAAGTTACGATGAAATAGAAAACAGCTTTTGCACACATGAAAAAGATGCAGGCACACGACTTCCATTCTGCATGTGTTTGTACAGATTTACAGACAAAGAGGATTTTGCAGCTACATCATGTGGGCAAGATATATTCGGATCCAGGCAACACAAACTTGTGACTGACGGCATAGGAACCATTGAAAGTTGAAAGTGCTTATGCAGAAGAGATCAAGGCTTACCCAACCCACCCTGTTTTACAGGTAAAGAATGTAACCCATATTTCACTAAATAAACCCAAGTTTTATAGGAAAATAATTTAACCCACATTTCAGTCCGTTAGCTCAAGCATTATAGGTAGAGCGTCTACACACATTTCAGCCGTTTATACGCAGTTTTACCGGCAATTAATATAGCTAACATTTCACTCCGTCCGACAAAAATATTGTAGGTGAAGAAATTAATCCAAATTTCATCCCGTAAGCCCAAGTTTTATAGGTAATGAGTTTTACCCACGGAGTGAGCAAGATTGAGTCATTCTGCCCTAAGCCTTGCCATATTGGTTCACAGATAAGGAGTATCACTCAGAACAATGGAACTGGATAACATTTGTTTTCAACACCACTATGTTACAATTCAAAACTGGAGTGATAATTTAGTGTGGAATTCGATACAGTCGCTACATTTGGCGCATTGTGATGAAGGCAAGATTTGGGGAATAGTGGACAGGGCCGATAACTCCACTCCAAGCTGACGCAAAAATGGAACAAAAATCAATAACGGTACAATTTTTGGATCTGTGTTGAGGTCCACCGAATGACATTGTCACTTTTACATTTACCTTGACGTGCAGTCTGCTGGACAGACACGAACTGAATATACGGAACGGGTGATGTGTGCAAATATGTGCTCTTGGCTCGCATGAAAATGGGTGTGAGACGACCGATCTCCTGGCTGGCTGTCAGTCGAGGTTTTATACATTCATCAGCACGAAGCCAGTGTACACCGCTGATATGAAGTTGAGATATACACATTGGCAACAGGTGTGTCTTTGTAATTAGCATATCATCACCAAGGCCAAAATTTTATACCAGTCGCAATGTTCGAGGACAGACATTTTATTACTCAATGTGACATTTAGAAAATGATCATTAACTCGATCAAACGAACAATAATGATGTTTTCCAATCTTTTTCAAAAATAATTATGAAAAAAAAAATGTTTTAACTTCCTCCACAACTTATTACAACATCACCACCTGAAGCGGACAAGATGCAAAACGGAGACTTTGATAGCCACAATACTTTATCCTAGCTAAAATTACTTTCTGTAATTTAACGTAATTTTTATTTATCCCCGGAAGAGATGGAACGTTTGGTGAATAGAGTCTGTATATTAGTTTTACAGACTCAAACTAACTTTACAAGCATTCAGTATTGCTCTTTCATTTCACGTTTGTCTAGGAGAATGTTACACATGTTGAGAATTGACAAAAGACATTTAGAACACTCGCTATACACTAACTTAACTTCAGAGGGTGTAGGGTGGATGGGGGCTGGGTTCGGGTGAGGGTGGGTGGAGGTTTGTGTTCGAATGGAGTGAATAGAGAAGGGGATGGCAATGAGTGCTGGATGAATATGATAAAGGTGGGGTGGGGGTTGGGGTGGGGGGAAGGCTGGGGAAAGGGGGTATAGGTTAGGGGGAGTGTCCTCATGAAAACCCCTAATGTGGCACCCATTCTGTCGGCGTTTCGAGTTTACAGGATGTTTTACAAAGAGGAAAGCGCAAATAATTTGTAGGAATAACATTTCATAAGAAATCGTTTATCCGTGCAATTGTATAGGCCCATACAAGCCTCCCAGCAGGAGGCGGCTTCATGACATGTATATTGCATGACTCACTGGGAAACATGGCAGATCCATCATGAAACATATGTGAACATTGTCCCGTCCCCGGCACTCATTGTCCGTGATGGTATCAACACTTGCTGCTGCTGCTGTTGCTGCTGCTGCTGAAGGGAGCTATCCTGACATTCAATGCACTCAATACCATCAACACATTATTTTCAAAACCGTCTTGATCACCACCACCATGGCTCTCACCATCTAATATAACACATAACGCCGTGTCAGTTGCAATTTATTGTGAGCAATTTGAATATTATTTGTCAGTGGTGATATTGTTATGATTCGAAAAGTTGTGCAGCACAGGAGGCTTATGAAACATAATTTTTGGTATGTTCAATAAACGCTCAAACTGGAATCTAAACAATAGAAGCAATAATTGTTATGATGTCTACCTTTACTAAGCCCAAGGAAAGTGAACATCCATATTAAGATTCTAAACAATGGCCGGAAATAAATGTGGTGCACTAAGGACTAACGTGAGAATTTTGAAGGCGAGTAGTAAAATGTTAACCCTTGACAAAGTATGTGCAAGTGGTTTTGATAATAACAGATACGTTCATGTGAATGATTAATTCTAAATGATCTGAAATACCAAGCGACTTCTGCCACGTCGTTCCACAACAGATTGTGTGCGAGAGCAAGTCGTCTCCTGTCATTAACCAAATCGCTTATGACAAGGTCTCGTGGATGGCATCTAGGCTGTCATGGCAGTTTCACCATCCAGAAGAAAGCAAAACGATTTTCTTTTATGAAAGTGAACAAAAGGTTATTGGTCATCAGGTACTGTGGATAGACTCGCCGTATCTCTCGCTGAGCTCTCCACAAGCGCTGCAACTTGTCTGCATTCAGCCCAACAATCAACCACTGTAATTATCTGAATGTTTCCTTTCCGGGTCTCTAGGGTCAATACTGAAAACATGGCAGGCCATTTAACGACTGTCTTCTTTTCTTATTGATTTCTTATTTTCGTATCTACCTTAAAATGGATCAAAACTGTTTTATGACATTTCAAAATAGGTTTAGATATGTTTATCTGCCCTGGGTATTTATTATCAGATTAAAATTTATTACAGTAATTCTACTCATTTTGTTAACTGAAATGTTTGAGGTTGCAAGGTATGCATTCATGCTTTTCGAAATACGTAATAATTGTCAGTGATTTTAAATAGGACGTAAATACATGTTCATGTCAAATAACCTCCCCGTGAACTGTAAACGTTCCCAGAACATTTCAATCGCAAATTATACAGATATGTAACACCAGGAGAGAGAGCTGAACCCGAACCAAAAGTGCCTGAACTCCACAGCACCATGTTCCGAGGATGATGTGCTGCAGTTCTGTGGGAGCGATAAGATGCAGTTCGATGTGGGGACGATGTGCTGCAGATCTTTGTGGGACGATGTGTTGCAGATCTTTGTGGGGACGATGTGTTGCAGATCTTTGTGGGAACGATGTGTTGCAGATCTTTGTGGGAACGATGTGTTGCAGATCTTTGTGGGAACGATGTGTTGCAGATCTTTGTGGGGACGATGTGTTGCAGGTCTTTGTGGGGCCGACGTGTTGCAGGTCTTTGTGGGGACGATGTGCTGCAGATCTTTGTGGGGACGATGCAGATCTTCGTGGGGACGATGTGTTGCAGGTCTTTGTGGGGACGATGTGCTACATAGCTGTGTAGGAACGGTCTGCAGTGTATTATGTAAAGGTCATCTGTTAGTGCTGAACTGTTCTTCCGGTACGTGGAGCTGACAGTGCTGTGGTTTTACTTTGGTTATGGGTATACGCAGACATATTGACAGATAGAATAATCAATTGATATCAGTCTCGGGTATGCCCCAGTCCAACATTACCCCAACAATGCTTCTTTTTCACTGGCCCACATGTCACTGGCAGCAATAATTAAGTCAACAAAAACACACCCCTCTCGAAGTTGTATTGACATTATATCAATACCAACCTAATTACAGTTATTATTTATGTAGTAGCATGAATGGACACGGCTATTATACTACAGTACTACTAAAAGTACGATTTTTTCATCATGTCTAGCGTCCCCTGAATCAATGCTGGGCAAAGATACACTTTGCTTACATTTTGAGTAACAAAGCGATTTATTGATTAGTGGAAATGACAAAGGCAATGCATTGACAATGAGGTTACTTTGCTCCGTGTCGTTTACTGAACAAATAGCAAGAATGTGAAATGCATGTTGAACACATTCCAGCATGTCCCCCTCCATTACTCAGTCAGTCGAGAAGAGCATGAAGCCTTCTTTCTTAGTTTGTCTATTTTACGACCGCTGTAGTACGAAAATTGTGTTAGCGTAAAAAGTGAAGTGTTTATGTAACTCAGCAATGACTGGAAATACTATTTGTTTAAGAAACAGAGTGAACACAAATTATTTATATGGTTTACGGTAGTGCTTGATTGTTTTGAATCTTTTCAACTGTGTAAAATAAAAGGGTTTTTGTCTGTCATCCGGGGAATCAGTATCACATGTGCAAATACCACAAGAACAGCAAGCTGACTGCCTAAGCTAAATTTGAACTAGTCACACATGTCGTTGTTTTCTTTAGAAAAGACAAAATAGAGAACGCCTCTTGTCTGTGTTTAGGGTGCTCCAATGCACCTGTTTAGGAGAATATTCAACTGAACGAAAAAAAGAGAATGTGTCCATACTATTAATACCAACTCATATCTACTTGATTTTTATCGAAATAATTCTTTTTTACGAAAATGTTGGGAAACATTTTGTTTTCAGGCTATATACATAATACAAATGGTTCTCTGGATGGTTTGAAAGATACTGTGTCCTGATCCCGATGAAACTATTATAAAGCGATGGCTACATATACAGTGGTTGATTACCCTAGACGATCAGGGAGTACTGTTTACGATAATACTCTTGCGTACAAATAACCACAAGGATAAAATAAGAGCTAAGCAAAGGTCGGTTTGTTCTGAAGAGATGATAAAATGCCAAGGCAGTTCACAGCTCTAGTACCCCAGCAGTGTCTTCAGTGCCATGACAATACAACACAAACTGAGGTGCCCCATAGATTCAATTCCTGACACATGATGTGTTAATTACACACAGACACACACACACATACACAGACACACACACACACAGACACAGACACACACACACAGAGAGAGAGACACACACATATATATATACACACACAGACACAGACACAGACATACACACATATACACACACAGACACACACACAAGCATTACATGTATACATAGACTGATACTATCATTCCCGGTAAAACAGGAATTCCTATATTGGGGAGCGAATACAAAGGGCTGTTCTAAATAGTCACTTAATCTGTTCACTTTAGTGAACACAGAACACACCATACTCCGACATTATATCCATCAAGCCGTAGATTCTTGACCTCAATCAAACATGGTTTCAATCCACTGAAACTCAGTGAATATTGAATGAGTTGCTTCATTGCCGTCCTACCCTTTACCTGACGGTTTAAGATACCTCACCACGTGTAAGCTCTCAAATTTGACGGTGTTCCATACCATATTTTTTTGTATACGTGTATACTAAATAACATGACTAGCATACGTGATACACTTGCAGAAAACAAAGCTGGATTCAACATGGGTATTCTGCTATAGACCATATAGTTATTTCACATGTTAATTATGTTCACATAATACAAAACTGTTTATTGAAGAAGAAAAAGGCTTTATGTAGCCTTTGTAGATTTGGGGATGTTTATATTCATTTGGATTAAGAGGGAGGATAAGACAGCTTCCGAGTATTTCCAGTTCTGTAAAATCTTGTGTTAGAAGTAATAATAGTATGTTCACTGATTATTTTGAACGTCCAATTGGTTTGCGACGGGGTTGTATTTTAAGTCGTTTTCATTTTTGTCTTCATAAATGAACTTTCTTTAGAAACTGCTGATAATGGCAAATATGGTGTTCAGCTGTTCCCTGACTGACTGAGTTTGGTTTTACGCCGCTTTTAGCAATGTCCCAGCAATATCACGGTGTGGCATACCAGAAGTGAACTTCACACATTGTACCCATGTTGGGATTCGAACTCGGGTTTTCGACGTGACAAGCCAACGCTTTAACCACTAGGCTACCCCCAGTGCCCTAGCTCTTCCCTGGTATGATCGAAATGTTGTTATTATTATTTGCTGACATGATGTGATTTTAGTTTCCAATGTTATTACTGGTCTTCAAAGACAACTTAACATTTTAGAACAGTATGAAGATGCGTGGGGTCTGACGTGAAAATACCAAATATTGCTGCTTTTAGCAGAGGTGGGCGCCTGTCGAAGCACGAAGGGAAATAATGTTTTACGATAGATTCGTATAGATATCTCGGTATTCTCTTTACATCCCCAGGTAAGTTTCATGACTGTATACAGGATGTCATCTAGGGGTAAAAATATAAACTAAATATTGTCGACTCTTCTGTCTTTTTAGGTATTTGAGAAGCAGTTACAACCAATTCGTTTATATGGTGACGAAGTGTGAGGTGATAATTTTTATAAAACTGAAAATGTCCATATCACTGGATGTGACAAGTTTTTAAACGTAAGTGCTCAGAGACCAAATGTCATTGTATACCATTGAATGTGGCCGAGATCCACTGTACATAAATGCACAATGTCGACTTGTGAAATTCTGGCCAAAACTTACGTGTGTGTGTCAGAGAATGCCAAAGTAAGCTTATGACATGTTACTTCATTATGAATCTTATATTTCTTATGTTTGTAGCCTCCTACTTTAATATGCTTTTGAGTATGTATGGTTGCCTCAATGTGTTTGTGATATATTAGGTTTCTTTAAATGTTTAAGCATTTTGCAGTTAATACGTGTTATCAGTCATGGAATGGTATTATGTAAGAAGTTTTCTATATGGAAGCCCGCTAGAACCAGAACAGTATCTCACTCTAGGTGTCGAATTATAAACGTGAAAGTTAAACGAGGGAAGGTGATTGGAAATGAATAAAGTTAGCGATTATGTCAATCGTGTAACAATGGAACTGAAGCTAATCATAATTTTATCCTTGTATGTAAATAATATAGGAATATAAGACAGTGTTATCTACAATGCATGTATAACCATAATGTTCACAAATTTGGAAAAGTTAAACCATTCAAAGCGTAGTGATGTAAAGAAAATTTATGTAAATGTTTGTCAAAGCTTAATGTTAAGAGTAGCATATATAAATCTGTAGCATATATAAAGCACCCGTGTACATTGTGTTTAATTCCTGTTCGATGTAAACGTGTAACACTATGTGTATGTGGGCCAATGGCCTTCGTACAAATAAACAACTTGACTTGACTCAACACAGTTAAGTGTAAGATCTATAGACTACTCAAATACGAAGCATGGATCACAAACCGATGCACAGGTGACATATGTAGTAACAGAAATAGTAACAGAGCCTTATCCTGCTGTAGAGAAAACAAAGCGTTATCCACGTGGTAACCAACCTCTGCTCTTCCAGCCAAATAATGAAAGACTACATTTGATCATGTGATACGACAATAGTAACACTGGAAGTAAATCACAGATTCAAACCAATGTTCAGAGTACAGCCAAGTTGCGAAATGCCGAGTACCATTATATATTGGCCAGGTTACCTTGTATGAAAGCCAGGCTCTTATTGGGAGCTCAATGTACAGGTAATGCGTGGAACGAGTGTTACATTGTGTAATACAGGAGCTGTGAGCACCATCACTTTATCCATGTTGCTCCGTTTGTAGATCAACGTTAAGATTACGTGTAGTACTGGCTGGCTGACCAACGACTGGACAATGAATCAGTATGCAGTATGGGTTTTGATTTAATTACATGTTCGACTTGCCTTCGAAAGAACGATGTCTAAGAATATTTTGGTCCGGCTTGCGTGGTGTCGTGTTTCTTAAACAGACAGACTATGAAATTAGTTCATCGCGGAGTAAAAGGCACATGAACCACACTGCGGACGTAAACTCCTGAATAACATCTGGGTTAGGGCACAAAGACTTGACTAATACTGGCAACAGAAACTCATTTCACTATCAGGAAACCTTTCCTTGTTGACATGGCACAATAAAATATACGAAAAAACAACAAATTAATGGAAATGACAAGAATACACTTCCTGATAATTACAATACAAGGAAGTAACAACAAAAGGCAGTTTTCATGTTTATTATTCCAAACAATGATTTACATTTTCAGACTAGTTGTGAAAACAGTAAATTGCTAAGAAAAACGTAGATAATTTTATAAAATGTTACACACTGCGGATTTTCCTCCTCAAAAGTGGACGCTATCGGTTTCAAAATCAGCATGGGGTGCTTGAAACACAGACCATTTCGAAATAGACACGTCAACCCGCTGGGAGTATCGGATTACAACATAATCTTGTTGCCTCTAACTTAGGTCAATTCCGGCATGGGATAATCAACTTCCTTCATGTTCAATTTTCCTCAACCCCGTCTTGAACTCAGACTCGGTGAAATAAAGAACAGTCTGAAACCGACACCCTTCCTTTTGAAGAATAAAACTTTGAAATGGAAAACTAAATTGATGGACCCATCATAATTAAATGGCAAACTTTACACCTAGACTTCTTGCATTTCGCCTGTCCGCGCAACTGACGCTTATTTAATACTCTAAAAAGGTCGTAATGTTTTATGAACAGAAATCTGATTAAGACGTTTTTGAAATCTCGGGGTTAAAACTGGGATCTGATCCTTAAAGTAGATTAGGCAGTATTGTTAAAGCCATCAAATATATAATACAGAATAGATATGACATCATTCTGGGGATTGTTAAAACACAATTACATTGCTACAGACTCCCTGGCTTCCTTCTGACGCTCAAACACAGGTACTTTCATAGACATTTGTTGTGAATGAGCTGAGTATCAAAGAGTGACTGATACGAGTTCAAATATAGACAGTGATTTAGGTATCAAAGGGTGAGTGACTTAGGTTCAAAGTTAGTGAGTGAGTTAGGTATCAAAGAGGTCCAATGTTAACTTGGTCCGACATTTTCAACATTATCTAAGTAACATAACTGTCTGTCAGATCTAAATAGGTACAACTTCGTAGAATTTAACGTAAGGCTTTTGAGACAATATCAAGCACCGTGTCTGTGGGTCGTCTGAATTGAACTTGATGGGACTGAACCGTCTGTGTGAGGCACGTATCACCACGGTTTTACAGCAGGCTGCTTGGCTTGAGTATGCATGCTGCATGACAGGATGGTACATACACAGCCTGCGTGTAGTATTTTGTATATCAACATTACTTAACCTAACATACATTACTCTTTCATTATTCATGAAAATGATAAATCGGTGGTGCATAAGTATAACAAAAAAGTATATACAAAATATACAACAAGTTGACCACATGATATATCAATAAGAGTGTTTACAAACAATTTGAATAAACTTGGGTACATTTTGATGGGTAGATATTTTACTTGAAAAACTTTGAATTTTGACAAACTCGGTCAGGAACAATAAGCTTCTTTTAACTATGATGTACACTCGTCTGCAAAATATTTACATTTACATGAATAGTGAAACTCATCTCCGACCAAATATGAATCCGATAAATTCCAAAATCTGTGTTGATCAGATCGCCGTGTGACGCACGTATCACCCAAGTTCTACAAAACTTGGCGCGGGTGCATTTACGTGCATGTAGAATGTGTTATCAACATTTACTTAACTTAGACAACCTAACCAGATTGAAAATGTTAGCACATTCGGCTTGTTTTCACAAAAGTACTCTGAATCTTTTATAGTTAAACCAGAGCATGAAATCAGCACTTTTAGCATGACCTTGACACGGAAAACAAGGCCACTGATCCGACCCACATAACGTGGGAAGTCGAGTGTGACGTACACAAAAGACTTATTTATAGAAACTTTTTGTCCATCATAAGTTCACATTTTGATTGTTCATACGTAACCCCGTCTGATGATAGATAAAGAACAGTATCCGTACTTGTGAGATTGCATTACTCTTTTTAATGTTTTCTAGAATTTACTCCTTGCACGTGTGTGTCGTAAACAGGTATGTTCGCACTAAACTGCAATTACTACAAACCAAGGAAATATTATTTCAAGATATAAATGATCTGTACATTCAGGATGAATCATGTCGTGATCACAATTATATAATCTACATGAACCATTTCCTCCTGTGTTAGCAAGTCCTTCTATGGACCATCTCTTAAGGACCATCATCTCGACCAGCTAGAATTTCCAGCAAGCATACGATAAGACAATGGAAATCACGAAGTGATTTGTACAAGAGATATGGGGGCTTATTGTTTTACTGGCATGTCTTGCCTAGTTTGTATGCATGACTTTTTTTTGGTGTATTTTCAGATACAGGCATAAGAGTATGTCTGTTGGTGCCAGTTGGTAAATATAAGAGGACTATGTCCGTCTTATCGTAAACCTATACAGTTTTCAAGCACCGCAATTCTTCTCCACACGAGCGGAGAACAACAAACACGATTGTAGAGAGTGCGGATCTAAGCAACCAAATGTTGCGTTTTAGGTGGAAGTTTCCTCTTTTGTAAAACGTGACATCATACAAATGTCACGTGGCCGTAACAGCTGCGTTGGTAATATTGCTGCTGAAACCATATTGAAAACTTAAATGTCTGTGTTTTATTATGTCCTTGTCACGACGTGTACCAACATCACGAAATACAGTTTGATGAAATAAGCACATTTCAATGAGCAGTGAGACGCTGAGTAGTAGAGTGAAACACAGTTTGATGAAATAAGTACATTTCAGTGAGCAGTGATACACTGACTAGTAGACTGGAACACTGACACTAGGTTACAGGAACAGTCAATGAAGCGTCAAAATACACGTGTTACAAATTTGTGGTGTGTAATGTTTGCAGTTCCCTATTTATACGTTATATCGTTATGATCAACTCTTCATTTCTCGCGAAACTGGCTTTGAGCTACTTCTCAACAATCAAATATGCAATCATTGTTGGGTGGCACTTGTAATGGTTCACACCATACAAGCCATACAAACATACACGAAAACGACAATCGCACGGGACAAACATCTGTATATATGCAAATAAACTGGTATGGCACAAGTATACATGTATCCAACGGGAGTCAAGGTATCAGACAAACATAACGATGTCTTAAAACATACAGGTATCAGACAAACATGCATGTCAAGAATACATGCACGCATCACATACGTGCACATGTATCAAAAATACGGATCATACTACCAGAGGTATCACAAAAACAAACAGGTAGCGCATAAAAAGTTTCAGCAACATCTCCCTGTCGTCATTAATCCATCATTCCGTCGATCACGAACAATTCTATGACTTATGTAGGCTTGCGTGTTTAGTTTTGAAATCTGGAGCATTAGTAGGCTAAAATAAGACATTTTAATATCACATCTTTCCTTTACCAAGTCTTGTCCACGAGGGGAGCCAAGTGGTACGCGTGTTTAGTACATATCTACAGCTTCTACCAATGTTGACGATAATGTCACGTTCACATTTGGAAATGGTGAATGTCCCGTTTGTCGAAGATTTGATGTCCCGGGACAAACACTGACACCCACCCGGATGTATTTCCTCACCATGAATGGACAATGATATGTATCACTTCTCATGCAGGGGGTGTAGTATTAATGTGTTCTACAATATTATTCAACTCGGAGTATGCATATTTCATCAGCTATGATGATTACGTCTCATGCCAGCTTTAATGGATCGCTGACTGAGCGCTGCATGGGGCCTAGTCTGCAAATAAGCCAACATACCAAAGACAAAAAAACTTATTCTTTATTCACGCGTCAACATTTTTCATGTTAATTTGTGTTAGCAATCTCAACAAAACAGGTTTTACTTACTCATAACGAAACAATAATATCATTTTTTATGAGAACTTATCTTGTCCATGAGAAAAATGTGTCTGTAATTTGAAATGAACATGCATGTAGATTTCAGTCACTTGATGCGTCAAACTGCCAGTTTCAAGGCTCCAACGGGGCACTTGCGTATTTTCCGCTTGAGTGCACGTGGCTGCCTGCTGCAGAGGCATCATTCAGCCCGACTGCAACATCGGCGTTTGGGTCAAAGGTCATGCCGTGGATGTATCACAGAAATATTTAGAAACGAATTATATAGTAGTTTATGTCGAGTATAAAAATTAAGCAAAACTTCATCATACAACTCATCTCATCACGTTTTCACGGGTGATGTCTTGGTCCTGTTGTTGAAAGACCTCAATCATCCAATAAACCTCAATAATCATACCGGCACAGTGTCACTGAAATCGATACGTAGCAGTAAAGTGTTGGACGAGTAGGACTTCCTGGAGTGAGTGAGTGAGTGAGTGAGTGAGTGAGTATAGATTTGCGTTAGCTTTGTAAACAATATTTCAGCAATATGACAATAAGGACACCACAAATGGACTTCAGAGAGTGCACCCATGTGGGGATTAAGAGCCGGAGTCTCCGTTGTGACGAATCTTTAACTATCAGGTCCTTCATCTCACTGACCAGTCATGGCAATTAATGGTACGATTCCAAGTATTCAGCATTGACCTGAAGGGTGTGTGTGTGTGTGTGTGTGTGTGTGTGTGTGTGTGTGTGTGTGTGTGTGTGTGTGTGTGTGTGTGTGTGTTGGGGTGTGTCTATGGGGTGTGGGTGTGGGTGGGGCGTGTTAGAGGTGGGGTTGGGGGGGCGTGCGTGCGTGTGTGTGTCCAGAGGTCCCTCGAGCACAGAAAGAAGTCACTAACCGAGATGGCGATCTCCGTTACCATGGAGTCGATAGCCTTGGACAAATTGTGTATCAAGTGTAACTGTGAAAAGAGTGTGAAACAGTATACGTTTTTGCTTATGTGGGAAGGCTAGAAGCAGATGGTGTCAGCAGGCAACAGAAGTACCCTTGACCTTTCGTATAACGTAGACGAGCCCTTGCTCAGTTTTATGTCGGGAAAATGTCCGCCGCAATATCTTCAGTACCGCATATATCTATCAATACTTTTGTTTCATTTTTTGCACTTTATAAAATAAATCAATATACATAGAATGACAAAGTGCTAAACAATTGGCATTCCATGTCAGTGTTTACTTACTTTCTCTCATACGAGGGCTCTATAGAACAGAATTTTGAATTTACAATTTACATATTTATTTAACAAGGAAACACAGTTAAAGGATTATCTGCATATTATTCATTTAAAAACATGTTTAATTTATTTCCAGCAAAAGTATTTGCATTTTGTTTAATTTTCAATCAATTTTACTAATAAAAATGACACATAGCTTATTGAAAGTGTTGAAAGATACATATTTGATGATTAATTATCATCCGTTGAGAAACTGGCTACGTTTAAAGAATCCTGGATTAATAATGGCATGGATTTATTCAATAAGAACCATGTATGAAAATGACTTTCTAAGTGATGTGTTCACTTTTCACACAAACGTCTGCTATTCACTAGTGGTCCACGAGACGGGGAAAATAAGAAGTTTCTTCCTGAAGACTGTGTGGCGACGCTTTACTTTATTATAACATTTCTCTGAGTTGTGTTGTTGTTTGGGGTTTGTCACGGCATCTGTTAAGACAAAATAAGAACAAAACGTCTGTCTGTAAGATACATGCAGGATACCTGTAGGATACTTGCAGGATTGTGCAGAACATCATTCGCATAGATGTATATTAAACAGTCATGTGACAATGTGGTCATGAGTTACCTATAACACAGATCTATATATCGAGGATTTTCTGTTGGTAGAGAACTACGTGTTGCATATCTGTTTACATGACAACATACGTCAAAATGTGTCGCTGTACCGTACAAAAAAGAAATAGTGATCATGTAACATATAGCATATAGTATACAGAAGCCCCTCTAATACCCCCTGGGTGGGGAAATAGGGCCGACTGTCCTCTCACAATGTAGGAGGTTGTCTACAATATACATGACGGTTTCACACCCGGATGCATTATAAACAATACAACACAAAACCTAGAGAAACTAACACACCTAGCGAGACGGTGTGTCTTATACATGTTCTCGGGCAGAAGTAACACAATTTGAAAGGATAGTTATCCCCAAGCGCCTCTTTAAATCTTGCAGCCCTACATGTTTGTGTAACTCGTATCACACCCACGTAATAGGGCGTTTGTCATATAATGTCGTACGAAGATGCTGTTCTACAAGGACGCTGTTCTACAAGGACGCTGTAGTGCAAGGACACCGTCATGCAGGAACGCCATCATAGAAAAAGGTTGTCCTTCAAGGGCGCTGTCATGCAGAAACGCCATCATACATGGAGGCTGTAGTGCAAGGACGCCGTCGTACAAGGATGCTGTCGTACAAGGGCGCTGTAGTAGAAGTTCGCTGTCATGTTTGAACGGTGTCGTACAAGGACGTTGCAGTACAAGACGCTGTCATGGAAGGACGCCGTAGCACAAGGACGCTGTCATGTAGGAACGCCGTCATACAAGGACGCCGTCGCGGTAGCTGAGTGGTTAAGATGGCTGACTGTGTGTGCTGGCGATTAGGTGCTTGACTCTGAATGGGTGGGTTTAAATCCCGGAGGGGACTCAAACCAGCTAAATACAAGGATCGGTACTTTACTGAGAATGGCATTGTGTGTTCCCAGACTCCGAATAGCTATTGTTTCAGCCCCTGCCAGATTGGGTAACAATAGTTGGGTATGGTTGGGCATAAACATGTCTGTTGTTTAACACCGCATCCAGCAATATTCCCGCTATATCACTTCCATCTGTAAATAATGGAGACAATCGACTTTTTGACACAACGAACAATTAAGATCTGTTGACCCGTGTCAATCAAGTCACAAACCTGACCACAAGGTCCCTTTTCGCACGACAAACTCGGTTACTCGGGTTGTTCTGAACCGGGTCGAACATAAAATGTTTATGAGTAGAATATGAGAGATAAAAGTGCATTTACAACTTTAATAATCATGTTCACATTTAATGAACTATGCTGCCTTTCCGCTGCAAGCTTTTCGCTGTTCTCTCAGTGTTACATCAACATCCTTGTCAAGAATGAAATCAATAATCGAATTTCAAAGCCTCATAAATCAAGCGACGGAAATCAACACGTGTGCTAAAGGAAACAGGTGCTACTAATCACTGGTCTAGATATTAACAAAGACCACCACATGGCTAATTCCCGATCAAACGATATGTCAGAACCTTCATGTGGGACATTAAATCGACATGAGATTTTAAAGTCCCAATCAGACGGAACAATAATATGGCAGTCGAAATGCGTGGAATGTTGGCGCGAATCTTGATATTGAGGAGATGGTTGCAGATAAACACCCGGCCTACAGACCTCTCATCAAAGAGAGGGGGTGGTGATTAATAAACCCTTTATAACTAGTCTTCTTCAACGTTCGTCAACGCCTTCGTCGCCATCATCATCATCATCATCATCATCATCATCATCATCATCATCATCATTATCGTCATCATCGTCGTCGTCGTCAACATCATTATCATCATCATCATCCATAAGCACAGTCCTGATTTGAAAACAAAAAATGCAGTTATGATGACATGAGCGTCTTCATGAATACATATACATGAATATATTTCCCATGATCGCCATAAAGATCATCAATCCCCGCAAGCTTATACAATAGAGGCCAACTACGATATCGGTATAGCCCACTCTACCAGCATTACGTGCAATTCTATGCCTACACGCAGCTTTTGAATCAGATTCACAGTCTGCCCGCATCTATCTGCATGCATCATTTGAAGTGACCAGGTATTCTCTGTTTATGTAAATGGACGAAGCTGGCTGTCAGTCTAGAAGTATTTTCAGGATAAATATACATCTGTCACGAGAGAGATTAGAACCGCCAAAGTGCGGCATGACAAACATTACAATGTGCTTGCTTTCAAGGCTCCTGACGCTCCGGATCCATGTTCTCTCATCATAAATGATGCAGTCTTGAAGCAGGTCCAGCTGATTTGGTTGAGTGGTTCTAACCCCATCGTGAGGCAGACTAAAGGCTGACATACAGGACTTGAAACAGTCTATCGTCTCAATCTCCGATGAAAACAAATGACCTTGAGACGATGGTCTCTGGGATTCCACGGGAATAATTCTTATACAAGTAGCAATACTTCTGGTGGACAGCCGTCCGGAAGGTGATATCATGTTGATCTGCTTAGGCAACGTGGTGAGGACGTCGTGGTGAGGACGTCGTGTTGAGGACCTTTAACATCACCAAAATGAACTCTTTACCCCAGTGGGATCCGATCACTCCTGTACCGATGGCAGATGGATTATACTGAATAATATTCTGCAGCGAACACCATTTATGTAGTTCTACTCTAGGCCTAATGTAAAGATAGCATCAAAATCACGTAATATGATACACTCAGCCTTATCACCCATACTGCATATCTTGACCATGTTGAACACCAGTGCTTGTCACCACCCATTGGACAATGTGATCAATACTCGTGCAGTTTGTCTATGAACATGTGGACACTGTTTCAACAGTGGACTGAATCCAGTATGTTTTTAGTAACCTGATACCTCCTGTAGCTAGTTCCACATAAACAAGAATTTTTGGCGGGTGGGAGGTGTCATACTAATTACTGACTAACAAGTTTACTGCTGGTAACAGATCCTAAAAGATGGGGACATTTCTAGCATTTGGCCTAGGACTAGTTCAGCATAGTTGGGCTGGGCAATTTGTAGATAACCCGCGTATGTACCATATCTATAACTTTAATTATAGCAGTGTGAGGCCAGTATACTCTTCCTAGACACACGTCTGGGGCGTTGATGCAGCAAACAAGGAAAACATGTTACCTAACACATTTAAGGTGTGATCGATGTACTTTAGATTCTTCGTAGATAGGGTCAGAACTTTCCAAACAGCCATCGAAATTTAGCCGACATCCAGAACGATTTAAGGCAAAGTAAATAATATTCCAATCGCTACATTTATCTGCATAATTAATGGTAGAAAATGTCATTAACTGTAATCTGGTAATGCCAAAGAAGTCGCAGAACTCTCGAATACCGTTAAGTAGAGGCGAACAAAACTGAAAAGGACGTTCAAAAATAGAATAAGAGTAAAGAAAGATAATATTACGCCTACGCTAAATCGTGCTTTAACTAGCACCTTTTGGCGGTAGTAAAGTCAGAAGGATACAAAAATGGTACCGTACTGATCGTAATAAATGTCTTCTACTTTCTTGTAAATCAATTTACTAAGCTACTAATCGACTGCATACTGATACTCAGATTCCATGAAATATTCTCAACACTCCCAAAGAATATATATATAAATAACCTACACCTGAGAACACAGACACTTAACTTTGTATAGACCCACCTTTACGTGAGAACAGAATCACTTATCCCAGTACACACCCATCTATACCTCAGAACACAATCACTTATCCCAGTACACACCCATCTATACCTCAGAACACAATCACTTATCCCAGTACACACCCATCTATACCTGTACACAATCACTTATACCAGTACACACCCATCTATACCTGTACACAATCACTTATACCAGTACACACCCATCTATAACTCAGAACACAATCACTTATACCAGTACACACCCATCTATACCTGTACACAATCACTTATCTCAGTACACACCCATCTATAACTCAGAACACAATCACTTAACCCAGTACACACCCATCTATACCTGTACACACAATCACTTATTCCAGTACACACCCATATATACTTCAGACAACAATCACTTATCTCAGTACACACCCATCTATACCTGAGAACACAATCCCTTATCCCAGTACACACCCATTATTATTTCAGACCACAATCACTTATTCCAGTACACACCCATATATACTTCAGACCACAATCACTTATCTCAGTACACACCCATCTATCCCTGAGAACACAATCACTTATCCCAGTACACACACATATATACCTGAGAACACAGACACTTATCCCTGACATATCCATCTAACTTCGATAAAAGCCACGTTAATCGAGTAATACATACACTGCTAAATACGTACCCGAGTAAATACAGACACCCATGCATATATCAATCTACCCGAGAACATATCCACCTTCCCGATGACATACCCGCTTCCTCCAAAGGACAAGTGCAGGTCCGCCTAGAAGAACATGTATGCTACCATACATCAAGTTAGCTGCTAGGCTAAGTCAGATTGTCTCCGCTCAATTCTACCCTGATGAATACGGTAGTGGGAGGGGAGGGATGCACCTCACTCTGAAACCCAAGCTTACCCGCGATCCCGGCGATCACAATGCGAAGGTTAACCCAGGATATTTATGGGATCTTCTCGTTTACAGATTCCAAAAATTCTTTAACGTTTTCTTGGCACCACGCAGCCGGTATAGGTCGCTACGCCCGGCCAGCTGATTGGTCACAGGAATCATATACATATCCCTTTTCAGAGGTTGTGACTCAGCTGATTATGCAGGAAGACATCTAACGTGTGAAAGTACAGTGAGGATGCTCGAATTTCAAAGTGTTCCAACTGAACAGCAAATGTAATTCCAACCTATTGTATTCCATTTCTCTTCACAATAAACAAATTATGCAACATAACAATTACATAATGGTAGCAGGCAGCGGAACTGAAAATATCGTTTCATTAAAAATATGAAACAGCTGGAGGTGGAACCCAACTGACCATGGTCCAACTCACAATGGGCACGTGTTATATTGTTTATGGTTATAACACTACCTTACAAGATGCACCGCTTGGTGTAGTCTGTGGCATTAATGTGTTCAATGGAAGTAAGTTCTAAACACACAAGGGCTTCACAGTTGTATAGATACCATATATGGAACAAGTGCTTCAGTTTTTGAACACCAGTTACACTAAATGCTTGGACGGTTTGATGGGTAGTCCTCCATCCCCAGTTTTATCCCAGGCGGAACTAATGATCCCGTCATCAGAGGGGTGGCTTGTCCCCAGCGTCTAGAGAGTGCTCATGAAACAGCATCTGGACAGGTTTGGGTGTTGTCAAGGAGGTGTCTACCTAACGACCTGTCCCAACCTCTTGCCAAACCCGTTCTACCCTCGTTTCATACCCCGTTAATTACAGGTAAATTCCTTTCAGCAGGTAAGTGTAGCAATCAGTACATGTGCATGGGTGGAAGCTGTAGATCATTGAAGGTCAGGGAAGGATACGGTATGTGTTAATGAGGGTAAAGCCCAGTCTTATCATCATTTCTCCTTTTTGATATCAATCTCGTTGCTTGAAAATGACATAATATCAAAGTTGACTGACAGTTATCGTATGAGGCAAATGTATATTGGAGAGTGTTATAATTCCAACCATGGCGGGTAGCACACACATTATGTAGGGTTGCCCCCACGGGCTATTGTGTGTTGGGTCATGGCTTCACACTCAAGGAACCTAGTTAGGAGCCCGTGGGATTTTGTGTCAGCATCCTCGTCATCTGTGTATCTGAATAAACGAGAGATGCGCATGCACTTATATTCAGACAAGATGTATATAAGTGTTAGAGAAATATAAATAGACTGCATGTATGTAAAGACATGAGACGAAATATTATAGACGTGAGATATACTGAGACATGTGACTGAGAGGTGACAGAATGAGGTCAGAGTGGATGTAAGAGGAGCTACAGAGCGTGAGAACACATGTAACATGTAAGAGATGTAACATAGCACGTAGATCTGTAGAATGTTTAGACAGAAATGTCCCGATGTGATACTGCAAACAAGGTTAAATACTTTAAGGCCAAGATGAATCTACTTTTGTAGATTAACTTATAAAGTGAGAATTCATGAAATGACTGAAATATATTGTTACACAACCATGAAGCAAACTGGCCGACCCTCTTTGCCATTTCACGATATGACTGATTTTACAATCTGACTGTAACATACACTGAATGCTTTAAGCGAGTCTAAACTTTTGATGAGCAGCATATAGTGAACATGTGTGGAGGATGTTACTCAATAGTATCGAGGGCAAGGTAAACGGTAGTTGTAGTAGTTAGTATGTATTACAAGATTAGTGGTTCCATGTCTTGTCACAGGATTGCTACTTCCGCCAGTTACATACTTTAAACACTGTGATCTGAGATTCTAAAGATTCTATGGTCCAAACCTGGGACTGGCCAGTTATTTCACGGAGGAGCTTGGTTTAGTCTGAGGTTGTATTGTACAATGCGGACCTTTGTTTTAATTAGCAGTTCATGACCTCCTCACCTGGTATAATAAATGACTTGAAACTGTTTTTTCCTATTTGACTGAATAATTCTTCTTTCTCCTATTTTAGTGTCTAGATCTCTGTCCTCCTTTTACTCTGTAAGACGTAATGAGATCCATAGTCGTTGTACTAATTAATACAAGAAAAAGGGCCAAGGCGGGGCTTCATAAACGAAAATGATGGCATCCTTTTCTTTGTTATGATAACTTATTATATGTCAATAAAGGGAATGGAAAAGAATTCATATAACAAAGAACACACAACTGAAGCAATGCCAAGCATACCAGCAGTAACATGATGTACTGTATCATGAATATATCTGATGGCACATGATGGCACACCATTAACATATAACAAGATAATGTGCACTGCAATCATAAATTAGCCTTGGATCTTTGGCGACATTAACTGTGATTACTGTCACGCTCAGATACACAGACATAGTGGATCTATTATCAGGTAAATAGGAAATATGTTTCGCATTTCTACGAATTTCGAATATTAGAAATATTTGCAGTAAGATGAGACATATAGATGAACTAGTCCCTCATCCTAGTTAGCCCACTTTTATCCAACCAGTGTTAGAACCGAAACGTCAGTTGTGTAAGTGTAATAAAGGCCTTGATTGTTTGTGCACCAACTTCATGCCTCTCAAAGCTGGTAACATATGAGGTAAACAGAATATTGAATAAAATATATTAGTCAAAGAAGGGTGGAGTTAGTTACACGACATCGTACACCATTGGCTGCATATGTGATCATTAAATTAGTGGCATATGAGAATATACATGACCATGCACGTCAGTTAATGTCTCCATTGTCTAAAAGATATGAAAACATCCGAGGAAGGGACGTAACCGCTGTGTGCGAATGCATACCCGCTGTAGCCCAGGTGTCACGAGATGCTTATCTGATTCACGCCGCCGCCGCGTCAGACAGCGAGCTTCAGACATGTCCGGACGGGACTGAAGTTGTTTCTAGTTTTACCTCTCCTAACTATGTACCCCCAGCTGTGAGGTAGAAGCGATCGATTAACAGTTCACTGAAATGCACGTGCATGTCATGAGAACAACAACGGTCGCCATGGCAACATATTGGACGATTACGTTGTCGTTATTTTGGTTTTGTTACCGACAAGTTGCAATCGTTGTGTGTTGTATGATAGGTGAATTGTGCAGATGAACGAAGAGCTGTTTTAAATAGAACCACTCTTGCTAACATCTCCATTACAGGTGCAGTGACCACGCGTCTTGAACAGCTTATTGCTTTCTTTAGTCATCACCGGAAACATACCATTATTTATATATAACTTTTACACGATCTGGCACAGGGAAGTCAAGAATGGGGCTTCTTTTGCTCTGACAATGTATAAATTGTGTAGTTATCAATAATTTGCTCAATAAACGGCAACGTTATCTGATTTCTGCATAGTTTAAAGTCGGGCGATGCCAAGACGTTACAAATTAATCGTTGTGAAAACATAGTAAAGTGGGTGAAATGGCAGAATTATTTGAGAATTTAACCATCGGTGTAAAATACATGCAATGATGATATATATATACCGGCATTTATTACTAGTATTATTAAGATACACCACAACGTTGTGATGTGTCTTCTAGTATTGCTAGAAATGATACGAGGTAAGGTTAGTCAGGTACTTTGCCATATCCAGTAATATACGTCACATCCACACTTTCTATATCCCTGTGATGATCAACCTTACAACCGAAGAATAAATTTACTGCAAAAAGAGATTTCAATGTAAATCCCATTGGTGTTATCAAAAATACCAAATCTACATCAAAGGTTCTTGTTGGCTTCTCATGACGAAGGAACTGGGAACAACACAGGACCCACAAATAACATTTATTAAAAGATGAATTCTTCATCAAAATCAGTGAATCGTCAACTGACTTCGTGGAAACAAAATATAAAAAAAACTGTACATGTATTTAGTCATCAAAGCGTAACCGAATGTTTAAATTTGTATAAAGCAAAAACGCGGAGTATCATTTGAGATAACAAGCCACCTTATCAGTATACAAGCAGGTTAGGAGTATTAATAAAACTTTAAGTTCAAATATGATTTGGCAAACGACAATAAGTTTCTAAAGCTGTTACCCTTAAATATTGTGATTTATGAAATTTCACTAAGGTGAATCAGTGTGATGGTAGAGCGCCCGTCCAATGACTGCGCGTTGTATATGGTCCTTACAAACTTGTTAATATCACAATGTCGTTCTTTTGTTTATTATATATGCTTATTGCACACACTATTGTGAATTCCCTATTTCGTTTTAGGAATTGAAACACGATGTCAAGTTTGTACATGTACTATTTTAATATCTAGTGTTTACGTAATGGAATAAAACACCTTGTATGGGAGACTGTGAGATTGTTTGAGCGGCTGAACCTTGGAACCTATTACAGGCAAATCCTGTCTACCACTTACAACCCATTCTAGATATATGCGAGATGACGGATATTAAACATGTGAGTTTACTAATTTGAAAAAGAAATCATGAAATTATAGTCTAACGACATACACCCATGCTTGTCTACTCCAGGAGTGAGAAGAATGGGAAATGGTCCGCTCATTGAAACTTATTGGAGCATTAATTGTAATTGCCCGTCACATAAGATGCTGTACAGGAACGACTTCAGTGTAGAAACGCATGAGTGGATAATGTGTACTTTCAGCTGGAATGAAATGAGAATAATTATCTTGTCAAATTATCATAAAATATCAACTATTTGAACATTTACTGAAACTGTGTTTCTGAAGTTCATGACCTTGGATTACTGACACACATCTTCTTCAAACTGACTAAGGTTGTGTCAAGTAATCCACCCTGCTGCTTCTCAGTGTCTGCCTGCAGGTAACACAACATTCAACACAATTCCATGAAGCATATTTTGTTCAACTATTCGAAACGTATATGAGAATAGTTCTATTAAAAGCTCCCATTGAAGGATGAAAAATATGTGTTTCGTGAAACAAAACAGAAGACATCCAGCTGTGACTCAGATTTGATGTGTATGTGACAAGAAATGGTATGAGTTATTATGTTGGGGAAATCATGACATCTTTTCATGCGTTGACAGATTCGGAATCTTAAGAAATATTTGTGATTTAGGTTTTATGACGGAGGATATAAGACAGGTATATTGTATGATGTTTGAATTGTTTATAAACATATACAACTAATAACCCGATTTACTAAAATGTCCTTTGTTTCAGGTCACCCATCTTTGCAACTAGTGTATAAACACTAAGCAATGACGATACTGTTTATTCACATGATTGCCTATGTATTACAAGTCGGTATCGACTTGCAGTTTTAACATACTTGTTTCCGTTACTTATTTCTCCTCAATGAATTATTCAACAACACCGTGATTATCCACGCTATAATTACACCGATGCTATGCAGTCTGAGAGGTGATGTGTAATTATTTAGTTTTATGACTGACAATATTTCAGTACCACCGACCAGCGGGATAACACCATCTTCATTCTAATTAGATTCCTGAGTTAACTGTTCAGTAAGAAGTTCAAGATATCTCTGTAGATTCACGGTTCATCAGCTGACATCAAACGCTAGATGTAGTAGGTCTCCGGCTACCACAAACAACACATGGCCATATCTGCTGCCTGGTAGACAGACGCAATGAATGTAGTTAAAGAATGTTCAAATATTCATACAAGACCATTTCAGCTGTTACAGTTTAAATGTCGACCAGAGTGCACATGGGAGAACCAAATAGTTGTTTGACAGTTATAAATAAAACAGAATAAAACATATGCCTGATGTAAATTGTAACACATTTCTTTTAAATATCAACGATGTTAGTTAATGAAATTGGTTGAAATAAACAGATTAACAGAAATCGTTTTCATGAGAACTGCTCATGTTCACACACTTGTTTAGTTCACCTAAAAATCAAACTGCATCGAGTAAAGTTGAATACGATCGGAAGATGACGAATAGATCATCTGGTAATAGATATTAATACCTTTCATTTACATTCTGTTATTTTCTTACATGTATTTGATCATCATGACGACGATGGAGTCAAGAAGAATACTTTCTAAAATCTACATTACATGTTCTGAAATCTCTCTAGTATATTTGCCCGAGTCGGTGACAAAGTATACAAGACAAGAGGACAAAGTCTTCCATATTGCCTACATTGATAAATACTGGTCGTACAAATATAAGAAACCTGATACTATGGAAACGTGAAAATATTTTCTTTCGAAATTAATCTAAATCAATAAAGATGCCAAACTAGACTTACCTATTTTCCGGGTTTGGTGAATAAATATCGTATGTGTGATCTGCTCTGGAAAATAGCTTTACTCTATTTATGAAGTTAAAACTGATGTCACTCGGTTTTATATTAGCAAAGTACAAACACTGAGTTTTATTTTAATATCTATATTATTGAACTCATGACAATAATCTTTTAAACATTGCGACTATTTTACAATACATCTGTTCTTGTGTGAACAGTACCTTTAAACAGTATGGAATATGTTTCAAGAATATAGTTTAGAATAGTTGAATGAAGTATGTCTGTACAAGTGAGTCTAAACCTTTGATAAATAGTAGGTATGATTTCCGTATATATATATGAAATTTAGCTTGATGAAATTGCATAACGTTTTCGGAATGCTCTCGGGAAGCGAGCACTACCCAAAATTCAATCCAAGTCAAAGGTGTTGCTATTGAAACTGAAGCAAAGTTCAATAATTTAAAAATAAACTTTTCAACAAATTTAGTATCTAAACACCATTGAACTGCTAGATCTATCCATGAACCTATTTTTGTGAAACATGATTGTTCCGGTTCAAGATCTTCCCATGATGCGACATACTGCACGGACCTTAAAAACCCGGTCTTCCACTAATGGTATCTTCCCATTTATATCTACTACTAGCTACTGTTACTACTAAAATATTCTGTAAACAGATTCTGAACAATTACCTCACCAGAATATTTTCAGGCACATTTATACACGACGTGCCCCGAGTTGATAAAGACGACACATGACAGTAACGTGAGATTCTCCAGAATTTCAGTAGACAGCCTCCGATGCCATAAGTAGGAATGTGGGATATCCAGACGACTCTTATATGTATACTGTGTATTGTACAACGCATTACGACAAAAGGAACGTTATCAGTAGATATTACAATAATCAAATAATCAAACTGAAAATTAATTGTGGCGCACATTCCTGAAAACATATTTCTGTGAAAGTGGTTTACTGCAAGACATACCAATCTAACTAAACATTGCATGGGATGTTATTTCTGTGATAATAGGGTGACTCGCGTGACGTGTGATTCACAGATGGGAATAATAGAGGAACATGAAAGCAATAAATGACCAAATCAACATGTGTATTGTATACACCTGAAACATCACATCCTACAGGCAATCAGTACAAAGAGCTCGCTACATTAAATTAGATATAATAAATAAAATAATACCTTTTTTACATACAGTGCAAGTAAAATAATATATATTATTTATAGGGTGAAACGTATTATCAGGCTTAAATTAATTAAACGTAAATTTAAGTAGATATATTACCAAAACTTTATATAGATGCATCATATCTGTAGATATACTAGACGCAATTGAGTGTGTTTTGAATTAACTAATAATATCATATCCCCCAAATGCCCACTGCAATTTATAAAATTCATTTATGACAATATTACAGTGAAATAAATATGGTAAAAAACAATGATGATAAATATTAAGCAAGTCCTTATAAATTAATCCACGCATGACTTGCCACATTTATGACGGGCGGGGCTTAACAGATGAATATGTACACTTGCAAATGAGGAGGGCTGGCGGTGCACGCCTCCCTCTACATATGCATACATTTGTCGCGAACACTACCGGAATCCGTGTATTCCCTTTGAGCGTGCATAGGTGTGTAAAAAAGCTTTATAAAAGGAATTATTAATATCATTATTTTCACTGAAACATGAAAATATTCAGAATATAGCGATCTATTTACATGGACCAGTGCTCATGATGTAACTCACTGGATTATCTGTCTCCATTAGAAACCACAGACATCATGCAGGTGCCATTTTAGTGACTGCAGTGTTAAACAACAAACAAACATACAGAAGTATGAGAAGTGTGTGATGCCTCGACTCACTGAATGTATGTATTCCTGTTCGGAGATGTCGACGAAGCTATAGAGATATTGTGCATGTTTATCGTTTATCAGTTTAGGGTCTAACGCGCAAGTGTCCGCTTCCTCCTCTGTCGTTCATCACGCTCGAGTGTGAAATGCACGTGTCCGTCCCCAGTGTCCCCAGTGTATGTCATTTGTTACGTTAAAGTCTGACACGCATGTCCTCTGCCTGTTACGTATTACGCTTTGGTATCTGTCGTGTATTACGAGTCTCGCACGCAAGCGTCCACAGAAACGGACGAAGAAGAACATTCGCGGCATTGAAAAAATGTTATGATTTAAAAATTATGAGAGAGTTTAGTCATTACACAATGACCATCAAAGGGTTAAAGAACTTCTGGTTAGATTTAATGTTGATTTTAACGCTAAAATTTCCACATATATATGCGCAGACCAAATCTGTTTTTGCCATATTTTAGTAAAACTCAGTGAAACAAATTCCAGCGTTTTCACATCATTCCGTCTCACAAAGTCTACGTGGAAGCGTACCATCCCTCAGCATGAAACTCATGAAAAACACAAACCAAAATGTTACCCCCTTCTCAACAGGTTATGCGCAGAAATGACAGCCACGGCATATTTCTGTGCTCTTAGATACATTATGACTTGCTGTATATTACCAGAGAGCAGTTATTAGATTATGCAAGACAAGATATGATAAATAAATCTGAATTTTAACGAGTATATTTTTCCCTTCATTTGACACTGTGATGAGGGAATGCGAGCCAACTGTCTGCATGACTTGTTTCGTTTTGTTAAGAGCTCGGGTGGGCCAACTTTTCACACCTCTCCATTCGGCAAGATCAAACGATATCATATAATGGAGTGAAAACATGCTCCGACAATGCTGATTCTTATCGACAAAGTTTCCTTGCATTGTCCTCATCGTGATTCGGCAAATTTCATAAGAAAATATATTCTCAAACTTGGGGCAAAATATGTATATTTGTAGAATACAAAGTACGATTTCAAGCGATATAGTGCTAAATATTTAACTACGGCGAAACATTGTTTTCCTGTTGTCTACAGCTTAACGATATTCAGTATAGAGAAAGACAGTATGCTAATTTGGCTGTACAGACAAAACCTCCTTTGGGCCTGTAGGTAATGTCAAGTTCATCTACGGAAAGTATACATTTTGGTTAAAAATATTCTGATAAAATATAACAATCGAATTTCAAACAATGTCCTGAGTGGAAGTACTGAACTTACCGACACTATAACCGTACATTAGTTTTCGTGTTTACATATGTGGAACCACGTCATCACTGCTTGGGTTTTACTCAATGCAGATTTACGAATACTGATTCAGTATGAAGCGAAAACTCCCAAATTGTATTTTCCTGTGTCAAAAGAGTTTGGGTTATCTATCACGTTCAGAGATGACATGGCATTTGTATGAACACGTTACTTGATGTATCCTACGTAATACTATATATAGCTTAGTTATACAGTTGATATCAAGATTTGGATAAGAAAATTGTGTTAGCTAAAGATATACTATCTGTATCAAGAATTATCGTATTTGACAAATTTTTTTGAATAGAGATGTTATTCAAAATCACTTAAAACATAATCAGTTGTGTCAAAGACACATTGAAAGCGGAAAAGAAGACTGTTCGTACTTCAATATCACAACAATATGGGAGCATCGCCAAACTATACTCATCCGCTTTCTGTACCTGAACCTGAGTAGAGGCGCCGTCTATGTAGGTATTTGTAAACAGGTTCATACCTATTTTTGTTCATGGATAACCGTGAACAGAAGGTACACTGAAGAGACAAACAATTCTTGCAACAGCACCTTACTGTCGGACCACATGTTAATGTCAGCCTGTCAGCAGCACATGAATGACATAAACAAAAGAAGAAAACAAAACGACAAACAACGAAAGAAACAAACATACAAGCAAACAAAACCCAAAACACGACCCATAACTTAAGAGATGTAACGAAGAATTACATTCCGAGATTGCTTTGGTTTGATCCATTCCATGAAAATACGGTATGAAATATTCCGTGCAGGATATTCCAGGTAAACATTTAATACGACATGTGTCTCCGTCCCACTGTATGGCAGACAACAACCTGGGAGAACCTCGTCTAATAATAGGCATAGATTATGAGTGTCATTAAAAGAATCTTTCAAGCATGTTTAAGTCATGATCCTACTTTCAGTAACCCGCAACACAGGGCAATGTCAGCTGTGCTTCACTAACTACAATGACTAAACTGTTTTCAGAAAACCAGACGAAATCTCCGACGTCACCTTCAGCATCGCGCCGCATCTGCATGTCCACGCTGACCACAATCACGATGGTTTCAGGAGCCAAGGAAGACGGCCCCTGCTCTGTACGGGGGATCATCTGACATAAACATAGTTTATTTATTCGCCTGACATCTTGTAAGGCTAACACGATATAGTATATGTAGGTATCTACAACGACCTATGTACGCACTTACACAGATCGGATGTAAAATGCACGCATGAACCTGTAGTTGATAGAATTTTTATAGAAATGGCTGGCTTACTTTGCGATAAAATAACTGTAGGATCAAACACACAAAATGCATTATATGTGTTTATATGTTTATATGTTTATAATTATACATGTAAACAGTAGAAGACAAATATGAAAATAAATGCATAGAAAGTGCAAACTTAACGGAAGAATATTGCTAAGACCTGATATTGGTATTGGTAAATATCCACAACGACAAACTATCAACACAAGGCAATGAATATCATAATGTAGGGTGGCAGTTATGTACGTATGTGACTCCACAGACACAGAATAGAATAATCATACAAATGGAACTAACACTGTTTTACGGAGATATATTCAGCTCATGGAGCAAAGACCATTCCCGTTTTTAACAAACATCTCCAGTTTCAAAACACATAAAGAAAATATATACCGCAGAACCCGCCGTGGACACTCGGTCAGGAAATGAACACCAGAAACGAGTTGATTCTACGCTGAATTTACACAAGAAAGAAATGGTAAAGTAATATTCAACACATTTTGTGAATAAAAATCCACAAACAATTGTGTTCCCGTGGTTATCTGTCTGAAATGTGCCAGTAATGTTTCCAGCGTCTTACTTGAATTGTTGAATATCGTTCCATGACAGACCGGAAACAGAGGCAGGTTACAATCCATTTACACAATAACATTCTTTTATTGCTTCCCAAACAGATCATTGCACAGAAGTACTAAACAACGAACATGCCTTTAATGACGTGTAATCATACTAATCATTCACATTAAACAATGACAGAAGAGGATACCGGTTCTCTTTATCAAATATGCCATATTTGTTTCACACTGTAGATCAATCCATCTGTAGGAACTTGGGATGACAACATGAACAATTACGATACGCGAAATTTGAGTTCAGTTAGTAGTCGATATAGTTCACATATGTACACAGTCAAACTTACAAGTACGTTATAAATACATGAATGAACACTTTGTTCAATACAAACAGTGTTGAGGTGAAATAGGCGTAATGCTGAGATAAACGGATTAGCATATTTCTTTGCCATGGTGCAACAGCTCCATCCTTGCTTATCTCAATTTCCTTTTTAATAGAGTCAGACTCTCGTCGCAGTTTTGAGTCACGGTCTGTGGGTCTAGTCAGGTCGTCAATGTGAATTATTCGAGGGGCGGATATGGCGGAGTGAACGCCTAACTGTGGACTAAACACCACAAAACAAGATGGTGGATAATCATAGTATTTACAAGCACGGGGCATGACTGACAGCCCGGCACTGAGCGTCATATGTCAAAATATCATTAGTCATGGAGGTATATGTACCGAGTGATATAGACATTTGTTCATTTCACTCGATCAAAGATGCTCCACCTTGCGCACCGAAGGGCCATTTCCAGATGAAATTACTTCTATATATGGACGTTTGTAAATAGTTTAAGATGCCTAGAATTCCGGAAAACAAAACGTGCATGTACACAAGAAATGAACAAAGCAGGAACAGATGAAACGAGGTGGTCTTAATAAATACAAGTATTTGTACAGAATGAAATGTTGTACGACTACTGTCGATTTGATTTACCGTATAAAACAACACCGACGCTTCATTCATTATAACCCGAACGGAAACATGAATATTGTTGTTCTGAAACAAACAAGGCATCAGACAGTGTCCATTTACAGTCCAGTGTACCATGGCCCGAGTAGCGCCCTGAACTAAGGCACACTAGTGGAAAAAACTGTTATATTAATATTTAGTCTTACTAAGGCAAACACAATGCGTTGTACATAAAAAAAACCCCATCCAACAGCATCACGGTCAAATATGGCTAGTCAGTAAATGTAGAACTCTGTGAACCATGTATTTATACGCGTTTAACACACTACTTCCTTTGGAGCAAAACCAAGCCATGTGCTGGAACACTGGCATGTCTGTCAACTATGATACCCTATGTACCCGTGAACAATGTGCATCTCTCCGTCCATCTCATGCAATATACATGCATTGCAGACAAGATGAAACAAGCATATGATCAACAGATGAATGATGTCAGATCCAGTACAGTGTACACAGGGACAACAGATGAATGATGTCAGATCCGGTTCATTGTTCCCAGTGACAACAGATGAATGATGTTAGATTTGGTTCAGTGTATCTAGGGAGAACAGATGAATGATGTCAGATCCAGCACAGTCTACCCAGGGAATACAGGTGAATGATGTCAGATTCGGTACTTGGAAGAACACATTGAGTACATGCGGGTGGATTAGCGGGTGGGAAGGTGATGGAGTGTGAGGAGATGGGAGCGTCAGTGTATAAAGAATTGAGTAGGCGATGGCGCAATATACAACTGCTGCAAGTAGTGGCCGGCAGAACACAAGGCAACACACGATAATACAAAACTAAATTATATTTCCAATATTAGGTTATTAATACTTAACCGTCATTCAAACGACAATAGTTGATATATCACTCACGCTTTAAGGATATATAACTGCCTTAACCCCGAAATGAGATTTTTATAACTCGCCCAGAACACAAGTATGCCATGCACGGAGATGTCATTTCACAAACCTCATCTGGGGTAGCACCTGCAGACAAGGGCGATGCTATCGACATGAAATACGACACTTCAGATATCAATCAGGTATCTAGATTTATTGCGCGTACCCTTTATATTCCTCAACCTGAACATCACAGGATGCACAACAAGCCTAGAGGAATTTCCGAGCAAAGACGGAAATATATGCTAGATATACTGTATCAGCTTACTGAAATATCGGTAATATTTAGGCACTTTGACAGTTTGTGAATTATTGGAAATTCTACCCGCTGGTACTGAAGTCATGACAAAGGGCAGTTATGTCACGTGACACACCTAAATTAGAGAGACTCCACTCACCGTGTTTTGAAAAGTGTGTTATACCACCCATCACCCTTCCACCCCCATGTGCATTATATACCTAACAGGGAAACCTTTCCACTATCCAACACAAAAACGACGTCGGTTCCAAATGCATTCCCGTGCTTCAAATACTCAATAACACCCGGAAATTGGCCAACATGATGTTTATCGACATTGTAAACTAAAAAGTAAACCAAAGGGGTTTTACTGTCTGCACTCGTTTACATCGAGAAGGGGTACAGCAGTGAAGTGTCATCAGCTGGCCGTTTCAGCTGGTTCCCATGGTAGCATCTGGAGTTGCTCATTTCTAACTTTACGTCAGAATATGATTTGAATAACGTCACCACTGTTAATGACACAACAAAACAATTGTTTACGTGTCGATACGCAGTGAATAGTCTTGCAGTTTCCGGGAATCTAATACCATTTGATCATGTTTTTCAACCAATCAGATTACAGAACACAGTAACTTTTGGTTTACAATTAGGATTACACTTTCTTAGAAAAGGTACAAATTCCAGTACTTTTGTTGGGTTGAGTCCCATCCGGGATTACCCCACACATGATCGCCAGCACACCATGTCAGACACCTATTCCCCTAAGCCTGTCTCAACCAAACAAATGTAGTAGAACCTATGCTAGAATATATTCATCACTCCAACATACAACCGTCTATTCCAAGTAGGGATACCTTCCACACGCCAATATAGAACGATGTATTCCAAACAGGCATACCTTCCATTCTCCAACATACAACCGTCTATTCCAAGTAGGGATACCTTCCACTCTCCAACATACAACCGTCTATTCCAAGTAGGGATACCTTCCACACTCCAATATACAACCGTCTATTCCAAGTAGGGATACCTTCCACTCTCCAACATACAACCGTCTATTCCAAGTAGGGATACCTTCCACACGCCAATATAGAACGATGTATTCCAAACAGGCATACCTTCCATTCTCCAACATACAACCGTCTATTCCAAGTAGGGATACCTTCCACTCTCCAACATACAACCGTCTATTCCAAGTAGGGATACCTTCCACACTCCAATATAGAACGATGTATTCCAAACAGGCATACCTTCCACACTCCAACATACAACCGTCTATTCCAAGTAGGGATACCTTCCACTCTCCAACATACAACCGTCTATTCCAAGTAGGGATACCTTCCACACTCCAATATAGAACGATGTATTCCAAACAGGCATACCTTCCATTCTCCAACATACAACCGTCTATTCCAAGCAGGGATACCTTCCACTCTCCAACATACAACCGTCTATTCCAAGTAGGGATACCTTCCACACTCCAATATAGAACGATGTATTCCAAACAGGCATACCTTCCACTCTCCAACATACAACCGTCTATTCCAAGTAGGGATACCTTCCACTCTCCAACATACAACCGTCTATTCCAAGTAGGGATACCTTCCACACTCCAATATAGAACGATGTATTCCAAACAGGCATACCTTCCATTCTCCAACATACAACCGTCTATTCCAAGTAGGGATACCTTCCACTCTCCAACAAACAACCGTCTATTCCAAGCAGGGATACCTTCCACACTCCAATATAGAACAATGTATTCCAAACAGGCATAACTTCCACACTCCAACATAGAACAGTGTTTTCCAAGTAGGGATACCTTCCATTCTCCAACATACAACCGTCTATTCCAAGCAGGGATACCTTCCACACTCCAACATACAACCGTCTATTCCAAGTAGGGATACCTTCCACACTCCAATATAGAACGATGTATTCCAAACAGGCATACCCTTCCATTCTCCAACATACAACCGTCTATTCCAAGTAGGTATAACTTCCACTCTCCAACATACAACCGTCTATTCCAAGCAGGGATACCTTCCACACTCCAATATAGAACGATGTATTCCAAACAGGCACACCTTCCATTCTCCAACATAGAACAGTGTTTTCCAAGTAGGGATACCTTCCACTCTCCAACATACAAACGTCTATTCCAAGTAGGGTTACCTTCCACACTCCAATATACAACCGTCTATTCCAAGTAGGGATACCTTCCACACTCCAATATAGAACGATGTATTCCAAACAGGCATACCTTCCACTCTCCAACATACAACCGTCTATTCCAAGTAGGGATACCTTCCACACTCCAATATAGAACGATGTATTCCAAACAGGCATACCTTCCATTCTCCAACATACAACCGTCTATTCCAAGTAGGGATGCCTTCCACTCTCCAACATACAACCGTCTATTCCAAGCAGGGATACCTTCCACACTCTAATATAGAACGATGTATTCCAAACAGGCATACCTTCCACACTCCAACATAGAACAGTGTTTTCCAAGTAGGGATACCTTCCACTCTCCAACATACAACCGTCTATTCCAAGTAGGGATACCTTCCACACTCCAATATAGAACGATGTATTCCAAACAGGCATACCTTCCATTCTCCAACATACAACCGTCTATTCCAAGTAGGGATACCTTCCACTCTCCAACATACAACCGTCTATTCCAAGTAGGGATACCTTCCACACTCCAACATACAACCGTCTATTCCAAGTAGGGATACCTTCCACACTCTAAAATACAACCGTCTATTCCAAGTAGGGATACCTTCCACACTCCAATATAGAACGATGTATTCCAAACAGGCATACCTTCCATTCTCCAACATACAACCGTCTATTCCAAGTAGGGATACCTTCCACTCTCCAACATACAACCGTCTATTCCAAGCAGGGATACCTTCCACACTCCAATATAGAACGATGTATTCCAAACAGGCATACCTTCCACACTCCAACATAGAACAGTGTTTTCCAAGTAGGGATACCTTCCACTCTCCAACATACAACCGTCTATTCCAAGCAGGGATACCTTCCACACTCCAAAATACAACCGTCTATTCCAAGTAGGGATACCTTCCACACTCCAATATAGAACGATGTATTCCAAACAGGCATACCTTCCACTCTCCAACATACAACCGTCTATTCCAAGTAGGGATACCTTCCATTCTCCAACATACAACCGTCTATTCCAAACAGGCATACCTTCCATTCTCCAACATACAACCGTCTATTCCAAGTAGGGATACCTTCCACACTCCAACATACAACCGTCTATTCCAAGTAGGGATACCTTCCACACTCCAATATAGAACGAGGTAATCCAAACAGGCATACCTTCCATTCTCCAACATACAACCGTCTATTCCAAACAGGCATACCTTCCATTCTCCAACATACAACCGTCTATTCCAAGTAGGGATACCTTCCACACTCCAACATACAACCGTCTATTCCAAGTAGGGATACCTTCCACACTCCAATATAGAACGATGTATTCCAAACAGGCATACCTTCCATTCTCCAACATACAACCGTCTATTCCAAGTAGGGATACCTTCCACTCTCCAACATACAACCGTCTATTCCAAGCAGGGATACCTTCCACACTCCAATATAGAACGATGTATTCCAAACAGGCATACCTTCCACACTCCAACATAGAACAGTGTTTTCCAAGTAGGGATACCTTCCACTCTCCAACATACAACCGTCTATTCCAAGCAGGGATACCTTCCACACTCCAACATACAACCGTCTATTCCAAGTAGGTATAACTTCCACTCTCCAACATACAACCGTCTATTCCAAGCAGGGATACCTTCCACACTCCAATATAGAACGATGTATTCCAAACAGGCATACCTTCCATTCTCCAACATAGAACAATGTTTTCCAAGTAGGGATACCTTCCACGCTCCAATATACAACCGTCTATTCCAAGCAGGGATACCTTCCACATTCCAACACACAACCGTCTATTCAAAGCAGGGATGCCTTCCACACTCCAACATACAACCGTCTATTCCAAGCAGGGATGCCTTCCACACTCCAACATACAACCGTCTATTCAAAGCAGGGATACCTTCCACACTCCAATATAGAACAATGTATTCCAAACAGGGATACCTTCCACACTCCAACATACAACCGTCTATTCCAAGCAGGGATGCCTTCCACACTCCAACACAAAACGATGCTAGTATGCTCAACAAAAGCGATGAATACCGAAAAAGAAAACCTTCCACATTCAAGCAAACAACGTTTTCCACGCGAAAAGATCTTCCACTCTGCCACCTACCATAATATATTCCCTGTGAGAAGACCTTCAAGTATATGCATACTGAGTGAGAGAATGGGACACACGTTCCAGAATACCACAGTGAATAAGCATGTGGATTCCCTGTTCTTTTAACTGTATGACAATATATACCCAGAAACACCCTCCCATTCTTCCAACAACATACAGTGCAACATAATACTGTTGTAGAGTAAGTGAGTGAGTATGTGAGTGTTGTTTGCGCCACCCGTTGCAATATTCAATATTCAAGCTAATATCAAGGTGAAAGACAGAAGAAATGAATTTCAAATACTGTACCTCATCAGGGAGACAAGAAAATAGCTTCACTGTAGAACAACACTTCATTGTCAAAGACAAGAATATAGCTTCACACTCTGTGCAACGTTTTATTTTCAGAAACAAGAACATAGCTTTACTGCGTGTACCACACAGCATTGTCAGATACAGGAACATGGCTTCACTGAGTGTACAACACTGCATTGTGCATTGTCAGAGCCCAGAACAGCTTAACTGTGAGTACCAAACTGCATTGTCAGAACATATCTTTACTGTGAGTACAACATGGCAGTGTGCATTGCCAGAGACAAGAGCATAGCTTCATTGTTCGTACAACATTGCATTGTTAGAGACAAGAACAATGTCAGAGAAAAGAACACAACTCCTCTGGGAGTACAACATCGCATTATCAGGGACAAGAACATAACTTCACAGAACATGGCTCCTCTGTGAGTCAGAGATAAAGCATGGCTTCACCGTGTCACAGAAAAGAACATGGTTCCGCTGTTCCGAGAAAAAAACATGCTGCTTGACTGTGTGTCAGACAATAACATAGCTCCACAGTGTGTCAGAGAAAAGAACATAGCTCCACTGTGTGTACCACACTGCATTGTCATACCACACGGCTTAAAAACAACACATATTGGGTATATAATTATCATTGAAGTACACTGACAAGATACTAGAATATAAACATAAGACCTTCATCAGACTACTTCCTGTATTACCCTGACATAGCAGTGTACACTTTGTGTGTACTGGCTGTGAGTCTGTACCAAGACATAGCAGTGTACACTTTGTGTGTATTGGCTGTGAGTCTGTACCAAGACATAGAAGTGTACACTTTGTGTGTACTGGCTGTGAGTCTGTACCAAGACATAGAAGTGTACACTTCGTGTGTACTGGCTGTGAGTCTGTACCACGACATAGAAGTGTACACTTCGTGTGTACTGGTTGTGAGTCTGTACCAAGACATAGAAGTGTACACTTTGTGTGTACTGGCTGTGAGTCTGTACCAAGACATAGAAGTGTACACTTCGTGTGTACTGGCTGTGAGTCTGTACCAAGACATAGAAGTGTACACTTCGTGTGTACTGGCTGTGAGTCTGTACCAAGACATAGAAGTGTACACTTCGTGTGTACTGGCTGTGAGTCTGTTCCCTGACATAGAAGTGTACACTTTGTGTGTACAGGCTGTGAGTCTGTTCCCTGACATAGAAGTGTACACTTCGTGTGTACTGGCTGTGAATGTGTGCGTTGACAAGATGACAAGATGCTCTGCCTTGTTCCTAGAAAGAGAACGGCTCACATAGGCATGTCAATACAACGTTCCATACCGCGTGTAAGATGAGGGTTTTAGCTTCAATGAAAACAATTTGCTTTGGAATTGGGAACATAAAACCAGCAGTATACCCGCTATACTAAAACGTATTCTCCACGTTTGCCAGATGTCAACATGGCTTCAGGTGCTTTACACATCTCCAGGTATTAGTACAATAAGCTCATTTACAAATGTTCAACAGATATGCTATCAGCTTTTGCAAGTTTTATTTGAGCGATATTTATCAATTTTAAGCATGTCATCCGAGATGAAGAGACTATGACTTGATACCTTAATTCATCTCAAACTGACATGTTTGTTGTCTGGGATGACAGACTGATATCGAGTTCAGTTTAGGATGTTAATTTTAAACTTTGGAAAGGTTGTCTTCCTTATGCGACAAACGCTTGGCCACATGTTACAGTCTGAAAAACATAAAGACAATTTTCTTAACGTTTTCAAAAATAGAAATCGCTCAGGGCTACGTTTAACTTCGAAAAAGGGGATTAATAAGTTCTTTAAAATGTAATATGGACCACTTTGTGCGACAAAGCGGAAAATCTTACTCGATTCAATCATCATATTTCTCAATTAGTAATTTGTGTGTACTAGACTAACGCTTTAAGCAGGCAGGCGGTACGGAAAGCAATTTCTTTCGTTGCTCATTTCAAAGTTTGGAGAAAGGGGTAGCTATGATGCACCAGTAACAGCAGCGGCTGCATTGTCATACCGTTGTTTGTGTTGAAGATGGGAACTTACAGCAGAGGGTTAGGTGTTTACGCCAGGGGAACTCACCGCTGGGTAGTGCTACAGATGCCCCGCAGAGTAATTGATCAATCTTTTCAAAAATAGAGCAATATCATCAGTTTGTGAAAGGCGTTTCAAAGTTACAAAGTAAGAGGACACCCGGGATCTTAACTCAGGTCTGCGTCACCAAGTAGCAAAGTGACCTGTGTGAAACCCGACGCTATTCGTCAGATATGATCAAGTTACAAGCCACATCTTTATGGACAAATCCATTTGGGGTTAGCGTCCACAAGACCGGCGTGATGGTCTTGCCGCGATGCCATCGGTCGTGACATCAAGTAGCGGTTTCTTTGAGGTTTTTGTGTGTCAAGGGGGGTAAGAGATTTGGTATGAACCCTCACAAGGGGAACACTGACGATGACAGCCACCATGACACCTTGCTGCCCGTCAGTGATGAGATTGTCACCATGCATTTACGTTCCGTCGTCTCATGTTCTTGTGCACATAAAGGATTCCTCCACCGATGGCCAGTGTAGCGTTAAATCGGTTTTTGAGCTCCTTGGGGTAAGCGAGTATACAATAGCAAGCGAGTTAAATTTGGAGGTGATATATCGAAAGACATTGTCTTGCCTGAGAGAAGATCATAAGCTTAGCGGACCATCAACTATATTAGCAGACAACCAGCCATTGACAATAGATAGGGAATATGAACGCAACAGATTTTTTGTCAATCAGAGCTATTCTGGCTATTCTGGACAAAAGTCTATCTGTTAATTCTTAAGTACTATTGGTACTGGGTTGGAGATTTCCATCAATGTCCCAGTCGGTGATCGCCAGATTAATATTTAAGGAACATGTCTACATAGAAATTGTAACAGCAAAAATAGTATTCAAATGAAATTTTAGTCTTTTTCTCAAGGAACATTAATCCTATGGCATTTGGGTACTCAAGTGAAATATTGAAATTAGAATTTGGTTAATTTTTTTTATGAATAAAAGTATTCTTTCAAAGAATGAAAACAATGAGAGCCTATTTCACGTTTTACTTCTGGCCTACAATAAGAGGTTATCACCAGCGGGAAGTATAACATTGTATTTAGAAAACAAAGCGATAAAAAAATGATTGTTAAATGTCACTAAAGACAGTTTCCGACATCTCAACATTCATACTTGAAGCTCCATACATATGGAGAAATTGCAATCTTGATCATGAGATTGTGTCGACGAATGATAGCGTTACCTTGAATCCGTTCCAGTTCCTCGTGAAGGTGTTGATTTCACCTATAAATAATGGTCCATGTCAACCTAGGGTCGGGAGGGGTATAGGGACACACTCCCGCTCTACTTCATATCCACACAAAGTAGTTTCTTTGAGGAAATGTTCATTTTTATGCTGGAAAGTTTAGAGGAAGTTTTCATGTCAAAAACCGAGGGGGGCGGGTTATACATCAGGCAGAGATAAGGAGATGAATTATTTTCCGTCATTGAGTAAATAAAGTTCTTTTGTTGAGTTTTGAAAACAGAGTTTCATGGTGGTAATATATTGTCACTGAGGGCGCACACAAATACACAGACAGACACACAGACAGACAGAGACACACAGACAGACAGACAGACACACACAGACACACAAGCACAGACGAGAAGATATACGAGTAAGTGGGTGAGTTAAAATGTAACATCGCATAGGCAATATTAGTCATAGAGCGACGAAAACAAGGTAATCAATTTTAAATACCTGTCGACAATATACGATATATGTATGTGTGTATTGTGTATATATTCACAATTAGCGCAAAAGCAGTCAGAATCGAAGAGAAAAATGACTAATAGCTGTATATGCGTAGGCCATTTTTAAATGACATGTTTGCCTAAAGAAATACGTTAAAAGAAATTGGTTGAAAATATTACCTGTGTCCGGAAAATAGATATGTATTTAAAATTTATAATTATCATAGGGAATAAGGGAACACATGATGGTACAAGTGAGTATACATACATACATATACACACCTTATTTAAAACCCATCTATCTATCTATCCATCCATCCATCCATCCATCTATCTATCTCAAGCCCTCAATACACAAACTGTCCCCACCGTTATATAGGTGTATTGGGGTATTGTCTTTCCTGCTCCACTCATCTATTCTCCTTTCCAATACGTAGAACGGATACTTCAACTGCCAGTGCCTGGAACTTACGGACAGTATCTGTCGGACGCAGCAGATTTCCAGGAAGTGACCGGAGACGCACTCGGATATTTTACCGGCGCATCACTCAGTATCACTTCATTTCCCATAATAAGGTCGAGGCCAGTCAATCAGAATAGTTAGGTGTTTTGTTGAAAACCATAGACTTTTCAGGGTAAACCGTGCTGACCATTTGTGGACTGCCAATTTTGGGATGGCCATTTTGGGCTGGCCAATGTACACATGTGTGTTAACAAAGGGGAGCTGACCAATAGTAGTTCATGTCAAGTGATTTGGGTTATCCTGCTCTTGAATCCCAGAGATGTGGTGCTCTTGTCACAAACCTCCCAGCTCACATTTTCCATCATCTTTTGACTTAATCATATATGAAATCATTTAAATGAACAAACCTGAATAGGTATTCATAGTGAATGCGTCAGTGAAAACTATATTTCGATCGTTGATATAAATAATCAAATGAATGAATAATGTAACGTCGCTCATGCTTCTTGCATATCCTGTGATGTTATGGCTGCTGTTGGGAACTGATATGTCGTCTATATACATTACAATGACTTTTTCTCAATCAGTGAGACATTTGTACCCTTCCTAGATGTTTGTTGTAGTGAATCACATGGCTGTTGTGTTATCTGCCTCTCTTTCCATTTTCTGTATTACATATACGACTGCAGTCTTGGTGTTCTGTTTTGGATACTGTCCTAAGTTATCCTTGAGAAACACTGGGTAACGCAGGTTCAGTACAGTCAACCCTAATCTAATCACAATCAAGTGAACTCCAGATGTGGTAGCACCACCGCCCGGTGTGAGGTAGATCTGTGGTAGTGGATGTCAGTGAACTCTAGATATGGTAGCACCACCACTCGGTGTGTGGTATATCTGTGGTAGTGGATGTCAGTGAACTCTAGATATGGTAGCACCACCACTCGGTGTGTGGTATATCTGTGGTAGTGGATGTCAGTGAACTCTAGATATGGTAGCACCACCACTCGGTGTGTGGTATATCTGTGGTAGTGGATGTCAGTGAACTCTAGATATGGTAGCACCACCACTCGGTGTGTGGTATATCTGTGGTAGTGGATGTCAGTGAACTCTAGATATGGTAGCACCACCACTCGGTGTGTGGTATATCTGTGGTAGTGGATGTCAGTGAACTCTAGATATGGTAGCACCACCACTCGGTGTGTGGTATATCTGTGGTAGTGGATGTCAGTGAACCCTAGATATGGTAGCACCACCACTCGGTGTGTGGTATATCTGTGGTAGTGGATGTCAGTGAACCCTAGATATGGTAGCACCACCACTCGGTGTGTGGTATATCTGTGGTAGTGGATGTCAGTGAACTCTAGATATGGTAGCACCACCACTCGGTGTGTGGTATATCTGTGGTAGTGGATGTCAGTGAACTCTAGATATGGTAGCACCACCACTCGGTGTGTGGTATATCTGTGGTAGTGGATGTCAGTGAACCCTAGATATGGTAGCACCACCACTCGGTGTGTGGTATATCTGTGGTAGTGGATGTCAGTGAACTATAGATATGGTTGAACCGCCACCCGGCGCGCAGTATATCAGAACATCAAGATGTCTTTTTGTACAAACCGAACAAGATAAAATATAAAGACGGAATGGAAGCACAAGATAACAATCCATATTGACGGTCCAATGAATTTTGTTTGCCATTATTTCAAGACAAGTTGTAAGATAACATAAAATGTTCATTTTGATACAAAATCAATATGAGAACACACTAAACACGTGATCTGCGGGCGGACGGAACACGTCTCTTGTTTGTGTTATTGTTTACGAGATGGGAAGCACTACTTAACCGTACCATGAAAAAGTAAGTTTTAGATAATGTATATAGCAATAATGACTTACTCAGTGTTAAAAAAAACACACAGTTAAGTTCAATTTTTAAAAAAAAACAAAAAACTCTCAAAAAAACCCCGTATGAGCAAGTTCCTTTGAAACCACTTCCACGAACGATATGTCACATGCCTCTCTGAATGTGTTGATGTACGTTTGATTTTATGGAACCAATGACAGTCTCCGTCGTATTTTACGTAACAGTTTGTCCCCAACAAGCATACGGCACCCGCGCGGCGAGCGACCTCAGATGACCTCATGCCCAGAGGTGACGAATCGAGGAGTGTATATGGTAAAGGGGCCATATTGTCACACCATCACCACGCTTGACTTGATCAGTCACTGGAGTGAAACGCCAGTCATCAGGACCGACCAGGCCTGTCCAGCAGAAAACAGCTGGCCAATGGCACGCACAACATTGACACACCAATCAATGACGAGAGATGACAGTTCGGAAACTGTTAAGTGACGATAGCACTTAATTACATTGTGCAAAAAACATTTACACACGCCGACGACGCTTCGCCATCTACTCCTTGTTTATGACTTAGAGAGTTCAACTGACAGGTTTTGTTGAATGTTTATACAACTGTAGTTACGATCGTTTGAAAGGTGTAACCGTGTACAAAGAATATGTCTATATTTAACCAAGTATCTCGGCAAATGATGGTCATGTACATTGTGAGATTCGATAAGTATGCAGTATAAAATATAGTAATGGAATACCCTATGTTTGCTGGCTATGCCCAGAAACTCATTCTGTGTGTTGGAAATGAAAATGTATAATTTTGAAAAATAAGGGAACCTAACCCTCAATCTGGATAGGAAGTACAAGCATTTACAAACTTTTTTCCGAGCTGCTAAATTCATTTCGCCTCAATGGTTTATAGGTTATTAGGAGTTTCCTTACACAGTGTACTTTTCTTCTCCGACCTCCAATCCGATAATTTCTAACCATAGTCAACCATAATCGCAAGGATCAGTTTCTGTTTCCTATTGGTTAGTGGGACATCATCTTATGAACACACCACCATCTCTTTTTACCGCTACTCCTAACAACGCACGGGATGCACATGCACAACGCAGTTACCATATTCGCGTGCATGAGAGTTCATTCTTGATTTTGACCGTTTTCTAGAAGGTTTATAAATCACTGATAACTAATTTTGACAATCATCACACAGTTGTTAGTGTTTGTTTCTTGCCGTATTCTGTTTGAAAATGACATTCGAACACATGCACATTCTACGTCAAACACTAGAGATCTTTCAAGAGCGAACTGTACCAACAATTGAAAGAAAGTGCAAGTGGTGACTTTCAAAATAGTCATTGTTATCATGTGAACATTGATTGACTCCGCTATACATGCATTTGTTTCAAACGAAATTAAAAATGAAGTTCCCCTGCTTTGCTTGAAAAGTATAAAAGAGACTTGAGTCAAAACGAAACCCTCAACACGAATGATTTACACGATGTGGCAGAAACGGTTTTCGTCAATGACCTTCTAAACTAAGACATAGGTGGTTCAGTGTATAATGGTACTGATCTTTGTTTGTACTGAAAAACTCATACCCACGTCATGTGTAATAACACGATACACTGTTCTCCCCGTACACAATCTGTTTAGGCTCATAGTGTGTAGCGTCAATATTTGTCTATAGGTATGTTACGTGAATGAGTGAGTAAAGGATATATATTGGCAGGTACATATATTACTTGTGTTTTCGGACTTGAAACAATAGAACAGTAATAACAGTTCACGCATTAACGTCGTCGTGTTGATAAAAGCGACAAAACCCCTTTCCACATCCCCAATTAATCTCCCCTCCAAAGCAGCAGCCGACTGTACAGTTATGACCATATGATAAGTATGTATTTGTTTTGACAGTGTCACCGCTGTACGGCGTAATTTGTAAACAGCGAGTCTAGACCCGACAATTCGGAAAATCCAGTGATTGCCACCGTTCGACCAGATAACATGTTTTTTATGAATCACTATTAACTAGTGATAACAGCAGACTTTGAGCGTCTTCCTCCCCACCGGTGGCACATGTCATAAACATGCAAAGTCTGGCCAGTGTTGCACCAGAAATAATGGCAAAACGCACGGTACACGTCAAAATAGGGAATTGCATCGGACATCACTTCTGTCACTGATGCATCAACTGTGGAAATGTCCTCCAAATGTAAAACATTTTGAAAGCTTTGTCAAGGCCTTGAACATCGTAACCTTGATCAAACAAGTTCTGAACAAAAGTATGACACTCTTTGAAGTCTAGATAAACCGAGCATGCTCTGGGGTACCTCAAAAGGCTGGGGTGTTGGAATATTGCTAGACATGAAAGTTTGAAAGTTGAAATCATTCCTTTCGTCCTAGTGCCTAGAGGGGAGTTTTTGTCACTATGAAGCTCTATGCAAGGATCTAACTCTGTCAGAGACCTCACCGATCTCCTTAATTTCCACGTCAGGTAGGTGAGTCCGTGGTAGGGAATCGCTATTGCATGGTTATTGAAGGATACTAGGTAATCGATATACCCGAAGCTTAAAGTTAAACATCTTGGTCAAATTACCTTGTTTTGATTTTGCCGACCCCAGCAGAAATTATCAGTTTGCATAAAGAAACTGATCTGCAGGAAGGGGAAGACAGTTACAGCCCATGGGCTTCTTGCTTCTTGTCCACATGTTTAACATCCAGCATCCATTTCACACACTGTAAATTTCACTTCAAATAACATTAACTTTAAGGACTGACAATTGTCCTGAACCTGTGAAAAAAGATAACGCAGGTATACCATGTAAGTATATCAGACAGGTAAACCACGATGACAGTGAATCTGATTTCTCTGGCATGTTTAACTGATGTTTCAGAGCAATGTCATTTATTAACAGGGCCAAACCTTCGTGGCCTTCTTAATTGTGATTGTGAAATGAACCTAGTTCTGTAGTTTTGTATGTGATATGCACGACAGTGTTTGAACAGACGGGATAGTTAATGGACGGTGTTCACAGCGATGGGGCCAAGGGTAAGTTTGGGTGCACACTTGACAGCGAGGTAATCCGACTGTACCAACAAACCCACAGCTGATTCCCTCGTAAAAAGAACCTTCAGATATCTTATATTTCTTATTGTCCATATATATTTTAAGGCCTTTATAAGCAATAATTATGTACGTAAAGAATACAATGGAATTTAAAATCTGTATGCCCGTGTCGCTTTCTACAATACAACAGTCCACGGTTCGTTAATCAACTTAAACTAACACCGGATTAAATACCCTGAATCGCTGCCGACCATCTAGTCAAAAGTCTCAAGCATCATTCACTATTCGATCATAAATTGCATCTACAAAGGCAACATTGTCAGGTCTTGGATTTGAGGAGAGTTTTACGTTGACAGAACAGGTGCAATGTACTTGGCTTTCTCCTGCCCTGTACACGGGCTGACATGGGCAAGACCATGTGTTAAACACCACCCGTCGGGGCTGGACAAAGCTGGCATACTCTCACAGCTGACTTTACCTGCCACGTGAAGAGTAGGGGGAGTGGGAGAGACATAGAGGGACCCTGGCAGCAGAAACTTTTCCCATCGGCAACACTACTGTTAATATTCTTTCAACAAATAGCTCTTTACAAAACATATATTTCGCATCAAATAACCCTTTAAGATGTGGATGACTTTGTATAGGGTCCGGGATTGCGGTGGAGTTCTCCCTTTGTGGGAACGAGATTGACGTGAGGGGCAGTGTACTCTGTTTCAAGGTTTACACTCGACAGTCGTGTCAAATCAATATACCCTACGGCAAATGAACTGTTAAACAAACAAAATAAATAAAATAAATAAAATAGATAAATAAATAAATAAATAATATTTCTTTGTTGGTTTAAGCTTATGTTTGGGCACAGTATAGAGCTAGGGGTTATTCTACTCCGTTTTCAAGTGCTAAAGCAAAACATGTATGTCCAGTAAAGTAAGGAACTTGAATTATGTGTTTCCAAATCTCTCTGACAGGCAAATCGGGGGTCGAGCAGTTGGCATCTGAAATAACTCGTCAATGCCAGTTGGGTATGGGTCCTGCTGTGGTGTCTCCGTCAGTGATAGTGGGGTATTGGTACCTTTGTGGTGGCTCTGTCACTGTTAGTGGAGTATTGGCCCTGTACAGGTGGTTCCGTCAGTGATAGTGGCCCTGACCTGCACATATGGCTGTGACGAGCTGAGGCCCTGGCCTTTGTGACGACTTGTGTCCTTGCCACCATACAAACGTCAAAACCGATATGGAAACTAAATCGTTGGCACACTTTGGATCGACATCTAAGAACCAAAGCAATATTCAACTTTGTCTAAAGACCTATCTAGATATGTTTCTGATGCTAATGATGTAGTGTACAGATGGAAAGATAAAATGTTATTATTCGAACCATCCATATCTGTCCCAAGGTAATGAAGCATGTCTCATTATCACGAAGTCAGGACAAACTACCCCACGTTTCTCACGCACTGAGACGCCCCGGGGTAAACATACAGAGGAACACAACCATCTGCATCCTAGTGCATATATGAATACACGTGTCCCGTGAGTTCCCAGCATACCTCACCTGACGTTTCTACTTCTCTATCCTTCTTTCATCTACATCCTAGCTCTTCTCCCTATGCATCCACGTTCATCCTACCTCGTCTGTTATTAGTTTTAGCACCACCACCCGCGATGAGACTTCCCTCCACTTATATCTCTCTACCGCTCATCAGTAGGGTGAGAACATTGTATATATGTATTAAGAAGGCACGTAGATGCTTTCCATGTAGCTCAGGAACTGACGGCCTTATCGTCTGCTATGGTTCATGCAACACGCACGAGTAAAATAGCAGACGACAATATTTCGCTGGTGGTCCGTGTAGCATCGATACCGGTAAACCACGGAGGAAACAGAATTACACGCGTGATTCACCGGAGGAGCTCGGAGGCTGGCGTGCAGTGAGGTGATTCTGCTGGAAGTTTATCTGATGGCAAATATGCATTGAGGGGCTATATTGACTGGCTTTGTGTGGCTGTCACCGTGGACCCATCAATAGCATTCGATGGTCCAACTTTCCCATGGACAGCCAGTCTTCCAATACCACCAATCATCTTTTGGAGTGCTCCTGTGGAGTCGTGAGTCGCTGAGGCGGACAGGAGGTCGAGCTGCAGCAGTCAGCCATCAACTTATAACGGAGGTGACAGCTATAAAGTCAATTGATGTGGTAATTAGTTCGAGTATAGTTGATTAGATCTGTTAATTGCTATCATCCTTGATGAAATAATGAAAAAAATAACCGGTACAACAATGGAAATGAAACTGATTATACATTGCTTGTTTCTTGAAAGTTTGGTGGCCATTTCAAAGTTGACAGTTTGCCATGACAATCCGTCATGGACTAAATACAATTTCGTCAATCATAAAAATGTGTGTTGTTGTTGTTTCTGTTGCCTATTAATGATTTGCGAAACCACACAATCACAGGTTCTTTCTCTGCAGTCAACGTCGCCGCCGATACAAACGATGCAATCTTTCAGGGTCAGAGCACAAAAGCTAGTCGCCACCAGATACAGATTGTACGCGCACAAACATTCAGTCACCATGAACCGTTAGTGTGATTAGTTTACTGAAAAATACTATAAAAAGTGATGCTCTATCGCGGCTCACGTCACATCTCTCATGACGCCGGAGTCAGTGCCCGGTATTACAAGTGATGCTCTATCATCGCTCACGTCAAATCTCTCAGGACGCCGGAGTCAGCGGCCGGTGTTACAAGTGATGCTCTGTCATAGCTCACGTCAAATCTCTCAGGACGCCGGAGTCAGCGGCCGGTGTTACAAGTGATGCTCTGTCATAGCTCACGTCAAATCTCTCAGGACGCCGGAGTCAGCGGTCGGTGTTACAACTGATGTTCTATCATAGCTCTCGTCAAATCTCTCAGGACGCCGGAGTCAGTGGCCGGTGTTACAAGTGATGCTCTGTCATAGCTCACGTCAAATCTCTCAGGACGCCGGAGTCAGTGGCCGGTGTTACAAGTGATGCTCTATCATAGCTCACATCACATCTCTCAGGACGCCACCTGATTATTGATACACCCAGAACATACTGATTGAGCTAGCACATACAGAGTGGGGTGAAATTAGAATTTCACACAGATCTTTCCTTGTCCCTATACATTTCACTATATACACCTGGAAGAATCCAACTGAACGTTGACCGAAACGTTTGATTATGCATAGCTCACCCATATTGTTCCAGCTGCCGGACCTAATTTTTATGGGTTGGGGTCAGTACATGTTAAACTGTAGTCACGAATTAAATCTTGCACGAAAACGTTTGCAAAATTGCAAATTCATGTGGACCAGCTTCGGAGCGTTTACAATACAACTGCCATGTTCATCCCAAGATGAGGCGTGTGCGACCACTTAGCACCGGTCCTCAAAGACATACATTAGCTTCCAGAAGACAGACCACACACTGATCAACACCGAGACAGAGAACAATGCTCATGACAACAGAATGTGTCTTCACTTCATGGTCTGGGTCTAATCGACTCACAAGAACTCGCAACATTTTACCAACGTGGGGAACATTAGGTCAGGCACGACATAATGGTGCCACCGGGTCAGACAACAGTGCATGGAAAAAGAAGACTATGCCGGACTGGCGCTGCCCTGTGGATGAGCTTCCAGCTGCAGTCATACAGATGCAAGGATGTCAAAAGGTTCCTGTCAAACCCTATGGCCACCATACGCTTCCACACAGCATATGACGGCGCTTTATGAGTAGACAGCTGGACTATACAGGATGTCATATGTAAATGTATGATGGTTAACAGTATATTCTTCCTCATCGGTTGATGTCCTTATTGACAAGAACAACGCATATGCAGATGCGCCAAAACAGTCCGGAACACAATAGTAAGTATCACAATTTCGTGGAATCCACAGACATGGGAATAAAGGGAAAAAGAAAGACCAAAATACACTGATACCCCATATACAATGCAGACAAAGCTAGTACAGCATCTGCCTGAGTGTGAGAGGCGGCATCACGACCAGACGTGATTCTGATTCTGTAGAATCAACACAGACCACAGGACAAGGAGAGTATCAGGATTGGTTCTATGTGCATGGACTGGTTCGAGCCATCTTCATGTCACCTTTGTCATAAATATTGTTTTACTTTTGGGTATTATTTAGTTAAATAAAGAACATTTTTAACGTTAGTAACAATTATCTCGCAATGACAACACAGTTTTCGTCTGCGTGTTACAACAACCAACACGTTTCTGCATTCGATCAGTACATAAAGATCCTGTAAAGGCGCGCCAGATCAGAAGGTACCTTGGTCCTTAAACCTGCATGGCCTGTCATAGCAAAAGCTAAATTTGACGCACTGTGATTTATTGGGCGTAATACCTCGAGCTCTCGAGGGATTTGCTTCTTTAGGCTATATCTCAAGTCCGGCATTTCATACACATAGCCCAAAGGTCACATTCCAATTGGAAGATAAAACATCAAGACATCATGTGGACGGAAGACAGTCTAATGCGCATGTGTCACCATCCGCTTCCGGTTGATAAAATACTTCTGTGACGAGCGGAATGATCTACAATGAGACCTGAGTAATGGATGGCAGTTCCAGGGGCGTGTGACGTTCAGTTAGAAAGGATTCTGCCGACGGCGTTAGGGAAAGAGATTGTGCGCCTCCCCTTCCCCTAAATGAGTAAACACATCGAAGAATACCGATAATTGATTGTATGTTTACGTTGGAATATGTAACAAAAGAGTATCGCCTTTGCCCATCACTACCCTTTAAAACAGTTACATCCAGCCCGCCGGTAGAGGTCAAGGGGTTACATCCGTTGTCTCTGCAACTAGGTCGGTGTGCGGGTGGCCGTGTAAACTCGTTACAATAGAGCTCATTACAGCGACACAAGAAACTAGGTGTCGCTGACGTCATGAAGCATTAAAGTGATTTGAGTCTCGGCTTACCTAGAGATAAATTTCATGTGACGATGGATTACAGTTTCGTTTAACATGGCGTGAAAAAAAGTGTGACAATGCGACACCTTGTGATGAATTTTGTTTAGAATACAAGTTACGGTTATCAAAACAAGTCTCATGAATCAACTCGAAGTGAAAAGAAAGGAATTGTGGGATTATGTAAATGTGACACCGAGTATCCAGTTACTTCGTCACCGTCCTGCGATAGCTGGAATATCATCACTGTAAAACCTGCATATACCCCTACTTCCAGCTGACAGGTCGGCGCACATGGCTCCTGACTTCTCAAGGTATCGGCGGTCATACGTTACCATATTAGCTGCATACAGCAGTCAAGGCTATAGACAACTCATTCATGTTAATTAACGTTTGGACGCGAGTTCTTATCGATCAAAACTATACCATGGCAACAACAGCCTTAAGAAATACACGAGTGACTAGGTCTGTCAGTGTCATATCCAAGAAAGGTATTTCATATGATGACGACATGTTTCTGTGACTATTCAGTTTCTTCTGACATCGTTCAATGATTGACACAGATAGTGGATGAGTGAGTTGGTGTGTGGGTGTTATGGTGCATCCTGTTAGTCTGCTGGATATACACCATGCACTAAAGAGCTGGAGGTGGTGTACCCCATCTTTCAGTGCCCAGTCACAGTCCACACGTTTCTCAAAAACATATGTGATTTCTTGACATGGATTAGAACACCTAGTAAAATCATTATCATCATTATGTGACAGGTGGGCGTGTTCAAGCATCAGCGTCCGCAACATCCTCGTCATTATCAACAAGACAAATCAGTCGCGTCAGTGGATCTGACCTATATTCAGGAAGAAACTAGAAGACAATGCATATAATTCATCCACCACCCACTGAGACTCCTTTTGAAATATTCATGTATAGGACACAGTCCATCATCATATTTGCTACATAGAAGATATCTGTCACTTGAGACCAACAAAACAAAACCCAAACAATTCCAAGCCATTCGCCAATAACGAAGTAATGTATAATGTATTAGGGGCTCTGCTAGACAGAGTCTTGATGCTTGTGTCGCCGTCTCCAGGTAGCACTGCTACTTATGTATACGCCTAGGGGATGGCCGATTCTAGATTATTTAACTTTCACCAAAAGGGGGTATAAATTGTACTTAGAATCAATACTTTTCAATACTCTGTCTTGTGAGACAAGACAGTTTGTTATTCTGTTACGGGGTTTGGGGTAAGAGGTTGATGGGGTTGCTTGTATATGCATCAAAAACAATTTAAATAATTAGTCCCAAGAAATGCTTAAAAACATGCTTTTGTTTTTGATTGCTGCAGAAAAAACAAATGATCTATTATCAACAATACATCATGGCCAGATAGATTTTGGAGTGAGACACAAAAATAAAAAATTATTTACTAAGAGAGCGCGTTGACAAAGACAAAGTTTATCAGTCATGGCCTCTAGTCACAACCAGTCACGCTTCCAGAGGTAATATAAATTGATTACATTCTCTGTTTTATCCCCTGCCACTAGGTAGGTAGGAGTTGTGCAGATGGTTTGTTGTTAATCTGTTTTTTTAGGGTACACGACTACTGCTAGCAAATACCTACGTCAGATAATCCGGACTAAGCATACTGAGGGTTCGATGACATGCCAGACTGACCAGCCGAACCATGAGGTCCCTTTTCTGACCAGCACCACTGGTTGCTGTGGACCTGTACTTGAGACACCAGCGGCTCCGTGAAATAGGTGGAGATATGGGAATCTCGCTGTCTGTCTGTTTGTCAGGGTCTGTTGACGAAACAGAAGACTGAAACCATTCAGCCCTCCTAAATAATATGTGTACAGATGTCTGGCCATGGGTTGGTCCCTTTATATGTTTTGTAACTGTTTATATTCTTTCCGGTTTCCATCAAATAAACTTCCAGTCAGTGAACTGGCGATGAAGCAAGAAGTCATCGACTAGATGTTTGGATTTCCTTATCTTTCATATAGTTTTCTTATTCCGCGCAACTAAAACCAAGGCTGAACATTTGTCGACTTTTGATTCCGCATCTTTTAAGTGATACATCTGAGGATAGACACGTATTTCATGCTTGGAATTTACTGGACGCAATGGGAATGCAACTCAATAAATTATTTTCTGTATTCTCGTAACTTGTCACTAAACAACATGTTTTCTGCCATACAGAAGTGCCAGTGAATGTGTGTATTTCCTTATTGATTGAAATGCTGGTAGTGACGACTTCCCAACATGAAGTGGGAGATTGTGTGTTACGTCCTCGTGTTACTACATGATACAAATATGTGATGTAGGTAGTATAACGCACTATGTAGGTAGTATAACGCACTATGTAGGTAGTATAACGCACTATGTAGGTAGTATAACGCACTATGTAGGTAGTATAATGGACTATGTAGGTAGTATAATGCACTATGTAGGTAGTATAATGGACTGTGTAGGTAGTATAATGGACTGTGTAGGTAGTATAAGGGACTATGTAGGTAGTATAACGCACTATGTAGGTAGTATAACGCACTATGTAGGTAGTATAACGCACTATGTAGGTAGTATAACGCACTATGTAGGTAGTATAATGCACTATGTAGGTAGTATAACGCACTATGTAGGTAGTATAACGCACTATGTAGGTAGTATAATGCACTGTGTAGGTAGTATAAAGCAGTATGTAGGTAGTATAATGCACTGTGTAGGTAGTATAACGCACTATGTAGGTAGTATATATAATGCACTATGTAGGTAGTATAATGTACAATGTAGGTAGTATAATACACTATGTAGGTAGTATGACGCACTATGTAGGTAGTATAATGCACTGTGTAGGTAGTATAACGCACTATGTAGGTAGTATATATAATGCACTATGTAGGTAGTATAATGGACTATGTAGGTAGTATACTACACTATGTAGGTAGTATAACGCACGATGTAGGTAGTATAATGCACTGTGTAGGTAGTATAACGCACTATGTAGATAGTATAATGCACTGTGTAGGTAGTATAACGCACTATGTAGGTAGTATAACGCACTATGTAGGTAGTATAACGCACTATGTAGGTAGTATAATGCACTATGTAGGTAGTATAATGCACTATGTAGGTAGTATAATACACTATGTAGGTAGTATAATGCACTGTGTAGGTAGTATAACGCACTATGTAGGTAGTATATATAATGCACTATGTAGGTAGTATAATGGACTATGTAGGTAGTATACTACACTATGTAGGTAGTATAACGCACTATGTAGGTAGTATAATGCACTGTGTAGGTAGTATAACGCACGATGTAGGTAGTATAACGCACTATGTAGGTAGTATAACGCACTATGTAGGTAGTATAATGCACTGTGTAGGTAGTATAACGCACTATGTAGGTAGTATATATAATGCACTATGTAGATAGTATAATGCACTATGTAGGAAGTATAATACACTATGTATACGTAGGTAGTATAATGCACTGTGTAGGTAGTATAACGCACTATGTAGGTAGTATATATAATGCACTATGTAGGTAGTATAATACACTATGTAGGTAGTATAATGCACAATGTAGGTAGTATAATACACTATGTAGGTAGTATAATGGACTATGTAGGTAGTATAATGGACTATGTAGGTAGTATAACGCACTATGTAGGTAGTATAATGCACTATGTAGGTAGTATAATACACTGTCTCGGTGTTAAGACCCATCTGACATTCCAGGATATATTTGTAAGTGAGTGAATCATCGTGTTTTGATATCAGATTAATGAGACATAAGAGCGCCAAAGGACATGGGGAGAACGCTACCAGTTTGGTCAAGTCCAGGAACAGTCATAACGTAGAAGGGTGATAAACCAGTTACACTGACGAACCAAACTCCATAACTTAGCAGGTATTGGTGAGGGCACTCCATAACCACATGAAATTATGAATCGAGATTATCATCGAGCTGTTTGCCAATAGGTCTGAGATAAGCAACTGTTATATAGGTCGTCATCAGAACAACTAATCCTGTCTTGTCCTGACACAAAATATAGCATCAAGGCAAGAAATCATCATCTCATGAAGCTGTTATCGGCTTTCAGATTGGAAATGAGAATCATATATTGATGGTCGGTAATATTTTGTTAATACTTGCCCCTAACTGCCAGTCCCAGTGTGCAGAAGATTTGAACGAAGTGCCAATTTGAACCTGCACGAGCTCAATGATGAAGCGCTGAATCAATGAATCAACGCTACAGAGAACGTCTTAATAGCAGAATCATATCAATCTCATAAATCAAAACAATGTGCTGCCGATGTGTATAAGTATAGGTAACCAAATGAAACCCGTAGTGTTTATCATAACAATTGTCACGAGAAATAATAAAAAATATATGCCTTGCTGGAAGATACGTTTTGCATCAGACCTCGGTAGTCACCATACATATATGTTGAACAAAACGCTTCCATACTTCCTGATATACTGACAAAAAGTTGATGATCTATAATTTGGAGGATATTTTTTAGCAAACTCTATTTACTCTACAAATAAAAAATCCCTTCCGTAATTACTTTATTCGGTATAAAATATTTTTCCAGTGAAAAATATGTGTTTGACAGATTTATAAAAAGCAGTTAATATTATCATTTTATCACAATTATTCACTTTTTGTTCGGTCTGCAGACTCACATTGTCAGTGTGTTGGCATCATAATTCATCTCGATCATTAGAATATGGCAGACATGGTGCACAAAGAAACGCTGCATTACAAATACAACAAGGGTTCTTAGAGAGAACTAATATGTAGTTGCAATGTTCGTGTATATAGTACACACATTGCTCGAAACCAACTGTAAATACATCTGATAAGTGTCTGATAAAGGCAATACAAGCCGTCACTGATGGGGACATGGCACACCCCTGAAATGATTAATACAAATATCTATGAAGTTTCCATGTATTAAAACAGAATGCCAGAAATAACAGTACGCTCACCGTCAGATGACATTTCCAAGAAATACTAGGCATACTTTTGCCACATAGCTGTGTGATAAATGGTGGCAATCGTGAAAATTGTCATGACTAAAGTTATATGTGTATATGAATATATACAATGAATATTGATGTAAAGTTTGTGTTCTTGTACCAACATTGAAACCCCCTGTATTTTAGTCACGTTAGCTTCCCCACCATATGTACTTTTACTACACGTGTATCTGTCAACACTGCATAAATCAAAAGTAAAAAATAAAAATTACAAAAATCTCCAAATATGTACGTAATTCATAATGAATCAAGAAAGAATTTCCTGAACGGATACAAAATGTATTATTCAATTGTCATTTATCGATCTCATTAGTATTACATACATCCTACTGAAATGAACGATCTCCCACCCAGAAGAATGTTGGTTATCTATACTTCACGATAACCTATAATGATCAGTGGCAGTCAAACGGATATATTTTTACTTGGATTAAACGTTTCTATCCAACCTACCGGATAAAAAAACCCAACATATTTGCAACAAAACATCTCTCTACGATTGTATCCATCCTCCGTATACATCCTCATACATGTATTCCAAATTATTGTTACTTAACAGAGGATGGCGAAGCATCGAAAAAAGTACTTGCATTAAGTTGTTCAGCTTTGTGACCCCCAAGATGTACTGGAATGACAACAGAGGATTCTTTGATGACCTTCTATTTGGTTACATTTTGGGCACACTGAATAGTATCAGAAAGAAGCCTATTCCTCCATCCAACAAACTAATTACGGCCTCCATAACCCGAAGTTTGTTAAACGACATTGCATTATATAGAGTTCCCAAACTGGTTATTTCTGGACATCAGTGGAGATTTTATTGGGGGGTTCTTCATGGGGTGTTTATACAAGTGGGTTGAAGTGCCCATGCGTTATATGTCCGTAATAAACCTTTAATCCCTATTCAGCTTGAAAGCAATATTCCTCCGATTAAAATTCAATGTATATGGAGACAAACCCACAGCGATGAATTACCACAAAACGCCACATCTATCCCAGCTCTGTACAATAGGCTCGTCTAAGCTGCATTGAAATTCTAGTTAAAAATAATGCTGATTTATGTTGTAATATTCATGTTACATGAGAACAAAAACTGCACTTTCTCATAAGACGGTAGTGAAAACACATCATTTCACAGTAAAAAAAAACAAGCAACCGCCACACCCGAGTGAAGCGTCTTCGTGTCAAATCCTTTTTACGACATATTAAATCTAAACACCTCTTTATAAGGAAGAGTTTGTAGGAGCTGTACCTATGGAAATCTGCGGGATGAGACCTTCAGAAATTAGGCAGATGGTTCAGCTATCTACAGATAGGGGCCACACAGACACTTTGATAGGGTCTGGTTTTTGTGTTGCCCTAAACTGCTTCAAAACATTTAAGAACACCTTATATATGCGCACCGAACAGTTCATATTTTTTAGGCCAAGGATAAATTACATGGGTTTGTTTTCCTAAAGAATATAACTTAAACTTAGAGTGATTAATAAGAAATATCACCGATCATGCTCAATGCGTTTTAGACAATCCGTTGGTTATCAGTTTGGTAAACAATGGATTTATGTTTTTAGCTAAACTGGATTGATTGTGGAAAGTTATTCTCAGTCAATACTGTTTAATAAATATCTAACTTGTTTGACTTTTTGAAAAGACAAGCAGTGCAATGTGCATTGCCGACACTTTGCTAGTCCACTGTATTCACATCCTCCCCTGGCGTGAAGTATATTTCATGGTGAAATGGTTCATACACAGATGATCGTACTGTGAAGAAAATAGGCCACGTCTATATTTAACACTCCCTTCAATATTTCCACTCCTTTTCGTCACAATATATGATCAGTTTCTGTGACGATATGTACCTGCAAATTGTAAACCGCAGGTGAACCATGTTACAGGTTCCATTTAATTATAACAATTTCACTTAAAGATGCTAATTCAAAAATGAAAAATAAAAAAATAAAAATAAAAAACCCCAACAAAATAGCACATCAGTTTATATTGGACATCACTCTGAAATGAACGGCGACAATGATGTATTTGTAACTTAACACAAGTCATGCGAAAGTTATGCATGAATGTATTTATAGGAGAGCTCAGGGGTTGATACACGTGTACACCCTGAAGTAAATGGTTTTGTACTCAGTTGTTTTCGGGCATGGGTGGTAACTAAATACTAGTATCTATTATTGTTTGAGTTGAAACCTACACGCTGTATTCATCACTACTGGTGCTGACAGATATGTACCAACACGTATTTCTGTGGGTGTTATCTACAAATTACCAATTTTAATTAATGTGCATGGTTGAAACATCTTGTCATATTAGTATAGCTACACCGGACATATGCTGATAATTGCGTCAACGGCCACTTAATACTGACACATAACTTCAGTATTTGATATTGTTGAAGAGTTAAAAATAAAATTTAGAACATTCTTCTTGAAAATCTCTTAGAATATATAAATCCAAGCAGTATATCATTCCAAGAAAGAAATAGTAAAACATTCAGTTAAAAAAACAAATCGTGTCCAGTGTATTTAAACTTCATTACAAACAAAATGGGAAGGAAAACAATATGATATTCACAATCAAATAAGAACTTAGACAAAAAAAAAAAAAACCCACTCGTCCGTTTTCCAGACCCTTTTCGGGTAATGATAAACTTTTTTAACTTCAAGTTTGAAATACTGACAAAAGGCGGAGACACTTGTGTCACTGGTCAGTACCAACCGTACTTACACGACACACTTTTTGAAGAAATACCATCATAGTGAAAAGTATTTTTTTCGGGGTATAAAACGGGTACCTCATGTTATTTCAATTCAATCATTTTACAAAGATGGATACAACTGTTTCACCTAACATTATGAAAAACGATTATGAATATATTATGAAGATGATAATGTAGAGCATAGATTAGCTACTATTTTAGTAAATAATGTAACTGGATTGAAACAACCCCATAACATTCTCGTTTTATGAAGTGTCAGCGTCAGTAACCATGTTATTGATCTCACCGGAAGCCTGATCGAAGGGAGGCTACTCTAGCCTCATACTTAATATTCGATAATATGCAAACTTCGTGCAGTTTCGCCGATCGAGACTGCGTGTGCAGGAGAGTAAAGCCTTACACTCATTAAAGGTATAATTTATTGTAATTCATTCTTTATTTTCCCACACACATCTATTCAAGCCCACGAGACAATGCGCATTATCCAGTCAGTCTTATGTAATGGCGACATGAACACCGGTCAAACATAATCACACCGGCAGGTGAAATACTCAAATTTGATGACAGATGTACAACCTACCTTGCAACAAGCACTTGGACTAAGTCGATCCTGGTAAATTGCAAACCCGTTGCTTCTCCCCTCTGCTTCCCTAGCCCGATGTTTCACACACCAAAGATATACACGCCTCAATATAAGATCACCAGGAGGTTGCACGAGCACCGACAAAAGCACGTGCCATATGAAATTCATGTTGACATCAATCGTCCAAAAAGTTGCTTGACGTGCAAGAACTGTGATGTTCTTTCTGAAGTGATAGGTGATCTAGTTGATATATTCAAACTTTACAAAATAAAATACAACTTTGAAACTGAAATATGAGGTGGCATTTTAGAAGCTGGACGTCAGATATAGCAAATATATATATGGATGACAGATTCTTTAATTCGGCAGGCGAAACGTCGTGCTCTAGAATTACAGAAGTTGTCACCCATATATACTTGTTGTATCAATATGTGTGTCGTCCATTCAAATACCCCGCACATATCATTTATTTGAACAGTGCTACTGCTGTGAACAGTTTCTTCAACAAATACACTGTGTTGAGTATATGTGCGTGCGTGCGTGCGTGCGTGCGTGTTTGTGTCGGGGTAGTGGGGTTTTTTGTCAAATAATATTTATTTTCTCTGCTGGATATGTAACCATCTGGTTATGATTATTTGTTTGTCGTTATTCTGCTAAATAAACTGAACAGACCTGAAATTTCATTGAGTGTGTGTGAGACTAAATAAACGGAAGCATGTTTTGTTACCATAAAAAAGCATCGTAGCTAAGACATTTGAAATACATTACACTCAGTTTATCCGATGCAATATCGGGTTATGCGCGGGCCAAGCGGTTTAAAACACTCATCAGGATCAACATTAGCACTACTCATTTTGATCTACAACCATTGAAGGCAAAACGGCTTATACAAATGTCAACAGATTTGTTTCATCAAAATGCAAAGACCTTACAAGGGTACAATAAGTGAGCCTGTGGCGAAATACTATTATTTATGTACGCATCATTACCGTTACATTATGCCAGTAAACATGTGTCGGTGTCTATCGATATTCTCTCATACACGCTAAGCTTATTATCAAGTGCTCTCAATTATGTCTATTAGTGTCAAGTCATTTAACATTAAGAAGACAAAGCTCCCTCTCGCTTCCCTTATCCTGCCATTAGGGAATATCGCCATACATTCACTGAGATGCATATAGCAGCTCGACTTTACAATGTTCTCATGACCAGCGTCACATGTAAATGGATTTGAACTATTGTTGTGTCAAAAGTAACCACTATACTATGAAAAGCTCAAAAGATGGTTTTCGCTTGCTTAAAATGTGCTTACATTGAATAGTACCAAGTCTGTTTTCTAAACATGGCAAGTGAGTGACGCTGGTTTGTGGTCCACCACCAACGTCTCTGAAGTCTATATGTATCTAAGAGTTATGATTGAATACGTGAGTGATATAGAAGCTAATATCTACTCATAATGTGGTGTGATAAACTGATCTCAGGGTGATACTCAAGGTGGACAGTGGACAAGAAGGTCGGGAGTCATGTATATGTTAGATTGTTACAGATTGACATACAAACAGGTTAGCCTGCGAGTAAATGAGTGAGTGGGATTTCACCAGTATTCCATCAATATCACGAAACACCAGAAATGGGCTTAACACATTGTACCCATATGGGGAATAGAACCAGGTATTCAGTGAGACGAGCGGACGACTAAAGCATTAGGTTACCCCACCGGTCCAGACTGTCTGTGAGTGTTGGTAATTGTACCGCCAGTATTCAACGCACTACTGTCATTACGGAGCAATTGGTTTACTGATATAAGACACATGATACTATACGCCACAGAATGTGGGATGTAGATGAGGAGATGATCTACAACTAGGACCACAACTGGCAATGTCATGACACGTCATATAAAAAGTCGAACTATCCCCTCTGACCGACTATTTGACATTTCTGCAAAACAGTTGTTGAAACATAAGTCGAAAGTTGAAGAGATAGACAACAGGTAAATACGGCGTGGTAACTGTTGTCGTCAAGCTCATTTGCGTGTCTTGGCTGTGTTACAATAGCAGACGCAGCTGTATCGCGACATGTGCACGCTACACTCAGCAGACAAATGCCTGATGGAATGATACTCATCATTGGAGGATCAAAAGGGTGGACAGCCCCCACTATGGTATACATTATGTTGGATTCCCATAGAACTAAACTACTCAAAACTACTATCTCGCCGTAGTTGTGCTTGGCCGACTGAGATCTCATGTCGTGTTAATGCCATCTAGTCCAAGTACAGGACATTGCGAGCAGGGGGCACGCCAACACTGTGACAGAAATACCCAGGTCATGGACGGAACCAATACCGAAACTAAGAAACATGAACGTAAACGCCTAATACAACAAAAGCCAGTGTCGCACCTTGAAGGGAGCAAACACATCCAGTTGCTCACGTCTGTACACTGTGGATCACATGATCTACATGTCTAGTAAGGTAAAAATCATCACAATGAGTTACTCTTCAAAAGAATATTATACAAAGGTAACTAATACGGTTCGCTTGAGCAAGGCACATGAAGTTTGTTTTTTTTCCGAAAAAACAACCAATTTGTTGGCCGGGGATTCCGGAGTGCCCACTGATGTACCACATGACCTACAGCGTGCGGGCCCGGGCGCACGTGCAGGACAGACAGGCTGATCCATGACTGTGCACGAATTCATATGACCGAGCATTTGTGGGCATGACATTCATGGTAGTGATTTATCACAAAACGGGGCAAAGAGATCTCCAATGAACTTTACCACAGATCCTTTTAGAACTGTAATCACCGTAAAATTGCTTGTTTACGAGCATATCGGGTTTGGTTGTTGGTTGCGTGACCAGCTCGCACATACGGCGGGGTGGTCATAGAGTTATTTGTTTACCGTGTAAACTGTTAATCTAGCTTATGGTGAAACGCACACCCTCCTTCAGTGGGTCAGGGGGTAGAAAGTGGGCGTGGTCGCGACTAATCACACGGGTGCTCGGGAATCTATACTCCTGTAAAGCCCTGAATACCTGTAGGCATAATTACAGTGCTCGATCTATACAAGTAATGTCTCTTTAACTCAAACTTCAAAGGCAATAGAACACTTGGTTTAAATTAAAGATTTGTTCGCTTGACATGTCCTTATTTCCGAAATCCCGCTTTCCTCGTGGACCTGACCTTTCCGAAAGAAGAATGGCCACCAATGTTGGTACGACTAGCATTATTTTGGTCCACCATTGTAAAGGACAAACAAGATATCACACGTTTAAAGCCCCTGCAATGTCGTAAAGTGAGAGCATAATCTGAAACTACTCGTTCGGGGACAAAAGAAACACAACTTTGTCACAAACTCGAACACAGACTGGATTAAGACAGGCTGAGTGTACAAGGACATGTACGTTACTAATGAATGAATATGATAGTCTTGAATTCTAAGAGAAACATAAATGGGTTAATCGTGTTGTTTGAGTGTCTGAGATCGGAGTACGCTGCACTCAGGTTTACAACTAATGGTAAATATATTGAAAGGGAGACGTTAACCTGTAGCGTATTCAGTCGCTGATAAGGTTTTCAGTTTTTCCTTCAGATCACAAATCGAACAATGCCTGGTTGTAAGGTTCAAAGAGATGTTAATTATATACACATCCTGACGATGGGAAATGCATTTTCCAGGGAGACTCTAACAAGTTGTCAGTATTCCTCATTATAGTTTATATTCTGAGAAAATATTTTCTGGATAATGTAAATGACAGTTTGAGGTCATTCTCCAGAGACACTGAAAGCATCCGTGGAAATATTGTAAGTTCATTCAGTACGGGATAACCATATACATGTGCAAATTTGAATTCGCGACAAATCATATCTACCCAAACCAAGCTATTTGTCATCCTGTTTCTGCAGACTAGTTTTGCACTTCCGTTGTACGACTCCGTTCACGATTTAGAGGTCAAAGGGAAGCAACTGTTCCCATGTTCATGAATCATTATTGACCACTGGTCTCGATATATATTTACACAACAAGCGCTGTTAACGGAGATAAAACACTCATGCTTACAGCGTATCAAAAGATAATGCAACTTTCACAGTTTCATTACTTACCTTCGGGAAGATTTTACAATCGCTTCTCCCAATTTCATCTGGTGTCAGTCAGCGACAATACATCTGTGACATACACCAGGTAAACAGGCGTGTAGTAAGCCAATTTAAACAAGCGTGTAGAAAGCCAACTTTTCCGTGTATGCCCTATAAGTTTGCAAAACTCTATGTATACATATATTATTAAAGGTTTGCCCAACTTTATTTTCAAAATCATATATGTATGCCCATACTTTTTGTTTTATAATGGTACCTACGCCCCGTTCAACTGAGAATTCCGAGTTCTGTCCCAGGTACATGGGATTACAGAGTGGTTGCCCGAATACTTTGAATATGATCAAAGCACAAACACTACAATATAGAACTGACTTATAGTAGACCCAGCGCGTGTAGTCTTTTCATGACAAACAGTTCACATGGTGACCAAGTTTCAAAGGTCATTTAACAAAATTTCTCTCTGTATCACGCATGCACGCACGCGCACGATCTGATCGGCATATGCTTCCACATAGGTTTATTGTTTATTTCAAAGAGTAAACAAACTGGAAGTAATCAGCTGTACAAGTACAGTACATGGTACACAGTGTCGGGGTGCTCCATTATATGTTTATGTTCACTAGAAGTCAAACTGGGAGAATACCCAGTTTATACAGGTGGTCCCACTAGATACAGGTCCTTGGTGGCATCCACTGAAAGAACCACAAAGCACCAAGAAGCGGGCAACAAATAAAGGAACATTATTGAAGGCAATATTAATTCTAACATCTGACACACAACCAGTCCTGGTATCCAAGGGGCCCTTTTGCAGTGTTAACAAAAAATTAAAACATTACTGTCATTTCATATGTTTATTTCATTCAGACACCATTCAGACACCACAATATTGTGCTTCTCAGTCTATATGGGGTTCCCTTGATTCACCTCGACCCTATGACCTCTACAAGGGGGGCGACTGGTCCTATCTTTTCCTGCTGACTGCTACTGGTGCAACATGAGGACCTTCTCCATCAGTCATTTCTTGGGATCATCTCTTGTGAGAAGTCTTGTAAGTCATGATTTAGTATGGAACTCCTGTTGGAAATAAACACACATGAATATTGAGCTGATCACGCGCTGACATGAACTTTTATGAACATTCAAATCTCTTTCAGGAACTTTCTCCAAATTCAGCTTGCAACAAGACAACAATATATTGTTCCCCTGTAGCTCACCTGGTCATGAAGTTATCATCTGAAATGTCAATGAATACTGGTGACATATAAATTGCAGTCAATTTCCTTTCACAAACAAAAAAAAATATACAGTATATGAAATGATAATATTTTAAGAACACTTCTCAAACTTCAGTAATAAAAATAACATGTAATACTGTATGATACTGTTTAACAACTTTACAATAAGTACCAAACTGTCAAAGTTTCTGAACACAAAGTTTTGGTGCTAAATTTATGTTTCTAATGTGGTTGTTTCCAAGTTTTGGTATTTTAATGACATAAAACAACCGCTGTCTTTTCACAATTATAATCAGGCATGTGATATAATTTCCACTGACTTACTTTCTAATTTAGGGCAGCATAAATAATTTTCATGAATTCATTTTTTGTAAGATCGAAGTACAATTTTGCACATTTTACACATTTGTGAGGATTCATCTTACCTACAATCACTTAATTTCTGTTTAACTTTCCATTGTTTATTAATTGAATGGCAACAACTTAATCAACATATATACAGTGCCGTGAAATACTTGAACATGGCAGCCTATGGGATTGCACATTGTGGAACCATATGTAAGTTGTCATTATGTCATTAGCTAAATAGTAGTTGGAGAAATGAACTGAAATTATGTGTGCAAAGAAGAGATGATTTCACATTTTACAAAGGCCCATCCTAAACTCACTTCATGAAAATTATCTATGCGACACTGAAATAACATGCAAGTGTATGGAAATTATGTCAAGTGTCAAAATATAATTGGCAACATTCCCTAGACGTTTCCACTTCATCTTCCAGTGATCAACGGCATGAGCATTGATCTGTGCAACTGGGAACCAATGACATGTGTCAACCAAGTCAGCAAGTCTGACCACCTGATCCTGTTAGCCGCCTCTTACGACAAGCAGAGTCTCTGTTTATGGCAAGCATGGGTTGCTGAAGGCTTTCTCTACCCCGGACCTTCACCGGCCTGCTATGATCAGAGTGAAATGACAAGCAAGACATGAAGCCAGTCTGGAGTTTATGCTGTTCAACAGGAGAACTGTTGGTACTGGGTGAGACTGGTCACATAATCTGCAGCTCCCCTCTTTAACACGAGGAATGCTACTGCAATCAAGACCCAGCAGATCAGCATACACTTTGAATAATGACATAAATGTCATGAGATCAAGGCACAAGTTGTGACAAACATTGTCCATCTTTCTTGCTGGCTTGCTGACTAGAATGTAGTGTTTGTCTTAAATTCAGGTTCATTTAGGATTACATAAGCAGGTCATCTCCAATGATGTACAGCATGGTTGTTAAGTCCAGTTATGTAAGCCTCAATCAATATTAGTTTTCTTGTGTCCATAATATAACATGACAGAACTGAGATCATCACATAAAATACAGAAACATTTCAAATGGAGTGAAAGTGCATGTATCATTTAATAATAATCTTTACAAAATGTCAGCACAAGTGTTCATGTCTCCTTGGGAAGAGTATAATATACTTGGACTAATTAGTATACAGTGATTCACTAACTATCAGCCTCACGCATCCAAAGTTTGCTCTAGAGATGGTCAAGGAAATGAAACATTTTGCTATGGTGCAAAGCTCACTTGAACTGTTGAATCCCGTGGCTACACTGAAAGCCACTACAGGAACTCTGATACTCAGTCAGTTAACAGTCAGTCACAGTCCTTGATGACTGATTTCATCACAAAGTAAAGCTTTTATATGTGTGTATGTATTAAACAAATGTACTTTGTCAGTAAGTGTTTTGTCTTTATACATATTCAAGCAATATGTGTTGCATGCACAATTGCATGCTGGTCAAAGGGAGATAACTCCATTAACTTCTGTGTAACTTGGACTGCTGACTAATGTACTGTCGGAAATACAAACAAACTTTTTTTTTTCATTTATATCTACAATCTACTTAGAGAGATTTGTGGAGAAATTAATTATGCGATTTTTTTGTATGTCCAAAGCCACTTATTTGGAGCAGACCATGACTTTATGTGCAATGATATTGCATTACAAATAACACTTTTTAACTGCCCATTCTAAAATTAAAGTTTTAGAATGGGCATCATTACTAACGACATTTGTCGTATACATTAACAACTATAATACTGAAACTATTAAGGATGATGCTTCAGAGGAGTCTCACTATCACTATAAAAGGAAACAGGTTGAAGGGGTCGTCTGGTGTGTCATAGACACAGACTAAGCTTTTTTATATCATCATACATTTTACATGATCTCAACATAAACTTTACGAAAAAAGACACAGTAGATGTTTATCAACAGATGAGACATATTCAACACACATGGAAAGGCATAAAATACATTTCAGATGACGCCTTGTGTCTGTCAGCAGCACATGCGTTTCAGCTCAGGTGAGTTGACGGTTCATTATCATACCTGGCTGAGCAACCTAACAGCCATCATAGTCAGATGTATTGTTTTAAGCAGCTAGTCATATTTTTTTCTATGTTTTGTGCAATTTTATAAGTAAACATGCCTTTTTGGATATCCTATCACGCATCACAGTGAATGCCCAGTTAGGCCGAGGTGGGTTATTTTGACCTGTACTATTTTCAATTGTCCAAATTTTAGGTATACAGAGCAGAGGCAAAAAACCAGGTTTTTTTTATTTCCTACAGTACTTTAATTCAGACTTTCTTGTCTGTCCCAAGCCAGTCTGCATTAGACAGACTGCACTGTATTGAGGTGTCCAGTTCAAATGTAGGTAGCTGATCAAACATTCGCAGTTTTATTGTATGATCGGTGTGAGCAAACACTTAACATCACATCAGCATTGTTTCAGCCACACAGCAAACATCATCAGATGTGTGTTAGGTCTTTGAATGTCATTTAGAAGTGAAAATACATAAGAATGAAGATTTTTATGGATATCAACTTCTTTATGAGAGAACACAACGTTTCGGAGTTAATGCTTACTCCTTCATCAGGTGATGAAGGAGTAAGCATTAACTCCGAAACGTTGTGTTCTCTCATAAAGAAGATGTGTGTTCATTTCTTTATATTTAATGTGTGGCTGCATCTAAATTATTTAAAGAAGAATATTTTTAGTTGTCGAATTGTTAGCTAAGATCTAGACAATTTGAAAATTGAATTTTTGTATATTTTGAAAGGTTCAGACGTGTGTTGTATGGTAAACAAACATTGTGTTTGTCTTTGTAGCTATAAACACTGAAATGCTAAATGTTCCACCTATGTAAAATTTGATTTGTTGAGACTCTAATACACACAGAGTATGACAGACTGCACTCCAAGTCTTGATAGCAGTAAAACTTTTGATCAACATACCTGTTTGACCACATTCCCCAAGAGCACCAATGCCTGGAGTGCCAGTTTTTGGCACTCAGAGTCAGGGTCTCTGTCCATCAGCCCTGTCATACAAACATCAGAGATAAACCAAGGATGGATTGATTACCACAAGACCATTTTAAACTTTACATGTGTACCAGCAAATTCTGACACTACTAGCAGGTAAATTAAATCAGTGATAATAATGATATGCAGGTGCACACTTTTTTGTACCGGATATAGGTATCATTGGTTAGTTGGTGTTAAAGGCCTCACTCAGCAATATTCAGCTGTATGTTGGCGGTCTGTAGATAATCAAGTCTGGACAAGCATCAATCTACACAACTGGGATATGACGAATCTGACCACCTAGTCCCAAAAGTTGCCTCATGGGTTGCTGAAGACCAATTCTAATGCAGATGTTCATGGGCAGGTAAAGGTATGAAACCAGTACCATGGATAGTGATATTACACAAGAAGAGTACTTCCATGAAACCTGACAAGGAAGGCAAAACTGCAGTACTGAGTTTGTTTCATATTTGTCAATATGGAACAAAGATATGTATTCAACATATATATTGTCTATTAAAGGTCACATGCAACGTAAAACACAACTTTGCAGATTCTGGTACCTTTTGGTGTGCACTTGCCGAAACAAATCATAAAAAATGCCAATTCAACCTACAAAGTTGAAAAAAAAACGCGATTGAAAAAAAGCCTGCGAAATTGGAGTTCAAATGTTTCACTAAATACTGTTTCAACAGCTGTGCTGCGCTGCATCCATAACGCATGCGCAGTGAATAGGTTTGCAGAGCTTGAAACAGTATGCATGCCCGGTGTATGAGGTCATGAGCAGTGGTCTAATCTCGGTTGTGTACACAAACAAGTAAATAATCTACTCATTACGTAAAACAACTTGCTGATTGTGGTAAGCAGTCTCTGTCACAGAGAAAGCTCAGTGTCTGGTTTATTCACACCTATATGTCTGTCTGCCTGTCTGCTAAAGACAACATGCAATACACAGCTTCAATCATTGACCACGTGCAATTTGAACTTAACACCTACCAGACTATACGCCATAAACAAAATAATTTGATTTATGACTCGTGCACCCGAGTCCCGTGTCTGCCACATTATGTAGCTAGGCACGTGTGATACACATGACATGTGTTTATGTCTGTGGGTTGCAAACAAACTACATTCATTTTTTTAGGATGACTGGATCTGACGGAGACTGGTGCAAACTCTTGTCAGTTTCAAGTCCTGATTTGTACTTGGACGAATGACAGATTCCAGCCACGCAGTAGTTTACCATCTCTACTGACATGATTTTTGATTGGATCGAGTGCAAATTCAGAGAACATGTATTTTCCAAACCCAACATCTCTATATACATTCTTCACGGATAATGATTTCTTTTTGTGTATATGATTTTGTTTGACAACAGTATATAAATCCACACTGAAACGACAAATCAAGTACACAAAAAGAAGTTGTTGTCCATAAAGAATCTTACTTTTTTTGTGACTGGCTATACTTCTAAATTGCCCATCAAACAGATCATCTTTCTGTACACACAATGAACCCTCAGCATATAAGCAAATGAAACAGCCAATCGGAAGCTGTCGTTACACTTGAGTGCATATCCACCTGCTATGACTGGGTTCGGTCTCCCGAGGACTTCGTTTCGGGGGAAGTAAGCCCAAGTACAAATATTGCACTTTTGAATCGCGATTGTACGCTTATAATTGTGTTTATTTTTTTTTTTTAAAGCAGCAATGTATATTATATGTCATAAATATGTGATAAATGTACTTTAATTATGTTTGATTTTTTGGTTGCATGTGACCTTTAACAAAAATACTTTGCAGAACATGAGAATATTTGGACCAGTGTTTTTTTTGTATGCTGATTGTCTCTCTGATAACACTATTATTGGTTTGTAAAAGAAAAGCCATCTAATGGAAAAATAGTAAATCATGGCACTTACAAGTAAGTATGACTAACACTGTGATTGTACATGGTAAGGTCAGTAAAATACCTTTATAACGAACTCCAAGGGACCACTGAAATTAGTTTGTTATATCCGTAGTTTGTTATTCACGAAAATCCATTGAAAGAACAACAAAAACACACTACAATGTATATAGTACAATACAGCAACAATGTACTCAGCTTATTCATGCATTCATTCATATGACCATTACATACGTTTCACTGCAAAATCAGTTATCTTGCTTTGTCCACGCTTGGCCGACTGCATGCGCGCCACAGCTTCTTTCAAAGATTAATTACTGGTAACTGGAACTCCCTGGTTCACCATACACTGATTTCAAAGTGAGCACCGCTAATTGGCAGTGACACTGATTCAGTTCGCTCAGTTTGATATTCACACCGTTAATTAGTGTTTCCTGGGACTCTTGGGGATTGCAAATGAGTTCGCTATAGCCAGTAAGTTCGTTATAGAGAATTCATTATTCACGACGTTTTTATATGATAACTTATAGTGGTTTATTCGGGACTTTTAAAACAGTTCACTATAGTCATCAGTTCGTTATATCCGTGTTCGTTATAAAAGTATTCTACTGTAGTATATTTTATGGAGAGCTACGGAAAGCTGGAACTTATTCTGTGGTATGTTAATCATAGTTCTTCAAAAAGTCTGTGGGCACATTGGGGAGTACCGACAGTTGTATGGGAAACCACCTGTGACTGTTTGGTTTGCTGCATGTTTTAATGCTTTTCATTGCACTCAGCAATATTCCAGCTATATGGCCCTGATCTGTAAATTATCAAGTCCAGACCAGACAGTCCAGTGATCAACATTAGCAGCACTGATCTATGCATTAAGGATGGATGACATGTGTCACCCAAGTCAGCGAGCCTGACCAGCCGATCCCATTAGTTGCCTCTTATGACAAGCATGGGAAAAAAACAGCAAATCGGTATTTTTCATGGTTGACTTCTAATGATGGGTCAGCCCTTAACATATGTGCGAGTTCCTTATAACACCTCCAAAAAGTAATGGTTTCATTATTGCAAAAGTGTTTATTGCGTTATTGTAAAAATGTTGTGGGTGAACTGATGTCCTACAGACAGGAAATCATTTGTACATGTCATGAGGGACTAGGAAATCTAGCAGGAGAGGTCATGTCCACAAGATACAGGTCCAGCATCAGAAACTCGGTGCACTAGGACACTCATAACCTTTCACATGATGGCCATACCCATAGGCTGACAGCCATTTTCATTCACAAACAGAAGACATGAGGGCAGACAATGGAGAAACATACACAAGTTTGACTGACTAGGTTGTGGGCAGAGAGACGATAATGACAGGACAAAGACAGTGCTCATGGACAGTACCGAGCACCTACCTTCCAGCCACAGCTTCATCTCTGTCACCTCTACCTGTAGGTCTGACATCAGACTGTGACATGGCACCACCAGGATGATCATTGATGTGGCAAACAGCACTGCTTGGCGTACAAACCTACATGAATACATTGAAAGTCATTCAGTTTGACATGAATGTATACAAATTTGACATACAGATCTCCATGAATACATGGAAAGTCAGAGATAAGATACATTAAGAATCACTAATACATGTATGAGGCAAACAGCACCGCTTGGCGTAAAAAAGCAAGATTAATGTGATACTTTGTACCACATTAACAGTCACTATGATGAAGCAAACAGTACTCCATATTTGCTAGTTGTGCACCTAACAGTGTACCACCAGAGGACTGTTCATATGATATGTGAATGTACTGATACTGACTGACACAAATACTTACACGTCAGTATGGAACCTGAGACCCCAGGTGAACTCCAGCAAACATCTGCCCATCTGCCCACTTGTCTGCAACAAACAAGTTCTCACACAACACCAATATCAACACAGAACGTCACAGGAACATCACATACCATGTGAGTATCACATGTCATAGGAACATCATATACACCACAGGAGCATCACATATGAGAGGAATATCATATACACCACAGGAGCATCACATATGAGAGGAACATCATATACACCACAGGAGCATCACATATGAGAGGAACATCATATACACCACAGGAGCATCACATATGAGAGGAACATCATATACACCACAAGAGCATCACATGTCACAGGAATATCATATACCATGGGAGCATCACACGAGACAGGAACATCATATACCATGGGAGCATCAAATGTCACAGGAACATCACATGCACCACAGGGGCATCACATGTCACAGGAACGTCATATAAACCACAGGAACACCATGTATGACAGGAACATCATATACACCATAAGAGCATCACATGTCACAGGAACATCATATACATCACAGGAGCATCACATGTCACAGGAACATCACATAACATGGGAGCATCAAATGTCACAGGAACATCACATACACCACAGGAACATCACTTATGACAGGAACATTATATGTACCACAGTAGCATCACATATGACAGGGACATCATATACCATGGGAGCATCACATGTCACGGGAACATCACATACCATGGGAGCATCACATTTGACAGGGACATCACATACCATGGGACCATCACATGTCACAGAAACATCATATACCATGGGACCATCACATGTCACTGGAACATCACATACCATGGGAGCATCACATTTGACAGGGACATTATATAAACGACAGGAGCATCACATGTCACAGGAACATCATATACCATGGGAGCATCACATGTCACAGGAACATCACATGTCACAGGAACATCACATGCCATGGCAGGATCACATGTCACAGGAACATCAGATACATATTATATGTCACAGTTCATCATATATGGTCGATTTCAATGAAAAGTGTACACACCTAGGTATAAAATATCCAAAATAGAATTGCTTGCACCTTGTAATATATATCTTTTTACTGATGTAAAGTCAACATATTTACCTCTTATGAAAATCAACCGCCATCATTAATCTCTAAAAGAAATTTTTTAAGTTGCCTACAAATACCAAAATGATTCCTTGTATATCCTGTGAATAGAGGGATTGTATGTTTGCCAAACATCGAAAATCACTGTTCTGCATGCACCATATGTTAATGACTCTGGAAACTCTGGAGCCGCCATATCATGACTTCTTTCATGTTTCATAACCTCAAGCTTTACGAAAATACAGCCATCTTGGTACCTTTGTTTAATGTAAGTGAGATAGCTCCACTTAGTGTTCTTTTCACAAACATCAGAGAGACAACCGGTGGAAGTTTGAAAATGCATTCAAAACTAAATTTTCAGTTGAAGATAAAAGAAAGTGTCCTTGTAGGTAACAAATATCAAATCTTTGAAGCACATTTAGAAGTTCTATAGTTCCTTGTCTTTCATGAATGTTCATATATTTCACACTAAATCATATCTGGTTTATTAAAACATCTGACAGTTCGGAAATTGGTTAGATAAATACACAGGACATGTGAATAAAGATTGTTTACAACCATGAACACAGACATTTTTCTGGGCTGTCTTCCTTATATTCTGGAGTATAACGTTCCGGGCTTGTTCTAGTCCTATCATCAGGCAGAACTGTTCTACCTGATGATGGCGATAGAACAAGCCCTGAAATGTTGTAATCCAGAAAAAATGATGTAATGAAGCATATTTTTTATGTGTTTAAAGGGGCACTGATGCAGAGCAATTTCTGTGGACTGGTTGTTTCTTTTGTTATTGTTTTTCTCCTGTGAGTACCTGGATGATATCCCAGAATTCGTGACTGGTTCGTGATCTCTGCTGCACCACACATATGCGCAATTGACAGCTTATGTGTAGACTGATCAACAAAGATGAAGTCATTTTGCTTCGTTATTGTGAAAACAAATGAAACACCTTGAAGTTTACTCATCTGACAGTGGTATAAAAAAAAAACCTGTTAGGACTAAAAAATAACAAAGACAGTGTACCTCTTTATATTTTGTCTCATAAACCTAATTTGTTCCTTGTCACATTTGTATGCATTTTAAAAGTTTTTTTTTTTTTTTTTTTTTTTTTTATTATTCATTCAACTCAGTAGACAGTTACACAAATAAATGATGCAACAGCACAAGTACACAATAAGACAAAAGTTCATATGGATAAAAGTTATACATACTGGATATATGGCAGCAGTGGTGACCATTTTCTGTCAAATGGTAACATTTTATTATTCTTAGTCGCAATAAACTTTTCAGTTTTGAATATATCACCCAGTATTTTTAGAAATGCGTCCAGTGATAACTTGGTGTTTTTAATACTTGATACATGAATGTATTTTTTACCAGCAAGAAGTATATGGTTCATTAAGTCAGTATTATTTCCACCAATTAAGACTGTATATTTTGTCAGGGTAAATGTTTCTGTTGTTTTATTGTCAATATATTCTTTCAGTTTCAACCAGAATGTTTTCACACATTCACATTCCCAATAAATGTGTATCAAATTTTCAGACACTAAGTTACAAAAAGAGCAAAGTTCATCATCAACTAATTTCATTTTCAGTAATTCTTTTTTTGTGTATATAATATTATGAATAAATTTAAATTGAAAGTCAATCAATTTAGTATCTTTTGTGCATCTTCTATAATTTTTAAAAATATGTTCCCATGGGATTACAGTGTCAAAGAGTTGTTGCCTTTTTTCACATGTAGAAGGGAAATTTTCAGTACTTATAAGGTTATCATAGAAATATCTTGACCTCTTTGGTGCTGAAAGTAAACATATCAGTGAAGTGCTGAGGTAGTGATTATGAACAATCAATAGATTATTTCTAATAGTATCTTTCCATTTTCTTGGTATATCTGAAAGAACCTGGTAGTAATCAAGAACTGTGCCTTTGATTTTGTAAGTTTTCTTAAGTTCATTAAATGACAAAATACCTTGATCATTACACAAGTCTCTTATAGAGTGAATACCCTTAAAATACCAATGTCTTATAATAAAATTACTATTTTGGAATTGATGGTTGAACCAAAGGGGTTGAGATAGGATTTGATTAATATCTGTAAAATCAGTTTTATGTGTTCTATAAAATATTCCCCATGCTGCCAACACATCTTTCCAATAGGGATTAATTATTTTCACATAATTTTCAATGTTGGCTCCAAGCAGAAATACATCCTTGAATGGAAAGGTACTAGGGCTAGTGTTTTTATTTTGGAGATATTTATTTAATACTGACAGTTTTAATGAGTTTATGCATACCTCTACATTAACCATTCTGAGTCCCCCTTCTTCATATTTTCTAATAAGTGTTGTTCGCTTTATCTTATCGCGCTTATCATTCCAGATGAATTTATAAAATATATCGTTTAATTTATCAATGAATTCCTTTGGAGGATTTGGGAGTGAAGTGAATATATGCACTAATGATGAGAGTGCTAAAGTTTTAATAACCGTTATTTTCCCTATTAATGTCAAATTTCTTTTTCTCCAATTCCCTAGAGTTCTATTAATAATTTCTAGTCTTTTTCTTGTATTAATTACCCAAGGTTATTCAAGTTAGGATTAAGCTTTATTCCTAGTACATCAAAATCCCCACTGTGCCAATCAAGCTTAAGATCCTGACATATTTTACATCTTGTTACTACCTGCCATTGAACCTATCCATATTGCTTTAGTCTTCTCTACGTTTATTCTTAAACCAGACATTTTGTAGAAATTATTTAGGGTGTCAATTGCTATGCTTAAGCTTTCTTCACCTCCATCAAGAAATAATTCAGTATCATCTGCATATTGCCCAATTTTATGTTCAGTATTATTCAACGTCATTCCTTTTATTGCACTGTTCTTACGGATCATTATTCCTAAAATTTCTGCCACTAAAAGGAATATGTAGGGAGAAACCGGGTCACCTTGTCTACAGCCCCTTTCATTGTGAAAAAACTGAGATAGATGACCATTTTGTATAACACAATATGTAGGATTATTGATTAATATTTTGATCCATTTTTCCATATTGGGTCCAAAGCCAAATTTTCCTATTGTTAGAATTATAAATTCTTTAGAGACAGTGTCAAAAGCTTTTTCAAAGTCAATAAGTAACAACAGTCCCTTTTTACCCTGTAATTTTGCTTCAAACATAATATCATATAACAGTCTATGTTCTCACTAATACATCTTCCAGGAATAAACCCTGTCTGAGTTTCATGAATTAATGTATTCAAAGTTTTTTTAATTCTATTGGCTATACATGTACTGAGTATTTTATACACAGAATTTAGTAGGGAAATTGGGCGCCAGTTTTGTAACAACTGTCTATTTTTGTTAGCTTTTGGAATACATGTGATGACGCCTCTTTTGATTGTTGGACTTAACATATTTTGCCTGAACGTTTCTGATATATATCTACAAACCCAAATATGGAGATCTTTCCAGAAAAATTTAAAGAATTCTATTGGGAAACCATCTATTCCTGGGCTTTTGTTATTTTTCATTGATTTAACAGCTTGTGTTATCTCATCTATTGTAATGTCACCCTCAAGAGTTTCAGCTTCAACAGTTGTTAGTTTTGGTGTAATAATATCATTGAATATCTCAATATATTTACTTGCTATTGTACCACCTGATGCATATAAATTTTCATAAAATTTTCTCTGCTCATATAAAATAGCCTTACCATCTGATATTACTTCTCCTCCATCATTAATGACAGTATTCATAAGCTTACTGGTATAATTTCTGTTTTCGAGATGACAGAAATATTTGGTTGTTTTTTCTCCTTCCTCGTACCACTGAATTCTATTTCTTATTTGTATACCTCTTATTTCAGCTTCTTTTAATTCATTTTAATGCATTTTAAAAGTTAATACAAAAAAACCCACATGTTCTGCTTATACTTACAGTGAATTTCTAACATGATTTTAATATCTAAACATTGTATAGATTGCCATTGTGAAACAAGAAATAAATTTAAACAAAATTCAAATATTAAATTCAAGGCAGAGGAAAGTTATAGCAACAATGTGAGGCTATCACCTCGTTCAGGAATGTATCCATCTATATCCACATAAAAGAACGATATTCCATTCATCTGCAGCTGGTAAATAATCCTGCTCTATGTCTTGTGTCTTTCAACTGTCCCATATGCGAAAAAGTGACACATGTTTTGAGAATTTTTCACACTGGTGTATACATAATCTCACTGGTCACCCAGGACAGTACACCTGGCAGCTAACTTTATGATGTCCGCCATTTAGTTAGCCAATAATGAGCAACAATCAATCAGTCAAGGTGGCGGTTAATTCTTTGTAGGAAGGATGTTGTTTTTACACTCGTACTTTACGACAGGATGTATTCAGTATAGATTACGTAAACCTACACTCAAAAACACTGCCTTTTTGACAAATCTGCTGTGGAAGTAATTAATCAATCAGTGTGTTATCGGTTAATCCTTTGATCAATGCTTGTTTTTATAAAGCAGAGGATAAACCCCCTTGCATCACTTACATGCACACATTACATAACATGCAATACATTCGTTACATCAGACCTTAATTTATAATGTTGAGTATTTACTCCAGACAGGAAAATTGCTTTAAAGGTCACATATACTCTAATAGGGTACAAATGCAAAATCAGTTGCTGACATCGTTATAAATGAAACCCCGTCATTAAAACTGCTCATTTTCATCTTCAATTACCTTAAATTGACCTTTTTGTCAACAGTGCAAAATTCTCAGCCGAAAACGAAATTTCAACCAATCAGAGCGGCGCGTCTCCGTGACGTAATAGTGGGTATAGAAATGAGGGTCTGTGCAGTATTCATCTACATTTCAAGGGTTAAACTATTTCGTTTACAGGTTTGTACGAACCTGAAATCGCGAAAACTGTTGAGAAAAATTAAAGCTATATGTTCTCACAATCTACTTTTATTAAGTTTTGTCTCCTGCTTTGCCTAGATTTTGAGTTACAACCCTTGTTTTCATAGACGATTCTGTCAAAATCACTTGGTGTCGCTAGGTTGTAATGCGTGTTAGGTGGTATAAACCTACACGTTATTTGTTATCATTCACTTGATGCTCAGGTAATGAATTTATAACAGGTATAATTAGTGGTAACGCCACTTATATTACCCGACAAAGGCCCCAATTTGGCATTTGTTTTGTCTGGATCGATCAAAGGATTAACCGATAACACGCGGATTGATTAATTAGTTTTATGGGGATTTAAATGGGGGATTTGTCAAAAAGTAGTGTTTATGTATGTACACTTTCTAATCTATACTGAATACACTCTGTCGTGTCTGTGTCTATGTAAAACAACACCCTTCTTTCAAAGGATTAACCGCCAATACATTGATTGCTCATTATTGGCTAACTAAATAACTTTTTAAAAAGAATGACGCACATTATGCAATTAGTTGCCAGGTGTGCTATCTTGGGTAACCAATGAAACTATACAGCAATGTGAAAAACCTGAAACGATACATCACGTTTTCGTATATTAGACTGTTAAAAGACACATCACTTGGGATATCTGCAGATGAATTATATATCACTTGTTTTTGTGGATATTGATGGATACATTCTTCGAAGAAGGTAATAGCCTGACATTGCTCCTATAACTTTAATTTTAATATTTGCATTTTTGTTTTTAATAAGTTGTCGTAGCTTTCAAAAGAATCATTGTTTTCATCGTTAAGTGTAATGATGCAGACGACATACACTAGGGTGTGCGTGCGAATTATGATTCATATAGGAAAACTATGAAATGTCTACATATTACATTCCTCTTATACATTCGCAGATCACTTCTTTTTATCAAGTTTCAAAATGCATACAAGTATGATTATAAAGTAATTAGGATTATGAGTCCAAGTATAAAGACGTATATTGACAAGTGTCTACATACTGGTGAGTGAACCTTACAAACCAAGTAAATTTAGCAAGTGAAGAAATTTATCGTGCAGCATTTTCACTTCGACCCCGACCTTGCTTAGGTTATGTTACAGGTTGTGTCATGCAAACTCCTTTTGGTAATGATTCAAATACATATTTATGTAGTTTTGAGTTTCTAACGTGATGAGGACAAACCATACATAATCTTATTAATTCAAATGGATTTGACTTCACGATTTTCAAAAATGGCGGCGCCCTGTCTTGGGATGAATGCTATTTAAGTTTGTTTTCACCGACTTACAAAAGGACAATTACTTCTACTGGTAGTAAAATATGTATTTTATTGATGGACAACAGGATTTTACATGACACTCCTTATAACATAACAATTTCACTCTTGGAATCGGTCAATATATGGGGTCAATATAAGATTACTTACGATAATATTGTCACTTCGACCACAACTTTGTTTCCGAGGAAGAAAGCATTATATCCATGCAAAAAACTTTTGGTCAACAATGTGTAGTAAGCAGTCTTGATTTTATAAACTCGATGAAACTTGAACTCCATTTTCTATCTTGGAAGTGTGGTAGGCGGCGAACCATCCGATTAAGTATACACCACAGGCTTCCACAAAGCTCACTTCGTGCACACTAACAACCAATCTAAGCACAAACTACGGAGTCTGGTGGAAATCTGTGCATATTGACACCATCCCCCGACCCGAAGAAACAATTGACGGCAACACAACAATTCGGCATGTCTTTGGTGACGTCGAGAAATCAGCAAAATGACGAGCTTCCTACACATTTTCTATACATTTAACTGGAAACCGTTCCTTCTAAGACGTCACTGTAGAGCTCTGGCGACAGTGTTACGTAACCTGTCTGCGGTTTCGTTTGCAGGCGAGAGAGAAGCAGACGGCTTTTTAGCAACTTTTAAGCGCTTGGTATGAATTAACCACAAGTTTGATTTTTTTTTTAAAAAATGGTATTTCGTTTCGTTAACTTTGGTTAAAATCTGAGGGCGCTTCAAATGGTACTCCCTAGAATTTAACAAATGGTATGGGGGCTTCCAGTTGCGCTTCGTAAACTTTGGTTATAGAAATGGTTATAAAAAGGGTAAAAGACAGGGGTGCTCCAATTGGTACTCCTTAGAAAGAAACAAACAGCATAGGGACTTCAACAACTTTGGTTAAATATGTGTAAAAATGGTACCTTTTAGACTCACCAATCGTCTTGGGTACTTAGAGGGGCGCTGTATAAACTTTTCATTTCTGATAACAAATCAGAGGAGTGCTATACTGGTACTTCCTGGACTTTGAAGAGAGAAAGACAAGATGAGGGTCCAACTTAATAGCTCCTACAAAAACAAGGCTTGTTTTGTGTCTAAGGTTGCATTACGTCAGGGACGTTCGTTAACAATAATCATTTTAATAGTTCATTGTTATCTTTTTCAAAACTAACAATGGTGAACCAAACCCACATATTTCAAATAATTTTGTACACAAATTGAGAAACAAGACTAAAATATGTCACTTGTCAGTGCATTTCTTATTCTGAACATAACGAGGGAAAAGATAGAGAAACATTCTACATCAATTAATTACACATTAATGCTGTAAAAAGTAATATATAACATAACTTTGTGCTGCATTTACATAAACTTTACATGAGAAGTGTAATTGAATGCTATATTTGTAGGTAACTTTATGAATTAAGCCCTAGACAATATCTGGGGATTTATGCATGAAAAATTTGTGAATCAGATTAATAAACTTCTGTTCATCCAGTTTGACTAGTATTTAACACACAACATGTTTGCAACAAAACAATAGTAAAATAAAAGTCAAAACGAATTAAAATGGCCAGTTTTTGTCTGGCATAAGCCTAATTTTTAATTAAAAATAGTCATGTTATATATGGCCGAAATCATCTCACTTCTGCCAGTGTGATGGGCACACTGAAATAAATGAAGATAGTCGTGCTAAATTGTTATGGGCCCAAACATGATGTGTACAATTTTCGTTACAGTTGACCACATGTCTGAAATGCATACTTACCTACTTACCTACAGTGTACACACACTCACACCCACACGGATGGCGTATGGCATAACATGTTATTAGCAAATAAACAACATTAAACACTGTTTTATTTTTATGTGTCTTCTGACCTACCACACCTAATTCATGAGTACTAAATTAACATGTCTGCCCTTATCTTCGTCTTTCAAAAGCAATTCGGATAAAGAAGCCTGATATGATTTCTAAATGTAAAAAGGTCAAATCAGGGTTCCTTAGCTGGAAGCCATACTAAATATCAGATCTGGAACTAGCTTGACCCTTCTGAATGACACGGACATAAAGAAACACAAGCCAGCATAGCATGATTCACATGTCTTACAATGAAGATATTAATATGTGGGACACAGTACTGTAATTTCTCTTCTATGACTGGACACTGGGGAGAAAGATATCCTAATGTGTCTCCTTGGTGCACTGATGTTAACACATTACTGGCACAACGCAGGTGGCCAATGTGGAGCTCAGAATATCACAAAGCTGCTGTACAAGTACATGGAAACAATACAGTGACAAATCTATAGCTCACCAGAACTAACAAGTGTCATCACTAGGAGACAAATCAATACGGGTCAAATTGTTTCTCTATTTGTCCATTGTTGAGTCTGTGCTAGTCCATTGTTGTCAAAAACTGTATACATGTGCTCACATCTATATTGTCAAGGCGAGGAATCTGGTATTCCAACTGTCTGTGTAGGGACGACTGAGAGCAGGATAATGCTGCTCGTCGGAAACGCCCTGAGTTTGAGCTGGAACTCTGTTCACCTCATTCATGTCTATTTGTTTTTTAAGTGTTGTGTATGCAACTAAAGGAGTTTAAACACAATGTATTCGTTCGTCTTCATCATACAATTCATCTAAATTCTCCAGTCACCGTGTATATGTGTTGAGTGTGAGTTTAGCTTTACGCCACACTCAGCAATATTCCAGGTATACGGAAGCAGTCAGTAAATAGTGAAGTCTGGACCAGACAGTCCAGTGACTAACAACATGAGCATCAATCTGCACAATCAGGAACCCATGACAGGTGTCAACCAAGTTATCGAGGTTGACCACCCGATCCCGTTAGTCACTTCTTACGAAAAGCATAGTTGTCTTTCATGGCATGCATGGGTTGCTGAAGGTGTATTCTACCATGGGACCTACACATCATCTGACAGTTACTTGATGTTTTTTTAGACTAAGTTTGAATTGTTTCCATGGAAATCATGAAAAAATAAAATAAATGCTATATATCTGTAAATAGCAAAAGGCACCACTTCAAGATCTGTCTCATATATCTGCCATGATCTGTTGAAAGATATCTTATGGTTTTCGAGTTGCACTCCGGAAACAAAGCCCATCCCTATGTTTCCATGGAAACCGGGAAAAATGAAAATGCCAAAACTTTGTAAATAGCAAAAGGCACCCCTCTGGGATCTGCCACACATATCTGCCAAGTTTTGCTGAAAGATATTAAGAAGTTTTCGAGTTGTGCTCCAGAAATGAAGCTCATCCATCCCTATTGAGACTAGGTCTGAATCGCTTCCATGGAAAATGGGAAAATGATAAATCAATAAACAGTGAAAGGCACCACTTTAGGGTCTGTCTCACATATCTGCCAAGTTTTGATGAAGGATATTAAGAAGATTTTGAGTTCTGCTCTGGAAACGAAACACACCTCTCACTTTTAAGACTAAGTCCGAAATGTTTCCATGGAAACCAAAAAAAACAATAATTCATAAAAACCTGTAAACAGCAAAAGACTCCACCTTTGCTTCTGACTGACATATCTAGCAAGTTTGGCAGAAAAATAAAAATGGTTTTTGAGTTATGCTCTGGAAACAAAGGCCACCCCACAATTTGACCAAAGTGTTCCATGATAAAACAATAATATAAAAATGTCAAGAATGTGTAATTTGGAAAAGGCGCAACCATAGGTTCAGGTTATTATATCAATCAATTTTAGTCTAAAAATACTGAACGGTTTTTGAGTTATGCTCAGGAAACAAAACAGACAGATGAGGTGTGGCATTACATGCCAGAGGGATAAAAATATTATTAGTAAGCCAAGAATATTAAGAGAAACAATTACTGAATTCATACATTTTTCAAAGCTTTAAGTTTTACCTACTAACAATTTGGGCTGCAGAGAAACCCGCATTTTCTTTAAATCAATAAAACATACTTGATACTAACAGACCTACCTACTTACCTACCTAACTACTACCTAGATGTATTTATGTTTATATTTCCCAACAGATGCTTACATCTACATAAACAAACAAACAAACAAACCCACACACACACACACACACACACACACACACACACACACACACACACACACACAATATTGAACATAAACTGAAGCTATTGAAGGTTTAACTGTATCCGCTAAAATGCAATCCAACAGTTATATTCATATTGCATACATATTCACTGAAGTTTACAATGTAAATATTAAGTCTCGAGAAGTCTAAAATTAATGCAAGGAAAGAAGACCAAAATGGTAATTCTATCTATATCTGGACTGTGATACTGAAGCTTTCTCTTTCTGAGACTAAGAAAAAAGAATTAAAACACTGTAAAGAAACTGAAAACTGCAACCTTATGGACACATTTCATTACGTCACAGCCTCAGATATAGCAGCTACAATCATTATCCTGTGCTCATCTATCACACCAAGCCATCACTGCCTATCAGACCTGGCCAGCTGGTGCTGCTGCTGCTGCCACCGCTGTGTTGGATTCGGATAGGAAATGAAAGCCACTGTATACTTATGATGATCACAAGCTCATGCAGCTAAGGTAAGAAATCATGTTTTAATCAATTGTTATTTTAATAATATATTGGTCTAGGATCATATAATCAAATTCTGGTTTGAAGTTTAACTTCATCTGTCAGTGATACAAAATGTTAGGACTGAAAATCTAACCCATAGTCAATGTATGTCTTTCTATTTTTGTCTTAAAATTCTTATGTTTTACTATTAGATTTTATGCATTTTGGAACTTCATTAAAGTACACAATCTGTTACTTTTATATGTATAACATGACTGTAATATCTAAACATTTTGTGACAAGTACAATAACATTTCACACACAGGCTTTAATTGCAACCTAGTGTGTTTCTCATTTAACTTCACACTGAAGAAAAATGAAGTGAAATAATTCTGCTGATGCAAAAACTGATTACAGTTATTGCAATAACATCGGTCTAATACTTGTTGGAGGAATGTATTCATCAGTATCCTCATCATGGAATGATAGGCCATCTATCTGCAACTGACAAACAAACATGTTCTATGTCATGTCATTCAACAGCTGATATGCATGTATATAATATTCTAATGTGTGATAGCTTCTCAACTGGTCACATGACTGGTTCAGGTTTTTTACACTGTTTTATAGCTAAATTGGTTACTCACCCTAGTCTTTGAATGGCAGTTAGAATTGAGACACATAAAGGCAAAAAGTTCATAGGTGTCAACTTCTTTACTATGATGGTCACAACTGCCTGATAAAGGAATAAGAAAATACTCCAAAACATAGCCATTACAATATGGAACACCTGTTTGACAATGGTTCAAACACAATGGTTCTGCAAGATTTCACTATGTAGATTTATTAGCTGCCATGTACAGACAACTTAAACACAAAATAAGAATCTGCAATTCAGCTGTGTGACCTTGTACAATTTCATTTATGGCCTTATTAAGAAATGAAATGCAGATTAAACCTTTGACAACTATTTGCATGATGTTGATCATTCTTTAAAAAAGTAACCAGTTAGACAATAAGGAATGATCAACCAGCGTACTGATGGTCCATGACATGATTAAATATTGAGGTAAAAAACAAAAAATAGGATCAAATTGGCTATGAATAGGATGAGAAAAACACAAAATAGGATCAAATTGGCTATGAATAGGATGAGAAAAACAAAAAATAGGATCAAATTGGCTATGAATAGGATGAGAAAAACAAAAAATAGGATCAAATTGGCTATGAATAGGATGAGAACAACAAAAGGAGCCAACACTGCTGGGATACTCTATAACAATCAGACAAGAACTAAAGGGGATATTTTCAAATATCAGTATCTGATGGACATTTACTGTTCTTAGAGTCCCATTGTTAGGTTGAGGAATTTCTGCAAGGTTGCCCAGTGTCCATTACAGTCGAGGGGGCAGAGAAATTTAATTGTATGTGGGAAACATGTTTCCATGTTTCAGAGGCTTATAATTTGGTATATCGAAAAATAAAGAATCAGTTTAATCCACAACACATGTGGAACCTCTTTTGAGCTGATTGCTCTAAAGTTTCTTGTATCTGTTGGAATGATGTATCTTTCATTTGATTTATGGAATCTGATTCAGTTAATACTTCTTGATTGATGTCTGGAAGCAGTTTTAAAACTGGTCTGTTAATAGTTTCAAGGGAACCAGTCTATAGCAAGGGAAAACACTTCAAAAACATTGGGTGGCTTTTCACCTCAAATAAAGGTAGTAAAATACAAATGTGATGCTCTCAGGTAGTTTAGATCATGCTGATCACGATGAATGTGTCAATGGATGCTGAAAACATGTTCAAAAACTACAATCAGCTAATTAATATTCAGGTTACATAAGTTTGCAAAACATATGAGTTGTGTATAGCTTGAATGCACAAGTTCTGGTACAGTAGGTCTGCTGATGTAGAGGGAACTTGTGCTACTTTGGATGGAGTGTTTTGACGTTCGAATCAACATGCTCAAGTTTTTTCTCTTTCTTGTTATGGTGACATCTATGAAAACGTGTGAGGTGAATCTTTTAAGAGATCTTTGTTTTGGTCAGGAAGGCTTGAATGATTTCTTGTCGGCCCTGTTTGATCAACTTATTTTTCTTGTCTTTGTTGATGTCAGTGATTTTCCCAGAGTCTTGGTTCCAATCTCTTCCTTCATGCGGTGGTACTTGGAGAGTTCGGTCAACACCAGACGGAACTCTTCCTCGGAGAGTTTACTGTACGTGAGCAGCAACGATATGTGGTCGTCGATTGTGTTCAGCTTGGCTTTGGCCCGAACCCTGATCTGGTCATGTGTTAAGGATTCCTGACAGACCTGATAACCCGGTGGTGACGGGGGCGACGCCTACCATGTCTAATCCCATGCCGGCAACCACGACTGCGTGTTGACCCCCATCAATCACATTTGTTGCCTTATGTGTAATCCCAGTTGCATGTCACGTTCTCATTCCATTTGGTGTTTAATGTCACGTTTCTGTTCCATTCACAGTTTCAAGCGTTCGATCCATGTCATCCATGGCCAGATACAATCCTTTTTTTTAAGTTAGCAAATAAGCTTTAATTGGTTCTCTCTCAATTTTGTATGAAAATACTTTAAACTGATGAGGTCTAAGTGTTCAGGTAAATAAATGTGGTAGAGTTGAATAAGATCAGTCTCGAGGCTGGCAGAAGGGACTGTTCCTGGTTGTACATAAGTATGACAACGTTTATGTTGATGGCGATCATACCAGTGTATTTTTGACCCAAACCGTACTCTCACATCTTTTGTGGGGGCATCTCTGAGAAAAGTTTTTTGATAATACGTGTAGCACATGGACCCATAAGCTTTCATCAGGAAGTTTTTTCACTTGTATCGCTTTATAGCGTTTTTTCTAGACAGCTGACTAACATGTTACCTATTTGTTCTGGTAATGGTGTGACATACATCCACTTTCCTGGAGCCACATAACTTTGCAGTAGTAATGCATTATTTTTAGTTCGTTGACATTATCATCCTGATCTAGGACAAGATAAGGACCAGAACAGTAATCCAGTTCAATTGAGATTTGATGACCAATTCTCGTTGCTGGTAGACATTTTCTGTACCAAGTTGATCGAATCCTTGTGTGTTCCCAAGATCAGAGAATGCAATGGTGGTGCTTTGTTATTGGTTTGAAATGTCACTCATGGTTATACTCACGAGAAAATTATATGTAATTGATTTTCCATCAATCTTTGATTGACGTATTTGATTCTGATAAAGTTGAGATCTTCATGCAAAAGAAAAGCCCTGATCTGAATGGGTCCTCTTGCCAAAACATGGACACCGTCGAGGCTTGCTAAAGGTGCAGATCCTGGTCACAGAATGATCAGGCAATGTCAGCACTGGTGTCCGTCATCCCAGGATGACAGTCCATTCAAAAGAGACTATGACGTGGAAGTGTTGACGAGATAGACTTCGATGATGAGCGTAGTGTGTAATTTGATGTTGTAATCCGTATCGAACAAATACTGCTGGTAATTGGGTATGTCAGTCAGTAAAGATACAGATAAAGATACTTGACGGAAGCTAATATGCTCCTCGTGTGACCCAGTATTCGCATTACTAGAATGGTTTTCTCTCTTGATGGAAGTTAAAACATGAGACATAACCATTTTGTAAAAGTAGGAAGGATGCTGTGATGGTGGTGTTGAGCAACAAGTTGGGCTCTTAGAAATCAGCCAGCGATTCTCACTGGCATGCATTGTTTTGTAAGTGGAGGAAGTACAAGGTGTTTTCTTGCTGAGCAGATTGAATCCCTCGGTGTCACAGAGATCGCAGAGAGTGACGCTGGGACGATGGTTCATCATGTACTACGTTCCATTACAAAATAGTTTTCAATTGGTTTTGGGATAATTTCCCAGACACGTACTTCAAACCCATGAAATGGATGTTGTTGGGTAAGAAGATGGTAGAGAGTGAGATCGTGTCTCCCACGGTCATGGTGACGTCATGGTAAACGGAGCAAATGTGGTATTGTTGTTGTTTGGACCCCTTTCACGATATCAACATCAGATGATGATGGTTGTTGCCGAGGTAAAGTTGGATGACCAGCATGGAATTCGCCAGCAGATTTTCCAGGACGTCAAACACACTGTTGAATTCTGCCACCACCTCTAATCCCACGTTTTGTATCTCGGGTTTACTTGAGAGCATGTGGGTTATTTCACATGATAGTATGTTGACAACCACGATGCGTCTCTGCAATGGGACATAAGCCAACAGCAGTGTTCTGCTGTTGATGACTTTGGTCAGGTAGTGATCTTTGTTTTCTGTGAACCCGATCTCAGAGAGCTTGAACACTCATCGTTTGTCGTCTGTGAAGATGAGCATGTGCGGGTTGTCTTGAGTGACAATTGTCCTCTCGATGTCATCACGGTCGAGCAGCTTGCCGCCGAACGCCGTGGTTATCATTCATTTGTCCTTGATGCATTGACGTTGCTATATCCACTGCCAACAGGCACTTGGATGCATTTATAAATGTTGTTTTTCAGTTGCAGGGTGTACAGCTTGCTCTTGATGCCGGGTTCATCAAAGCTGCGTGTGTCCCCTAGGTTGGAGTTCGCCAGGGTAGCACATAACCTCAGCCGCATGTCCATTCCGTGACCCAAAGCTGGAGTCATTGTTTGACATGCAGCATGACCCTGAGGTAGCTGATATTCACTGTTTCTGCTTTATATCTCACACAGATAGATGGAGTTCCATGAGGGTGCCCCTCATTAACTTTTTGTACTATAAGAATGGGAACAATTCAAATTGATTGTCATTGAATTTTTCTGTTTTCATGGCCACAGTTCTCAACAGTGTGTAAGGGCATTTGCCTTGCATGTTGTCCAACATGCTCAGCAGATCGAGATGAATGCACAGTTCATGATATAGAATGAGGTTGGGTAGTTGCGTGCCCATTAATTCACATTAATTAAGAGTTTAGTTTCAGAGCATTACATCCGCAACTGCTTTGCTAATTTCTTCTTCTACTGATAGTTCAGCTTAAGATGAATGTCTCACTCCGAATCCATATACAGTAAGCAAACTCAATTGATCCTAGTTTGTAATGAGGGTAATCTTTATTATTTCATTTCAAAGTTTAAGGTTTTATGTCATAATTTTTCATGGGTACCTCAACAAAGTTTCTCTATGATTTCTGTCATTTTCATAAATTATTCAAGTTTTAGCATACTTTAATTTACACCGTGTATGACAAGTTCACTGGCAGTGAGATGTTAGATGCTACCATATGTTTTCTACCTGTATGCTGATGATATTTCCTTTAACACTAGCTTACTGACCTGCTGATCAAGACAAAAACTGATATATTAATGGGGTTTGGCACAAGTTTATTACTGCTTCACCAAGAGATGTTATAATGAAAGCAGATGTCAAATTTGAGTACTAAATTTGAACAATTTGAACTTGTTTGGGAAAAATCCAAATGAATATAGGCACCAACCAATAAATTGATTAATTAAAGCTACCCTGGTTACCCAGGTCTAAAGATTGCTACATCTGCCAGCCAAAATGGCCATCAAACCAATAATTATTCGCAATATTTTTATATCCCTCACTTGTTGACTCTGCTTTTCAGACTTAAGTAATGAATGTGTTGTTTTGTTTCAGGGCTAACACCAGGGAATACATGTGGAGGGCCCTCTCAACATACTGCTTTTAATAAAATACTTGTGATAATCATGGCAATCAGTGCTCCAACACCCCCCCACAAAAGGCGACACTGAAGACACTTTGTTCATATATGACAAGCAATGTCCGACAACTGGAACACATCTTCTTCCCACTTCAACATGACCACACTGTTTGGAACGGCTCCTATAGAGGCAGCTGCTCAGTTCATATTTATGTTTATTTCCCTACTACTTGCCGGGGGAGGTAACTGTCTTGTCATCACAGTTGTCCTGAGACAATGCCAGCTTCATGAAACAACATACTACATCCAGCTGTGCCTTGCTGTAGCTAATCTTCTGTTCACTGTGTTTAACTTGCCCACTGTGATGTCAGTATTGAGTGTTGTGCACACGGGATTTACTGGTCCCTGGTGCCAGATACAAGGCTTCATCACGTTCACCACTGGAATTGCCAGCATGATGCTCTACACACTCTCCTCTCTCGATAGATTAATCTTCATCTTGCATCCCTTCTGGTACATCAACTCAAGCTGGGCTAAGCGTCCACATATCTACATCATATCCATGATTACGTTTGTCCTTGTCATTGGCACTGTTCCTCTGGCCAAGCAGAGCTTCAGCTTCCATGAAGGCATGATGGTGTGCACTCTTGTGACAACATTCAACTTTAGGAAACACACATACATCACAATCATAGGCACTGTTCTCTTCATCATCTGCATCTTCATCCTTATCATTACCCAGATCTCAATATTCCTGACAGTCCGGTCCAAGATCAAGAACATCCCCCGTCTGACTCGCCCGTTGAACCAGCAGTCCAGCCAGCACCTGCTGATGACATGGAAAGCCAATCTGAAGGCCCTCAAGCCCATCAGTCTTACCATCATCATCTTCCTGCTCACATGGTTGGCCTATAGTGCTGTTATTATTGTGGACAAAAGGGCCCAGAACTTCCGTAACTCAACCCAATTCAAGGCAACTTCCCGTGCTATCTGCCTCGTCTTCCTGACTCTACCCCAATTCTGCAACCCTTTAATTTACACAATGACTGACAAGAAGTTCTGTGATGCTCTCACTAGGCTTTTAAATATTAGAAGTTTCCCTGACAACAACATGCAGCCACAGACAACTCAAACCTCACGTGAACAGACATCACGGTTCTAGATATTCACAGTGCCACAGTGTTGGAGATGAGGGGCAATGAACTTCAACAACCATTGTCACTTAGAAGACATCATTCCCTGCTGCAAATTATCAAATAAAACTGAAATAATAATAAACAACAAGAAGGTCGTAATTTAAGATGAAATTAAATGTCAAAGAAAACATGACCTCATCCTCTCTTGACATCTTGCTCCTCCTCCATTAAAACAAACACACAAATATTTTCAAGACTCACTTTGACCTTGACAGAAATGTCATACTGTATAAAATATGTAAAAATAGTAATAAATTAATTGCTCAGTGAAAAATATTCAAGGGATCTCTTGAAAGTCTGTGAAGAAAATCCAGTGAACTGTTCTTGAGATATCTCGCGGACAATGTTAACATGCAGTTTAACATGCTGAAATCTTCAAAGTGTCACTGTGACTTTAAATACTATGTGAAGGTCACCAAAATTAACTGGGCCCAGTGCCTTCCCTGGATGAAGCTTGAAGAAAGTCCAGTGAATGGCTCTTGAGATATCTTACTGATCAGGGTAAAATATTAATGTTATACTTCACACGACAGTTCCTTGCCTAATTAGTTATCCGTCAGACTAATTTGTGTGTCAAATATAATCATGGCAGTCATTTCCTTTAGGATATTCATAAATTCACATCATTTCTAAACTGCTATATACAGTTATACAGTGTACAAAAATTCAAATCTGAGAGTATTTGTAACAATGAAATGCACGTTATTGCCCATTGTGTTTCAAGAATCATTTAACAAATCTTGTAAGGCTAATTATGTTTAATAACTTACATGGACAATCAGAATCACAACTTTCAATTTGAAGTTGACTTTAGCTCGTGAGATAATGACTAAATTAATCGAACGTAAAATGTATGTGACCAAAATGTCCGTTACCAGCTTGTGCAACACTAACTGAAGAAACTGTTGCAGAGTGGTTTTGTGTAAGGTTCATGAACCAGTACCCATGTGACAGACAGCATATGTTCAAAATGAGTCTTGGAGACCTGAACTTGGTTGCAGAGAAGTGAACAAATGAAATGTCACATCCATCCAAGATACAAGCTGGGTAAGGGTAACTGAATTATGTTCCTCTTAAATTCCCATCATAATTTTACAAAAAACATAAACACAACCATATGTTCATGCTGCAGATCGTTTTGATATCTACAGATTGTCAATGCTGCTTGTGGAGCCTTTTAATGATTTCCTAATAGGATGTTCAAATTTAGTTAAATAAATAAAACACAGGTTTATACATTTACTGTACAAAGCAGAAAACATATTTCCCATCCATTACTTAGTGCACTTTATTTGTCTCTCTCTATATATATACATATTAATGTAAACAAAATCACAGTATTATTTTATAATCTATTTTTCCCCAGGTTTGGGGGTGGGGGATAACAGCGTTGAGGGGACCAATTAATGGAGGATTAGTGATGGAAGCCAGAGATTAATATTTCTTGTGCTTGTTGTGGAATGTTTCCTACCATTTGCCCTGATGATGGTTTTGATGGGTGTGGCTGTGGTGAAGTATGTGTCGATGCCTGCTTGTTGCTTGAGTAGACGGCTAATGTGGTGTGATGTTTTGCCAATGTAAGGAAGTGAAATGCAAACAGGAGATGAGTCAGACTTAGTAGTTTTGGGTTTAGGTGCGGGGTTGATAGTGGAGTTGATGATGCGGTCAACAAGTTTAGTGGGATAGTTGTTGAGTTGGGTAAAGAAGTGCCTGAGATGATTCAGTTCAGGTTTAGTGGGGAGAGAGGATAAGTTTACAACACGGCGGGTGAGGGTGGAGATGACGCCGGTTTTAGTTCTGAGAGGGTGATTAGAATCAAAGTGGAGGTATTGGTCAGTACAATATTTCTCATCAAAATCTGTACACAATCCTAAAATGTGACTGAAAATATGGAAATGAAATTGTTCAATCATACTTTCCAATCTTTTTTTCTATGTGTACTTTGCTGTGGAATCCTAATTTACAAACTTCCACAATTCTGGATTTATGAACTGCCAGCATTTATGTCGAGGTATGTCACACAACCATACCACAAAGAAGATCCAAGATACAGTCTGCACCTTTAGAGATATTTAACTACTAATTACTAATGAACCTAAGGTGCAAAGAACATTTACTAAGTTCAAAGTTGTCAGTAAAATTACATATGGCCATTATTGGTTCTTTAACAATGGTGATCTTTGTTTTATTTGATTTGAGATGACATCTCTGGAGGACAAAACATCAATTCTGATCTATTTCCTTTTCTGAGATACCTACTAATGTCATCAAAAATATATTAAAGCTGTTTATTTTAATGTGCTAAAATTCATAACAAAAGTTTACAAAACACACACAAAATGCCCCAAAGCTTTCTCTTTCTGCAAACCAGTGTGCAGTTCAATATGGAGGTCATTTTCAAATTAATAATCAACAAACCTTACACAATTTGTCCCCAAACCAACACATTGATGAACACTACTTTGGCGCAATCTTCAAACATTGGTCACCTCCTCAAAAGGTGATGATTTCTACATCAAATTTGGGTTAAATGTATGTTTCAATATTCATTCCAGTGACATGAATAGTCGTCTGAGAATTTTGTAAAATATTCTGTTCCAAGACTGAATACTGCCGCACCAGGGTGTGACCAAGGCACCATTTGTTTTTTCAAATTCTCAAGATGTTACAATAACTTTTTTATGTGTTATGATACCAGAAATGTTCACTTTCAGAATGATTTTAAGTAAATATATTATTTTTAGAAAAAGCAGGAAGGCAAGAGCCAAGAAACTAAGTCAGTACCAAGTGATTGCTCTGTCATGATATGTATGTAGTTTTTGAATGCCTAGCTCTGCTTTAAAACCACATGAATCTATTATGTCAGTTAAGTAAGTATAATTATTTATAATTGAATAGTTTATTATTCATTTTATTGCCTTTCTACATTTATCAAAGGACATAAGTTTCTTAAAAAGCATACCTTCCTATTATTTCCAATAATTTAATTATAATGACAGTTGTAATTACTGTATTATTATAATACACTAATGTGTCTCCCATACATGTAAAAGAATTGTGTTGTAACAAAAATTCAAAACAAATAATGTTCTCCTAGTTAAGAAATACAATTTTATTTCATTCTGTCCAGGAATCCAGGAAGTCACTATTCTAGTTTTCGTCTCGATCCACACAGAGTAAGGTAATTCAGTTCCACAAAGTCTCATGTCTTAAAAGAAATTCTGAAATATTTAAGTCATGGTTTTACAGACACTCCTAATAATTTTGATATTTTGGATATTGCGTGATAGACATCTGCTGACACAGTCCATTTGAATTTTGCATTAAGTTACAGATACTGTACTGCAGAGAAGGCCTTCAGATTGTGCTTTTTAAACTTGAAAACATTCTAGAGTGTGTGACAAATTTAAGAATATCTACAAACAAAGGCGCCAGTAACCACCACATAGTTCCTTAATGTAACACGTTTTGCTATTTTGGTAGACTCTAACCAAAACAGATTAAGTTGTGTAAATCACAAACTTGGCAGCAATACTTTTGTTGTTTTATTTGTTTCATCTTTTGTTTTTGTGTAATGAGACTGTTCACTGAATCTGTCATTTGATGCAATTTATTGATGGGTTATTTAACAGAATACTTGTTTACTTTGGCCAGAATTGGATGGGTAGGCGCATGCACATGTAACGCCAGCTCTCGCACAAAAAGCCCTACAAAGCTACTTATGGAGTTCCGAGCTAGTCCCTGATGGATTAAAAAGTAAGTTTCTAACCAACTGAAATAATTCTTGTGAACCCTCTGACCATTACCCCTTCGAAAATTTGACTTTGGAACAGAAAAATCACCTCACATGTGAATATTTCAAGTGTGACAGGTCAAAGGTGAAGTTGTGTGAAGCATGCCATACAGGTATCATGGAGTGGTGTGACTACAGGTGTGTTGACTTTCATTTATCAGCTGTGTTTTCTCTCTCATTAACTATGCTGCCAAAAAAGATTTTACTGAAATAAATGCTGACATACATGAACTTCGTCACATGATTTCAGAAATGCCCACGAAACTGATATTAAAGAGCTTTTGAAGGCCACTGTTGATGAGTGTATTAAATCTCTAAGAGAAAACCTAAAGGCTGAAATTTCACGGGCTGTTGTGTCCAAAATTGGCACTGACCAGGTTAAGAGTGATGTTATGGCACTACAAAATGAAATGACAAACTCTGTAAGGACTTAATAGACAAAGAAGCTAAACTTGACAATTTGGAGATGAAATTATTAGAAGTACAGGCGTGGACAAATGAAGATGTCAAGTAAAGCAATCAGAATGAACAATTCCCAAGGAAAAACAGTATTAAAGTGTTTAATATACGCTAAAACAGAGGGTGAAGACTTGAGAGAGAAATTCGCAGATTTCAGGAGATCTAAGGCCAATCTTGACGTAGGCCAGAGCAACATACTGGCAATTCATAGAATCGACCATGCCAATAAGTTGATTATCAAGCCCAGTCTCATCAAATTTGCTTCATCCGGAGCGAAGTCAACAGTAATTCGGTTGAGGAAACAAATAAGGAGAGATCCGAGGTGAGGTTATCTGATGACATGACAAAGGCTAATGTCGCACTTATCAACAGACTTAAGAATCACGATGGCATTGACGATGCATGGTACTTCAACGGGCGGGTATACGGAACCACAACTGAGGGTTATAAGTGTCCCTCCAACTCCCTATTTCACTGATAGGGCATATAACATTAACATTCTATGCCTCCAGCACGATGGAGCATGTTAGTTTATTTGAAATCTTACTGATGTTTCAAGTTTCAGTTGAATGCCTTCATATAGGTGAAGTAAGCCTATAATGTGTCGTGTGATGTATAAAGTGTCTTACGACAATCCACATAATGTGCTACATGGTGTCATATACTGTCGGAAAATACAACACATAGGTCCATGATGTCACCATCAGGTGTGACATAATATGTTTAAATGTTATCTTCAGGACATACGAAGATAACTATGGACACCATATTCCAAGACACAACTTTTTTTACTCGAGGTTTTTGTTTCTTTGTTCTTTGGGTTTTCTTTCTTTTTTGGAGGGATGATTACAGACTTAATTTTATGTTCATTTGTGGAAGATATTCCAATCCATCCATCGTTGTGTTATCATGTGCTTGCGTACTATAAGCAGCAAATATGGAGATGACACTGATTACTATGTTACTATAATTGGATTCCTGGATCCAATTTATAACAGTGAATACTGCTTTATGTTATTTAAGTTTGAACACACTCCATGATTACAATTATTTGAGGAAAGGGCCACTCTCCAAGGGATATCAATCATTCATGTTGTATTTTTATTCTCTCTCTCGCTCTCTTTCTCTCATATGCAGACTCACGTCGCTTGCATACAATATATAAACAATGAGTAATTTGTGTATTTTATCCTGGGGGCCTCCAGTCTGATTCAGTAAAGTGAAGAGATATTTTCAGTTTTCTAAGAAAGAAAAAATCTTCCATTATATTTCTTCAAGAGACACATAGTACACTAGAAAATTAACAGCACTGGGCAGCTACATGGGGCTACAGAGGTTTCTTTTCACATGGAACCAGTAACAGTGCGGGAACATTAAGATTGATCAAAAAATAATTTAGAATATGAAGTTCATGAAATAATTTCGGATGATAATGGTTGCTTTGTTATATCTGACATTACAATAGAAAATATTAGATTTTCAGTAACAAATATATACCGACCAAATAAAGATTTGCCAGATTTATTCCAAAATCTCTTCTCGGAATTACATCATTTATCCGGGGCTATTATTTCATGTGGAGACTGGAATGTAGTTCAAGACTATTACTTAGATACCTGTAATATAAAGCACAGAAATAATACTGGGGCATTTGAGAAAATTAATGAAATAAAAACTAAGCTAGGGTTGGTCGATCCTTATAGAATTTTTAACCCTGACAAACAATAATATACATGGCAACAAAGCAGACTTGACTATTTTCTTGTCTCTGAATAAGTTATGTCCCTTATCAAACGTGTATCCATAGATATCAGTTACAGGTCTGATCATTCTATTGTTTCACTTGAGCTTGTGTTGAGTCCCAAACAGCGTGGACTGGGCTACTGGGAATTCAATTCGTCCCTATTCTACAACTGTGACTATGTCCATCTTGCTAAATTAACTATACGCGATACTATACTTGAATACCATATCTCTGGAGATTTGGGTAACTTAGAAAATATTGAATTATCAGTGAACGATCAATTATTTTTTGACATACTTAAAATGAATATAAGAACTAAAACTGTAGGGTATTCAATTAAGCGAAAAAAACAAAATGAAAAAGAAGAGAAAATGGTGGAACGTGAAATATATGAAATGGAAGCCAGATTTTCAACCTTGAGTAGTAAGGAAAATAAAGATTTATGCTCCAAAAAAGAAAAACTTGAAAATATTAGAACCGCTAAAGTGAAAGGGCTCATATTTCGGAGTAAGGCTAGATGGTACGAAGAGGAAGAAAAAGATATGGAAATATTTTACGAATTCAGAAAAGAGAAATTATATCAATAAAAATATGGGTTTACTTATAACACCAAGTTTTGACAAAAATGGAAGACATATTACGAGAATCTTCCAATTTTCGTAATAATTTGTATAGAAGTAAACATGCAAGTGACTGGTTATCCCCCTTTTCACACACGTTTTTATGGCGCTTCATAACCCATATAAATGTTTCTTTATACGTTTGAATACCATCCTTTTCAAGTTTATTTGGGGTGGCAAATGTGAGAAAATTAAAAGAAATATGTTAATAAGTGACAATGAAAAGGGGGGTTTGAAAATGATAAGTATTATGTCATTCTGCAACTATATGAGGATTAAATGGATTAACAGACTATACAATGCAAAGGGACTATGGCAGCACTTAGTATTCCAACACTATCTCCATAAAGGGGATATCAATCTCTTTAACTTTGAAAGACATAAACTTTTATCCTACTCAAGAAATATTAAAAATTTGTTTTAGAAAGATGTTGTAGTATGTTACACTTGTATTAATAAAACACAGACTGAAAGCATTAGAGACTTTATATGTCTACCAATTTTATACCATATACTGATATAAGTCTCTTTGTTTCACGGTATAAAAAAGGAATGAAAACTATGCAAGATATTATAACAGATACTGGTGATGTGAAACCATTTCTTATACTAAAAGTGGAATTTAATCTTCATGAAACATATCTCATATATTTAAGATTTTTTAAGTATATACCTAAACAATATCTTGATCTTGCTAAGGCAACACCTCATTATGATGAATTAGCCAACACTGACTTCTATTCTTAAACAAATATGTAACTCAGCTGACTGTAAATTTGTCTGTTCACAGCTATGTGACACTCACACAATTTCACTGGATCATCTTCAACTCAAGTGGGAATATAAGCTTGATGCTGTTTTATCAGACACTTATTTTGCTGACTGTTTTACAATGATAAACGCATTCTCTTCCCACAGTGGTTACTTCTCGCATCTTCCTACGTAACCTCTGTTCTAATACGACCCTTTCATGGTGCAAGTGTTCAAGACTCATGATTGGAGGCAATCAGATTTAGTAGTGCAATCAGCGACCTTGTTTCAAAAGTGATCGTTCACAAGATCTCGGTAAGTTCCGGATGCATCATGAAAACTAGAACCTCTTCCCGAGCGCGATACTCAAATATTTCTTCTAGACAGAACACAGTCATGTCATTTTTGTTTCTCCACATTGTTTGCATTTGTCAAGTTGAATCTAAGTCGATGTAACACGTGTTCTGATTGGACAGAAAAAAGGGAGATAAATCTGTTGCCATTTTTTTGCTGCTATAGGATTTTATGAGAACCGCGAAATATGGCTGTATTAGAACACAGGTTCGTAGGAAGATATGACAAGTCACCTCTGCGGGAAGAGAATGTGATAAACGTTGTTACCACAGAAAATAAAGCTAGGAATTTCCAATTTGGAATAATGTACAGAATAGTCTCCACGAAGTCATTTCTTTGTAGAACAGGAATTAATCAGGATGATCTTTGTACTCTATGTGGCAGAGAAATATATACACTAGAGCACTTATTCTTTTATGTGAGAAAACCAAACATTTAATCTCTCAGTTAGTAAACTGGTACAGTTTGAACACTGACACTCGTCTCAACATTGATATTACAAAGTGTTTACTGGGGGATCCTGAGGCCAGTATATTAGTAAACCACATTTTTATCATTATCAAGCAATGCATCAATAAAACAAGATACATGTATGCCGCTGCGGAATTACATTTTGATCAACTTTTCTGTTCCATAAAACATCACTATCATTTAGAAAAATATATTTTTGGTGAAGATCACCCGGATTTCTTTTTAAAAATGATTAAAGGGGCACTGATGGGGAGTGAATAATGTTTCTCGCCAATGGTCTAATTACGAAACCAAACTGCAAATTGGTCAGCGTCTGCTCCATCGACTGTGACGGACAAAGGGACTGGGATCCGGTCCACATTAGCAGAATTTCTTCACCTAAACAGTCAGGAGGCCGGATGCCCATCATATGCGATTAAAAACATCCATGGTATTCCTTGTCTGATTGTATTATCTTTCTTGAGTAAATACTCAACATTATGAATTAAGGTCTGCAGTGGCAAATGTATCGTATGTTATGTAATATGTGCATGCAAGTGATGCAAGAGGGTTTATCAACTGAGTTACAAAAACAAAAATCGATCAAAGGATTAACTGACAACACATTGATTGATTAATTACTTTTATCTTCTACAACAGATTTGTCACTGTGTGTAGATGTACCAATCTATACTGACTACACTCTGTCATAAAGTGCGAGTGCAAAAAGAACATCTTCCCTTCAAAGAATTAACCACCATTGCATTGATTGATCGATTGCTCATTATTGGTTAACTAAATTACTTAGAATGGCAGACATCATACAGTTAGAAGTTTATCAGGTTTCAGAGAGGTTTCACTACTTTTTCGCAAATTAGACTGTTGTAAGACACACAACACAGAGCAGGATTATTTACCAGTTGCAGATGAATGGAATATCATTCTGTTATGTGGATATTGATGGATACATTCCTGAACAAGGTAGTGACCTGACATTGATGCTATAAAATTAGGCTGTTTTAAATTCATTATTTGCATTTTGTTTTAATTTATTTGTTTGTAGCATTCAGCAGAATCTATATGACAGAAAACACACACTAGATCGAGTATGTGTGTGAAATAGGATCCACATTGGCAGTCTATACAATGTTTAAAAGTTACAGTCATGTTAGAAATTTACTATAAGTATAAGCAGACAATGTGGTCTTTTACTAATTTTCAAAATCATACAAATATGACGATTAGGGTTATGAGACCAAATATAGAGATGTACATTGGCTTTGCTTTTTTCCGTCCTAATAGTTTTCTACCATTTCTACCACTGGCAGATGATTAACCTTCGAAGTGTTTCATTTGTTTTCATAATACATTTGTAATGAAGTAAAGATGACTTCGCCTTAGTTGATATGTCTATAATTAACTCTCACTTGCGCATATGGACTGCGCAGCAGAGGTCACGAACCAGTCATGAATTCTCGGATATCATCTGAGTACTCAAGGGAGAAAAACAGTAACAAAAGTTTAAACCAGTCCACGCAAAATTGCTCCGCATCAGTGCCCCTTTAAACCAACAATTTGTTATGGTGAGTATTCCTATTCTGCACTCTCCCATCTTGCCTACCTCTCTTTCCCTAACTCTCCTTTCCTTAACTGTGTTTATCCTCCTCATGCTTTAAATGCCATATGTTGTACATTGTAATTCATAGTCTGTAATTTATTTTCAAACATGTACATCACTGCCTTTGTTTTAATTAAAAAAAAGGAAAAAAAAGAATACTTGTTTACTTGGTCTTTCCTTTGTTTATAGTTATTTTCAGGTAAATTAAAAGCAATTTCAATGAAAAAGCCTCCATCTAGAGGTTAATTATGCTGTCTGTTCTAATACAAAAAAAGTGTTTTGGCTAAGGTACACACCATTCATTTCATGTAGGAGATCACAAACTGATAGAGCCTCAGCATTTATGAAATGTATATTTATTCTAAGTAACAATATAGACATATATGAGAGATTGCTTTACCACAGTTTCTATATTTATATGAAATAGGAAGAAATGCTATTCTTGGATGGACACGAAAAGTTTATAAATATTGAGACTTACTGATGAGTATTCCCTTTTCTGCACTACCTGACCTTTTGTGATCAAGTGAAAACCACTAAAGCACTACAATTTGCTTCTGATTTATTTCTGTAGATGGAACATTTTCAGGGGTCAGAGAGTCTGATAAAATTCATTTCCAAGCCGACTTCACGTGTTTCCATACACTGATATTGCAAAGTTTGTAGCTTAAAATATATAAAACTTAACTTAGAATATTTCAACATTTTAATCCAAAATAACATATTATGAAATGGATAGGTAACCTTTGAACTTCAGGGGATTTATACTTTTATCAAGTTTACTCACAAACAAGTGGACCTGCTTATTGGGTTTCAGAGAGAAGTCTAAATTTGGGGAATCTTTGTGAGCATCATTGCAGAAAATTACTAGTGACCTTGAAAATTAACTAAAAGCCACCAAAATTAACTGGGCCTTGCACCTTCCCTAGATAAAACTTGGTGTTGGATATGAAGAAAATCCAGTGAATGGTTCTTGAGATATCTTGATGACAAGGTAAAACGCTAAGGTCCCCTTGTGGCCTTGAGGTCAAAGTCACCAAACCGGACTGAGACCTTTCTTTTATATGATAAACCTATATACCAAACATGAAAAGAATCTAGTCAGTGGTTCTTAAGATATTCCAATCTGTACATATGGATGGACAACCTTGAAAATTAACTGAGGGTCACCAAAATCAACTGGGTCCTGCACCTTCCCTATATAAAGCTTGGTGTTGAATACAGTCGTGTCCCGTTTATCCGAACCTCAGATATCCGGAAAACTCGCCTTCCGAACGAAAATTCCTTAAAACGAATTCACAACTTTGTAAAATTACTCATCTGTCAGGAAATCCGGTTTCCGTAACAGTACGGTCATTTTCACATACAAACCACAAAGTCATGTGCATTTTGTCTCGTATATCCGGATGGTTGAGCACCTATATGTTTACACACGAGATTACCGAGGGCCTCGTATGATGTAACAAAGAAGTTGGTAGTCTTTGAAGCGTGAGAAAATTAACTACCCCTGAGTAGCAAGGTGACACTGAGTTAATTTTGAGGCGTGTCTATTTGTGCGTCACTATAATTAATTAATCCGGATGATCAAACAAGCCTGGACAGCTGTGAGCGAAAAGACAACTCGTAACTGCTTTCGTCATGTGGGTATTTTCCAATCAAATGAGGACCCACTAGAAGTCATGGCCTTGTTGGAACTTCGCGATGTACTAAGATCCTGTGCACAAGTTGCAACTGTGACTGCCGATGTTCTTGTGAATGTAGATAGTGATGAACTGACCGGCGAAAGTCCTCTCGCTTTTCATTACAGCCAGTGCAAAAGGCTATGTTTGATTTCTTCAAGCGAGCATGACTGCATGAACAGGTATGAGACATTGTATGCACTGATATTTGTTTATGTGTAATCAATAAAGAAATGTCTGATGCCTACTATGTTCGTTTCTTTGTATGTTTCTTTGTAATTCAGATAGCCGAAAATTCGCTTATCTGGACAATTTCAATAAAAACACAAGTGTTCGGATAAACTGGGCACAACTGTAAGAACAAAAGCCAGTGAAATGTTCTTGAGATAACTCACTGGCAAGTTTAACAAGCAGCTTACATGCTGAAATCTTCAAAGTGTCACTGTGACCTTGAAAATTAACTGAGGGTCACCAAAATCGACTTTGCCCTGCACCTTCCATAGATAAAGCTTGGTGTTTAATATGCAGAAAATCCAGTAAATGATTCTTGAGACATCTTGCTGAAAAGGTAAAACTCTAAAGTCCTCTTGTGAGATGAAGGGCAAGATCACAAAACCTGACTGAGACCTTTCTTTTACTGTGATAAACCTAGACACCAAATATGAAAAGAATCTACTCAACGGTTCTTAAGATATACCAAACCATAGGGAAGGACAGACAGACTAATACTATTTAATACTATAATAACGATGTCTTTAATTTGTTAATAAAAGTGAAAAGGTCTTGCCATACTCCCCTGCATAACGCTTACCAGAGCATGTAGGGCAGCATACAGGATCATGCCAAGATTGTACACCACTCTTCCCTGCATAACACTTACTGGAGCATGTAGGCAGCATACAGGATCATGCCTAGACTGTACACCAGTCTGCCCGGTAATAACACTTACGAGAGCATGTAGGGCAGCATACAGGATCATGCCTAGATTGTACACCAGTATGCCCTGCATAACACTTACTGGAGCATGTAGGGCAGCATACAGGATCATACCTAGACTGTACACCAGTCTGCCCTGCATAACACTTACTGGAGCATGTAGGGCAGCATACAGGATCATACCTAGATTGTACACCAGTCTGCCCTGCATAACACTTACTGGAGCATGTAGGGCAGCATACAGGATCATGCCTAGACTGTACACCAGTATGCCCTGCATAACACTTACTGGAGCATGTAGGCAGCATACAGGATCATGCCTAGACTGTACACCAGTATGCCCTGCATAACACTTACTGGAGCATGTAGGCAGCATACAGGATCATACCTAGACTGTACACCAGTATGCCCTGCATAACACTTACTGGATCATGTAGGCAGCATACAGGATCATGCCTAGACTGTACACCAGTCTGCCCTGCATCACACTTACTGGAGCATGTAGGGCAGCATACAGGATCATGCCAAGATTGTACACCACTCTTCCCTGCATAACACTTACTGGAGCATGTAGGCAGCATACAGGATCATACCTAGACTGTACACCAGTATGCCCTGCATAACACTTACTGGAGCATGTAGGGCAGCATACAGGATCATGCCTAGATTGTACACCAGTTTGCCCTGCATAACACTTACTGGAGCATGTAGGGCAGCATACAGGATCATGCCTAGACTGTACACCAGTCTGCCCTGCATAACACTTACTGGAGCATGTAGGGCAGCATACAGGATCATGCCTAGATTGTACACCAGTCTGCCCTGCATAACACTTACTGGAGCATGTAGGGCAGCATACAGGATCATGCCTAGACTGTACACCAGTCTGCCTAGCACCATGGTGTCCTCACAAAGAAGATCAAACGTGTTCTCCTTCCTGAAAGTTGAAGTCATCATTATTAGAAGTACATTATTACAACTTTGCAGATTCTGACATGCACTTACATTGGTATTTGCTTACCGAAACAAATCATCAAAAATGCCCATATAACCTATAAAGTTGAAAAAAATAGTGATGAAAAAACCCTGCGAAATTGAAGTTCAAACGATTCACTAATTTTTCCGCCAGAGCTGGGGGGAAAGAAGTTTCAACAGCTATGCTGCGCTTCTCTCATAACGCATGCACTGCACTCATAATGCACATGCACTGAATAGGCTCAAGGAGCTTAAAACAGTATGCCTGCCCCAAGTATGAGGTCGTGAGCAGTAGTCTAATCTTGGTTGTGAACACAAACAAGTCAATATTCTACTCGTTACCTAAAAAAAACCTCATGTTGATTGTGATAAGCAGACTGTCAGAGAGAAAACTCGATGTCTGGTTTATTGATGCCTGCCTGTCTGCTAATGACAATTGTTATAAGAGTGTATTTTCTATAAATTCTATTATTAATTAAGTAATAATTATTATTGGGTCACAACTCTTAGTGCTTTGAATGATAATTATTATGGGTCACATTTCATATCATAAATGGTCAGTACTTTGGCAGCAGGCTTTGAGGAAGTGCTTTAGCGTTACCTCCACCTTACCTTTATGTTTTGATTATTTGTGTTACTTCCGGGAGACTGTTCTAGAGCTTTCCACGTTGATGGCGATGGTCGTGTGTGCTCAAACTTTCACGAAATGTTGACTTTGTATATAAAGGCTAGCTGCCATGTTGTTGGGACACGGAAAAACACACACATATTACTGGAGTATATACATCATCAATCTCCGTCAAGGCTTGATCTACATAACCACTGCCTGACCGCTCACTGTGTTACATTTTGCATAACTGTTTCTCACTCTCACATCAAGACTTCAGTGAGCTGACATTATATTTTGTGACCCATTATTTTAGAATTGACTCAATTGCATTGTTTATGTAACCTCTCTTGTGAATCTGTTTATTTTTGCCTCTGATTGCTGAATACAAAAATACTGAAAATCTTAGACATGTCATGACCACATGCAATCTGAAATTAACACCTACTTAACTTATAAGCATATCAGCAAATGAACCCGTGGACAATGAAAATGCTTTGTTACACTTGTGTGCACACCCACCAGCTCTGACTGGGTATAGTATCGCTTTGCTTTCATTTGAGAAAGGTAAACCTTTGTACAAAATATTGCACTTTTGATTTGAGATTATACGCTTATAATTTTGATTATTTTGTTTTCTTAATCAGCAATGCAGTTTAAGTATCATGAATAAATGATATCTGTGTTTAAATTATGTTTGAATTTTTGGTTGTATGTGACCTTTAACTATTGCCATGTTATTCCCATATGACAGGTAAACATAATATACCTTGGTACACTTCCACTGCTCAACATGCATAGTCTCTAGATACAAGGATTAGGTGAATACTAGAGTGACAATATTAGATGTATATTTTTAACTCTCAGCATAAGGTCCATACATGCCTCCATGCTAACTTATATGGAAGATTTGACTGCAGTAATGATGTTGTCTGAACATATATAACATTTTGGTCCATGAGTGTACCAACCATGTCGTTTTGTTGTTAACTCTAACTTGGAAATGTAACCTGAGGATAACTGGGAGAACACACACCTGTCAAAGTTTTTCATAAGAGGGTAGAAGAAGTGTCCGGCCACTGGTGCAAACTTGCTGATCACAGGCTGTGGCAAGGGTTGTGAGCGGCCTCTGGCAAACCTTCGCGTCTTGGATTCTATCCTTTTCTCTACAATGTCCCTCCATGAAGCACCGTCAGCCTGGCTGGAGTGGTGTATCTCTTCCACCTTACAGTGCGCTGCTTGCTCATATGATGGAGATGGTTTAGACAGCTCCGTGGCAGCAGCCACAACAACCTGGGAAGAACGATGGGAACAGAGTTAAAGAACGGAAGGAAATACTTAGGACTAACCTCCTCCACCATACCCACAGCAAATGACGCAATACTAATGGTTACTGCTCTTAAACCAAAGAGCAATTTCAGAAAAAACACAAAGTCTTCCATGAAATTTAATAAAATTATATTCAGTCAAAGAATAATCCAATCAAATAATGAAGAGCACCATAAAAACGCATTTGACTTTCACAACACAATTTCTTGTTTGAGTTTAGCAAGCCAATCTTTTCATGTAAGTGTGGTTAATATTCAGATAGTATATTGAGGGCTTGCTTGATAAGTCCAGGCTTTTTTAATATGGTAGCTAAGTCCCTGAAGACTACTGACAATGAACTAGTTACAACTGCTACCTGTGCAGTGAGGAATCATGGAAGTTCTCTACTGAAGTTGTCAGCTATGGCAAGTGTCATCTGTGTTTCAGTCAATAGTGTTCAGGTTTATTTCATTGAAAGCTTGTGAGAACTGGTAAGAAAATCACATCAACCACTGGTTATAAGCTTACCATTACTAATACATACTTTGAAACATATCTCTGTTGATACTGTTTACACATAAATCCTACATCCAGAGGGAAAGTCATACTGGCTTTAGGTTTACCTCCATTTCTCAGCAGGAGGTTTTTTGCACAAGGCATCAGTGGTGGTGGGATAAACTGTTCCACATCAATCATTGCATCAAACTTCTATATGATAGGGTACTTCTTCAGTGAACCACTTGAAGTTCTGGGAAAATGTGTTGAGGCTCATTCTATTTCTGTCTTTTGTCAAACAAATATACATGGGGATCTTACTCTCTGCATATAAGACAATACCTGACAATGCACAACAGGAAATATATTTTAAATGATAAATCATCATGCTTTAAGACTTTAAATGGCAAATTTCACAGTTTCATTCACCATGTTAAATATCATCTGTTAATTACATGTGATGGGAGGCTCTCTCGTCTTTAGTCACTGACACATAAATTTATAGTGGAAACATGAATTAATGCAAGCAAGGAATACCTACATTTTTCACCTTTAATTCTCTCTCCCATTACTGTCAGCAAGAATGACTCTACTTTCCCCACGCTGAGTAGTGAGTAATTCATCAACAGTATACCTGGAGGTCACTTTCACAAAGGTAGGACAGTTTCATTGATGCATGACAGAAAATGTCCTCAGTTCGAAAATCTATGATAATGGTTTTGTGTTCACAAGTCAAGCATTGCCCTCTCTCAAACCATGAGTTACCTGTCCTTGGCAACTGCTACTAAAAGCATAATAAGCATGTGTGGTCAATGGGTATCTACTTCACGCCAGTACACCAAATGTCAATATACTGTAAAACAGTGTACTGTTGTGTTTGTAGCAATCATTGTAACAAATTTGTGAATGGCCAGAAGATCACTATGCACAGATTTTTCCCTGCAAATATACGACTGATAAGGGTTTGGATTCAAAGACGCAAGCTTGTCCATTCCAACTTCATATACACAAGAAATGACAGCATTGTGCAAATGACTTTAGTGCCAAATCAGGCTTTGCATGTGGAGTCGATCATGTGATCTTCCCATTGAAGTTTGGCCTCGAGAATTGAAAAAACACTTTTAAACCACAGTTCTATTGGTACTTTAAATGCCACGATTGCCAAATCTGCAACGTGAATGTGCCGTTGGCATGTTGCAAGCGGGAAGATCAGTTATTGACGTCACAAGAGCAATGGGATGCAGCCATTGTACTGTGTATGACTTGCGAGGTCGTCTACAACAAACTGGCACCACTTCTGATCGCCCAAGGTCGGGTTGTCCATGAGTGACATCACGAGCAGAAGATTTCTGTTAACTACATGAACCAGGGCTGAGATGTTTAGAGGTCAGCTATCATCACAGACCAATCGGTTGCAGGCTGCCAATCTCCATTCTCAACGTCCATATCATGGGCCAATATTGACACCATTTCATCAACATCAACATCTGCTGTGGGCCCAACATCACCTCCAATGGACACAGAGAGTCTTTAGCAATGAATCCAGGTTTACCCTCAGATTCGCGGACGGCAGGCATAGAGTCTGGAGATGACGTCGTAAACAGTATGCCCAATGTTGTGTACAGGAAGTCGACAGATTCGGGGATGGAAGTTGCATGGTGTGGGGTGCTTCCTGTGGGAACAACTGTTCCCGACTTTTGGTCATCCATGAATCCCTCTCAGCTGCTGCTTACCGCAACCAAGTGCTCACCCCTGAACTCGTTCAAAACGTTGGAATCAACATCATGGACTGGCCATCGGGGTCCCCTGAGCTTAATCAAATACAGCATGTGTGGGATTCACTTGGGAGAAAGCTTTGTGGTCTTAGGAACCAACCCCAGAATATTAAGGAACAAGGCGCTGCCTTGCAAGAGCAATGGCACAGATTCCCCACCATGTGTTTACAAGCATCAGGCAGTCTATGAGGAGATGGTGTTTGGCAGTGGTGAATGCGCGCGGCGGCCATACACAATATTGAACAGAGAAATTTCGAATATTTATTCCTGTGACTTGACATTCTGTATACCCATGTTTTGGAACAGCGGTGTAGCCTAAAGAAACTGGTTGTGGCACTGTCAGTGTATCGAGTACATCACACAGATCTCAGCAATGAAATAATAACAATTTACCATCTCTTGTTCTTTTATAGTGCCCTGAAGAAAGAAAGTGAAGTTTATTTTTTGACTCAGTATACAATTAGACCCTTTTGGGGCCTTGTATCGTATGATTGCTAGTTACTTATGTCATATACAGATCAAGAATTGAGATTAATGGATCCTTTTCCTTATTTTCATGACTGTAAATGTGGCTGTATTAATGAGAATATAAAAGAAAATATGAAATTAAGTAGATGTTATTAAAACAATGTTGGTATGGTAACTTTATATATCCCTTTCAATAAATCCACCCAAAATTTAGCATTGCCAAAGGTTTTTATTCCTTTATTTGATGTTCTCTTTACTTTCTAAACTCTGAAAAATTAGGGAAAATTTCCCCAATTATTGCATACATTTCTAAAAACATGTCAGCTCATGGGTGATTTTTTTTGGTGGGTGAGTATCTTGTCCATGGGCCTACATGTGAGACTGGTTTGGTTGAAGGCCTTCGTGGGAATATATGGATACTGATCATGTTAATGAGATTGCTTTGCATATAGAAGATATTGATACAAGTATGTGTGATGAGCAAGCAGAGAAATCAGAAACTCCCTGACATCTTGACTACTGTGGTTCCCAAATGTTGACCAGTCTCTCTGTGTATAAATGAACCCAAACAGTTTCAGAACTTGTAACATCAGCTGGAACTCAGACATATGACAATGAAATAATTTATTGCAATGCAAGCACTCAAACAGATGACTTATAGACTCACAGCACTGGTATTCATGTTGACAAACCAACATTGGCCTACAATGATATCAGGTGCTCTGATGAAAGTGTTATGTTCTACACAAACAGATGACTTATTGACTCACAGCACTGGTATTCATGTTGACAAACCAACATTGGCCTACAATGATATCAGGTGCTCTGATGAAAGTGTTATGTTCTACACAAACAGATGACTTATTGACTCACAGCACTGGTATTCATGTTGACAAACCAACATTGGCCTACAATGATATCAGGTGCTCTGATGAAAGTGTTATGTTCTACGCTGGAGTTCCAGATTTGCCAACATTTGATGAAATGTGTGATGGTTAGCAGGTATACTCTGACACATCTGATGTGGGAGATCACATGCTTTTAGGCAGATTGGTGAGTATTTCATGATTCTAATATGACTGAGATTACGACTGTTACTAGATGACTTAGCATTCAGATTTAGAATTTCACATGAAACATGCACCAGACTCTCCAACAAGTGGTTTGACTGTTTGTATGTTCAACTCTCATTTTTGTGGCAATGGCAGGGTAGGGTTATTCATGCAACTATGCCAGATTTATTAAGAACAAATAATCCTACCACTAGTGTGGTTGCAGATTACACAGAGATATGGACAGACACCTAATTCACTTCAGGTAAGGTCACTTTTATACTGTGACTATATGTCACACATGACCTACAAAGCTTTGATAGGGATAAGTCCAGCTGGTGTTGTAACATTTTCTTCAGACGACTGTTGTGGTGGTATCAGTGACAAACAGATTGCCAGACTAAGTGTATAAGGACGGTGATGCTATTATGGCAGACACAGGTTTTTTTTAAATCTCTGACTTAGCTACACCTACAGATATTTATTTCATCATTCCCCCATTTAAAACTAAAAAGCAGCAACCGTCTCAACATGAGGTGAATGTAACCAAGACAACTGCACATTTGAGGATTCATGTTAAGCGGCAAATGGAACTAATTAATAATTTTATCATATTACAAGGTTTAATTCCCATCACAATGGCTTCTTATGTAACAAAAATATGGCATGTATGTGTTTGCTTGACAATTCTGCAACCACCTCTTGTTCTTAAATGACATAAATTCAAGGCCAAAGTACATGTAACTTCAATGATTTTAAGATTATTTCTTGGAATGTTAGAAGACTTAAAGAAACTTATGCATAATGATTTTATGAATTAGTGTAGGTTTTTGGATGTTGTTAACTTTATTTTTATCTTCAACATATGTTGCCTGCAACATATTTTCCAGACACTTTTTTCACTTTGGTCACTTTGAAACACATAAGAACATTCTGCTGAAAATGTACATAATTAAATGCACACAGCATTTTGTTTACCAACGTTCGGACTGCTTCCCTCCATAAATACAATATTATAATATACTGTTACTCATTAGGTCAAGTGTTGGTTGTGAGAAGGCGACTAGAGGTACTTGGAATAGACAACAGAGAATCACGACTCGGTGATCAGTATTGATCAGTAGATGATCACTGTTGGTAAAAATTGACAAAACAAATATAAAGATTCTATATTTATTTACATTCACAAATACATTAAATCAGAGGGGACACACTGTCTAAAAACAGTCAGATCTGTTGTTTCTCTGCAACATAAATATTGTCCTTCGTATGTTCAATGGCACACAGTTATGTATTGTTAATAAGAACTTTGATATTTTCAGAAGGAACCTAATTTTCGGTTTATTTGTAGGATGTGAATGCCACCTCAGCCTTATGTGTAGTATAAAGTTGACACATTTGTAGCTTTATTGGTAGAACAGGTCATTCCATAAATGTGATGTCAAGAAATGTGTTCAATAATGAAACAATTGAAAATGATTATATTAATAAATACAACAGTTAGTAAATGATGTGAACTATGAACAGTTAACCCTAAAGGGAGATAATTTATCAACACTACTTTCTATTGAATTTTCATTTGTGGCAAGTTTTGACTGATGCTCTAGGTAGCCTTATGCAAATACCAAATTGTGATATTCCATAGGATGAACATTTGTGTTTACAACATATACATACAGTGATTGCGGCCTCAATACTTCAAGAAAGACTTCACTTGACTTTATTTTTTAAGGCAGTGTGTTTTTTTCAACCCTTATGTCCTTTTCACAAAGTGAGATATGCAAGAACGGAATATGTCCAACCCTTGCAGTAGTCCCAATTATGACACTTTGCTGTACATGGCACTGTTCACCATAACTAGAACATACCAAACTGAGGATCATCATATCACTGGACATTGCCGTGGTACAGTAATCCTGTTAACATGGGCGTTGCATATTGTGCATCAGTCGCGTAACTACAATATTGCATTTGTGAGTAATTATTCACATTCATTACCTAACATTCATAATGTATATCATATTTGCAACAAAGTGTACTCATTGCAGCCCTATTAATTAAACTGTAATATTATCTCTCTAGCTGTTCAACAGCCATCGATGTTATTGACAGTGAGTCAATACTGATCTGATCATAGTGATCATTGTTTGCCAGTAAAATAATTTTAGTGATCTATTTGTGTACATATTTAAAAACACTACTATTTAACATGCAAAGCTGATAATTATTACAAGCTATCAAAAAAGAAGACAAAAGCTTCGAAGAATACACAGCATGCTAAGTGTGAGGGAAAACAACAAACTGATTTATAGGAACTAATTGCAGATTGTATAGATTATTAAATTGAGCAATCACATACGAAGTGTGAAGCAACTTAGTAACAGAGAAGTCTATTTCTTGTCTCATACAGAAAGTGAATTCATGATACTTGCTTTCACTGTAACTGTACAAAAGGAAAAAATATGTTTCATGTTGGTTATATTCCATCACTTGACCGTGTACAATGAATTGGTATTCTGCATATGCTAATTTGAATTCAAACTTTTGAGAACTTTAGGCAAACACTCTAGAAATAGGCACTTGTCATTTTCACATAGTGTAATTGAACACGTTACAGGCAAGTATGAACTCTCCTCATTACACATTGCCATACTGTTGTAATCATATTAATTATTGAGAATAACTCTGGAATTTCATTAGTCAGGTAAAATATTTTGAACTGAGTCATTCCAGACTTTCCATGAAATCTAATTCTGTAAACAGTCCACCTACTCAAAGTCTAAATCATGAAGTCACACCACAGTCTTTCAGTAATAGCCATTTGTCTATGAATTCGATAATAATATACTCCTAAAAAAAAGTAAGGGATAATGAACTTTCAATTTGGATAGGAAGTATAAACGTTAACAAATGTTTCAAGGACAGACATCTTATGAATGCACCACCATTTCCCTCTATTACCACTCCTACACCTAACGCATGATATGCATGTGCACAACTCAGTATGGGGTCCCATTTTTCATTTGACACTTTTTGAAGAAGGTCGAGAAATCACTAACAACATTAATTTTGACACTCATCACACATTTGTTAGTGTTTGTTTCTAGTCGTTTTTTTCAAAATGAAAATCGTATACATGTAAATTACTTTCAAAAGCGACTACATTCCAAATAACTATGGTTACAAGGAAGTGCAAATGGTGATGCACTCTCAAAACATTCAATAATATCATATCAACATTGATTGACTCCAATAAATCTCTTAACTACTTTTAATCGTAAATATAATGAAGATCCCATCAGGGCTAGCACCAAAGTGGGGATTATTTTGGGTTAACAATAAGACCACATTGTTCCACACTGACAGTTTTTATTTACTGTTTGGTACACCTTGTGTGTTGCAGGTTGGTGACAGGTTCCACATGTACAAGCACTAATATCAGAAACGTTTCTGTAGCCATAAACGTCTTTAAGAAGATTATCTGGCTTTCTGTCATTGCGCTTCAACACAACATCTCCAAATTTAGAAGAAGTAAGTCTTTCACTTCTGGCACCTAACCACAAGTCGGTTTAATGCTGACATTTTGATAATGTCTCGATACAGTGGGCATCTTCCTCTGACACATGGCATGCAATCAAATAATGCCTGCATTTCTTGCTGACAATTATTGGAATGAAGATCTACATTGTCACAATATGAGAAGGAAATGTTAAGAAGGGGAAGCATTGAGGGCTTCATGTTTGATGGCAAAGAAGTGTCTGCATAAAACTTTAACCAGGCAGAACAGGATTTATTACCTTCATATTTCTGTTTAAAAAGTTGACAATTGACAATGGGTTTAATGTAAGCTCCTTTTTCACTACCAGTATTATCACACTTCTCTGAATTTGAACCACTGTATCCTTTTCCTGTACATCAGAAGATGACTTTCTAAAGTCCTGAGATCATGTTGGACAATGTTTCCTCTTACGAGGATTGTTTCACTTGCATGGTTGGGATGTGCATGATGTAGTATGGGCTTTCCTCCTTGTCACATCGACTAAACAGTTGCACAGTGGTGCAATGTGATTGCAAGCCTCACCAGCTCTTCTGTTTTTCGTATATATAAAATAGTTTTGTATATATAAAATAGTTCTGTATATATAAAATAGTTGCAACTGTCGGCCTGATACAATAACAGCTGGCGCTGGGCCTCCAGGCTGACAATTACTTCAAATGTTGATGGCTTCATAAGCCTGAGATGGGACTAAAACAAAAAGAGTGGACATGTCTGTCTTCAAAATGTACGAAAGACTTGTGCTGTGGCTCATGTTCACGGTGAGAACAAAATAATTATAGAGTTCGGTCTCTGGAAAAATCAGGAATGGCACTGTGTCCGATATCCAGACTGTGAGATTCTGCAGGAATACTCTTGCCAGGGGGTGTTATCAACTTTTTATGAATTTGTTGTGTCGTTAGATTTGCCTGCTTTGTTGTGCATGCATTTGTTGGATAACCCTTACCCTTTTTGCCCTCTCAACAAGCCCAAACCTATTACCATTAACATACTGGCCCTGATCACATAAGACTGCATCCTTACACTGATCAGTAAAGCTGAAAAAACACTTAAGTCTTTGAATATACTGGTAAGCATATTAAATCTGGGTGAACCCTTCATATTTCAAATGTTTTACATACTGGCAACAAAATATGTACATCCAGTTTATTATGATAACAGTTCCAAACATTTTCAATTTTCCTAATAAAATATTTAGATTGAAAGAAAGAATTATTGACCATATTATTGATAAATCCTTTGAGCAATGAAAGCTATTTTTACGGTGGCACTATATAAGATGTGGTGTATTAATCAACATATGTTTTGTAAGTTGATACTTCCGCTCTGGCCATGATTCCACATGTTGTTTAACATGTCATACATGATATCTTAATTCGTACAAGAACTGCTAAATGGCAACCTCTGTCAGGTAGTCTGGGTGATGATGTCACTAATTATGCCTGTTATAAATGATGACAAATACACAGGGGCAATTTTATATGAATGGTGACAACTAAGTAGTAATTACGTCATTGTATGCTGCCTACAGGGCTGAATGGTCATTGCTGATTGGACAACACAAATAGTACCACACATTTGCCGTGTACAGAAAGTAATGTATAAGTCTAATGACGAAAATAGATTTTTAAATCACACAGAAATTGCAAACTGGGATTGGTTTACTTTTGATTGATTGATTGATTGAAATGTATGAAATTTGTGTTAACATTACAGGAAAATTGACATGACATTATTACAGGACATGATTTAATATCAGGGTACAAAACATGGAAATGGGATCCAAATCAATCTCATCATACTCATCATAGCATAATAAAGCTTGCACTGCTGGAATACTTGATTAATATCAGACTAGAACCTTGGGAGACATCTGATAGGCATCAAATGACTCTGAGTTTTTGTCCACTGTCTTTACTGGCAGTAGCCCAGTCTCATGTCACATTCGGTAACATGTGCTGGCAAATCATATCTCACAGCAGGTAATGAGACCAAGGTGTTGACACCATACATCACCATCCTTTTAATGATGAAATTATCTAAAAGAGAAAAATACTCTCAAAGCCAAGCAGCACACATTCCTGATTTCCTCATTTCTAGGTATTCCGTTTCATTATGATATGAAAACCAGATGACAAAGTCATTAATATTCCCCATAATGGCAAACTACTCTTCAACAATATGTCTTCTAGTTATGATCATGTCAAATGTTTTGGTGTGTGTATGACAAAGTGGAAGGAGAATATTTAAAGGTTTTGCTCTAGACAGGGACACAATCACCAAATTCAGTCAAAACCACACTTGTTGCCATGGAAACTATTTTATTCAGAAATCCAGAACTGCCTAAAGGCACCAGTACACCACCAGACATAACCATGTGCCAAATTTGGGAGAAGAAATAGTGAATGGTTTTAAAGTTCAGCTCCAGGAAAGGGCACTGTGTCCAATTTCAGTCAAAGTCAAAGTTGCAGCCATGGAAACACATTTCATACAGGAATCCAAAACAACTAAAAGGCACCAGTATACCAGCAGATCTGTCTATGTGCTAAGTTTGGTGAAAAAACAGTGAACAGTTTTGACATTCTACTCCAGAAAAGATGGATGCATGCACGGATGCACGAATAGAGAGCATATTAAATGCCATGACAGAAGCATCAGATGTTGAGATATGCTTCTTTGGAGTTCATCTTGCCAGCATATATGGACACATCACAACAATTGGGCACTAGTTGCTCAGTACTTCACATAATGGTCACTGTGGTCAGGGTCTTGTGACTCAACTCACATTGTAAGCAGAAATTCTGCCACTGGTATAGTCTAGTTGCAGAGAGGAGGCACATCTTCTGAACTGGTGATGTTGGTGATGTGTGATCAGTTCATTTCATCCATCAGTTCATAATAAGTATGTTCATTATAAACATAGTTTACTGTATATGATAAGGAAGCAACAAAGTCATTTCTTCTTTTATGCATATGAATTGAAAAGAAAATGCAAATATTGTAATCACAACTGTGAAATTTACCAAACTCACAGACCCAGTGCTTACTAAGACCCAGCATTAACTGGACACCTGGCGCTTAAACTGACAACAGAAATAAATACAGATTCTACATTGGTATCACATTTGAAAACTCCATTGTAAATATGTAACACACCTGGAGACTTGGTGCATATTTCTTGAATAGTTGTTTCAACCCCGGTGTTTGCTGGAGCCTGGGAGAAGGTAAAGGGGTAGCCTCAGGGCTAAAGCATTTGCTCATCCTGCTGAAAACGTGAGCTCTGTTCCATACGTGGGTACAATGTGTGAAGCCCATTATTGTGTCCCCTGTGCCATGATGTTGGTGACACATGTGGGGGTCTTCATCTATGACATCACTTGTGTACTGTACATATTTGTCATTAACATTATCAAGGTACACACAGTTTACACTTTCTTGTATCTGTTCAGCCAAATCATTTATGTTCATGTCAACTGGTCTTTAAAAAAAAGCATATTGGTGAGAAAACATGATCAACTAACAAATTGTCAGCTCATCCTTTGATCAAAGTATATTGTTTTCACATTTGGTCCCAGGCATGGTATTTTCATTCCATGGCTGTAGTAACCGGAAATCCACTTTTCAAGAAGAACAGTGATTAACGAACAGCCTTGTTATTGTTCATTCTCTAATTGATGTGTTTCTAACCTCATCTAACCCATTCCTCTTGTGTTGCATCATCATGGGCACATTAGATGGCATTAACAAGATCAGAGACATATTTACAACCCAGTCTCACCAAATGTGACCCACTAATTGCTCCATACTCGTGACAACCTGGCAACCCAGTGCAAACACATCTGAGGCACTGGGTCTTTAACTCAGCATCTAACAAAGCCAGGTCTCATTAGCTGCCATTATTTGCCAGCAGACAAAACCGAGTTAGACTTGAGATGCAGATATCTGTAAGGCCGGAAGACATTTACACAGTTTAGTAGTAGTAGTTTAGTAGTAGTAGTTGCAGTAGTAGTAGTTGCAGTAGTAGTAGTTGCAGTAGTAGTAGTTGCAGTAGTAGTAGTTGCAGTAGTAGTAGTTTATTTATTTGCATATGAGGCCATTTGACCTACAGTACAAAATAGTACATAGCATAGATGCGTTACCCGATATGTATATAATATGGGTAAAAGAAGCAAATTTTACTAGCAGTATTTCGGAGAATACACTTGTCATAGATATATCACATGGTAGCTAGTTATGTTATATATCTGAGGACATTGGATGGAGATAAAGTGACCGGTTGGATATAACATTGGCATCACCTTTGTCACCTTCGACAGCTTCACAGTGCTTACATAATGCAACACTAACACTGACATTTTTCTGATCAACTGACTATCAGATAAATTACAACAGCACAGGTTTATATGGGATGGTCTATTATATAGTTGAGTTATCAGATGTGTACATGCCATAAGTCAAGGAGACCTGCATTTTGTTAACACTGACACACAGTTTACATACATACTAAAAGGCACATGTCAATTCATTTCTTCAATCTAAACAAGCAACCAAACAGAATGCTGGATGTCCATCAAATGACCGTATTTGGAAATATCACCCATGGTTCCTGTCTGATGTTAATCAAGCATAACAGGAGTGAAAGCATTTTTTTCATTTCTGATGCATAGACGATATGATGAGATTTATTTGTATCTCATTTTGTATGTTGTACCCTGAGATTAAATCATGTCATGTAATACATTCATGTCAACTTACCTGAAATATTAAAAACACATTTGATGTATTTGAAGCAGTGATGTATACTCATGATATTGCGATGATATATAAATCTACTTATGTAATTACATACAAGCAATAACTTCTGTAGAATGTACATACATATGTGTGTTCATTTGTCTTTCACTTGATGCTCAGTTAATGAATCTATAATAGGTATAATTAGTGGTAATATCATTCACATTGACGGAAAACGGGTCCAGTCTGGCATTTCTTGTGTCTGAGGCAATTATTTAACCTCATAAATTCAGGTGTGATGTAATGTTTTATATGTTATTTAATACGCATGTGGAAGGGCAACATGAGAACAATTATCATTTGAGTTCCAACAACATTGATCCAAGGATTAACCACTGGTAAGTCCAATCTATTTAATTAGGTTTCCACACACACACACCCATGTCCAACTTGTAATGTGTAGATTGATTCCTCATTCCTGTTTGACAAGTTGAGTTTTTAAAAGAATTGTGGACATTATTAAACAGTTGTCACATTTGTTATCTGGGCTGACAACTGAGATTTTATGCCAATGCGTAAAACTTGAAACAAGCTACGTGAGGAAATATCATTACCTGTAATGAGCTGAAAGTCGGTAATACACAAATATAAGAATAATAAATCTTTGGAATTGTTATAGTGATAAACTACATGTACACAGTTTGCAGCCTTGATCCTTGATCGATCAGTGACACAAAAGAGGTAGCAAACCATACATATCATCCAGGTACCCAAAGAAAATTACAATCACAAAAGCAACAACCAGTCTCACTGAATTGTAACAAAGTAATTAACCAACAAACCAGAGAATGATGGCAAATACACAGTTGGTGTGTTTTTAAAATATAGCAAGGGGAAAGTACTTCAGGTGTGATATGCAATTTGTTTGAAAGATAAACTGCTGCCGTTTGAAGTATATGAACTGACATTTGTTGGTCCGAAAAGGAATAGGAACACATAATTCTCCTATACTGTATTACATAATTGCACACACACATTTACATGGTGAAAGGGTTTAGTAAGCAGTATCCCCTCACTGTCACCGTTTAGATCACCTCACTGTCAACATGGACTGTCAACATGGACTGTCAACATGGACTTTCCTTGGGTTAAACCCATCACTCAGTATAACTCCTACAGTTCCAGCAAAACAACTGGCAGTTGGAGTGTTGGGCTTTTCCTTAGTGAGGTTGAATACCTTTGCCTGTGCACATACCGTATGCAACAGGATGCGACAAGAGCGTATGTCTGTTAGTTTTATGTTACATGGTTATTTCCCTGTATCTGAGTTTTAATCATACTTTGTGTTATTTTGGCCACACAAACATTTATCCTGAGGTAAACCTGGGCAAAGGTTATCTCCCCTTTTCAAATATTATTTTGTATGCTGTTGTAATTTGAGATATTTAGAACACATTTTTCTACAAAATTATACCAAATTTAGCAATTTCTTGACATTTTGATATTTTGTATCCAACTTCCTTAATGCTACAAAATGTTTTACTGATAGACTTAGTCAGAATCAACAATATACCAGTCTACATCTACACAATGTTGTACAGAAAGACTTAATCCGAATATGTGGTCTGTATGTAGGATATATTGGTGACTGTTTGTACAACACCGTATTGCATACATGTACCAGAAATAAAGATTTCAGATGGAATTTGAACAATTTTCAACAGCATAGTCCTATAGTTGCTCACCTCTAGAATGTCCATCCTCTGCCTTAGGTTGTAGTTCCTCTCATAGAACTCTTGTGTAAGATAGTCAGCCACCTGAAACATCAAGGGTAAGCAGCAGTCTCTCATTGTGACAGTAACCTGAATAACAGTTACTGTTCTTGAAACAACACTAACATGAGTAACAGTAACAGTTAGCAGTAGAAGTTGAGACATACCTGTTTGGGACACTGGACTGCGAGAGCCACCATTGCAGCAAAGCGTCTGCTGTTGAAACCACTGTACCCGGCACTGTCACTGAGGTGGAGTAGGACCTTGCTGAACTCAGCAGCTATCTGAACACAAACACAACAGGAGTACTAGCACCAGCAACAATGGCCAAGGGGCCAAGCAGTGACTAAAGCCCATTTTACATGCACATACTTACTTATGTAAGTTAATTTATTTCTGAAGTAAACTTACCTACCACAGTAGGTGATTATTGGAGTAGGGGCATTTATTTGTAACATGTCATTATATCCCCCAGCTTAGAGCCTCAAGGAGCAAATATACTTCTACTACAGCTCTTTGGGAGAAGTAAATTACTTACAGGAGTAAAAACACCCATGTGAGGAAAACCATTTACATGACATATTTACTTACCTTAAGTATATATACTTATGTAAGCACATATAAGTATATGTGTGCATGTAAAAAGGACTTACGACATGGTACATGAGAACATGGTGCATGAGGACAGTTGCATGGCCACTCACTGATGTAGATAAACGTAAATTCATGATTTTCATGAAGTCCCCTTATTCACATACAATGATATTATCTGAAGATGTAATCATTGTATCTACATGGTTATATTTTGAAGGATATAAGACAAATTATGTATGGACAATCAGTACCAAAAGCTGTGGGTTCAATTACTCAAAAACACATCAGTGCAGAAATACAATACACATTATATTAGGCAACACTAGGTGCAATGACTGTAAGTCGTTGTTGAGAGTTTTATCATTTGTTTTAAATAAGACCTGAAAAACATGCATAAAATATCAAAGTATTCATCTGAGGAGATAAACAAATGCTAATGATTTTTATGTACCAGAATTAAACCTTTCATTGATGGCATATTTTGTCATGGAAACTAGGGGCAAAATATCATTTCAAAATGATTTTTAGCAAAAGCCAACACTTCAAGGATGAACCAATATCAGAGCAAAGTTTGGTTAAGAACTATAGGACATTTGTCTTGATGCTCTTAAACTAACACCGTCCTCATCTGAACTGAAGTCTGGTCTATGAAACAAACACGGTCCTCATCTGAACTTAAGTCCGATGCTCTCAAACTAACACCGTCCTCAAGTCTGGTACTCTCAAACTAACATGGTCCTCATCTGAACTGAAGTTTGGTGCTCTCAAACTAACATGGACCTCATCTGAACTGAAGTCTGGTCTATGAAACAAACACTGTCCTCATCTGAACTGAAGTCTGATGCTCTCAAACTAACACCATCCTCAAGTCCGGTACTCTCAAACTAACACTGCGCTCATCTGAACTGAAGTCTGGTGCTCTCAAGCTAACATGGTCCTCATCTGAACTGAAGTCTGGTGCTCTCAAACTAACACGGTCCTATCTGAACTGAAGTCTGGTGCTCTCAAACTAACATGTTCCATCTGGACTGAAGTCTGGTGCTCTCAAACTAACATGGACCTCATCTGAACTGAAGTCTGGTCTATGAAACAAACACTGTCCTCATCTGAACTGAAGTCTGATGTTCTCAAACTAACACCGTCCTCAAGTCCGGTACTCTCAAACTAACACTGCGCTCATCTGAACTGAAGTCTGGTGCTCTCAAACTAACACGGTCCTCATCTGAACTGAAGTCTGGTGCTCTCAAACTAACACGGTCCTATCTGAACTGAAGGCTGGTGCTCTCAAACTAACACGTTCCATCTGAACTGAAGTCTGGTGCTCTCAAACTAACACGGTCCTATGTGAACTGACGTCTGGTGCTCTCAAACTAACACGGTCCTCATCTGAACTGAAGTCTGGTCTCTGAAACAAACACTGTACTCATCTGAACTGAAGTTTGATGCTCTGAAACTTACACCGTCCTCATCTGAACTGAAGTCTGGTGCTCTCAAACTAACACAGTCCTCATCTGAACTGACGTCTGGTGCTCTCAAACTAACGCGGTCCTCATCTGAATTGAGGTCTGGTGCTCTCAAACTTACACCGTCCTCATCTGAACTGAGGTCTGGTGCTCTCAAACTAACATGGACCTCATCTGAACTGAAGTCTGGTACTCTCAAACTAACACTGTCCTCATCTGAACTGAAGTCTGGTGCTCTCAAACTAACGCGGTCCTCATCTGAATTGAGGTCTGGTGCTCTCAAACTAACACCGTCCTCATCTGAACTGAAGTCTGGTGCTCTCAAACTAACGCGGTCCTCATCTGAACTGAAGTCTGGTGCTCTCAAACTAACGCGGTCCTCATCTGAACTGAAGTCTGGTGCTCTCAAACTAACGCGGTCCTCATCTGAACTGAAGTCTGGTGCTCTCAAACTAACGCGGTCCTCATCTGAATTGAGGTCTGGTGCTCTCAAACTAACACCGTCCTCATCTGAACTGAAGTCTGGTGCTCTCAAACTAACGCGGTCCTCATCTGAACTGAAGTCTGGTGCTCTCAAACAACCATCACACCATCAACAACCTCCTACAGGCCAATGGAAGAAAACACCCGCAAGCCATAAAACCCAACCCCAAGGATGTAATCTACAAAATTGACTGCAATTGTGGGCACTCATACATAGGAGAAACGTCCAGGCCTGTCGACACCAGATTCCAGATCACATAGCGGCCCATCTCGATCGCCAAATCAACTGGGCTGACTACACCATCCTTTCAAAGAACCAATCAGACTTTACCAAAAGGAAAATAAATTAAGTTATCAACATCAAACGATACCGACCCCTGATTAACAGAGACCAACATTACCCCATCCCCACAGCTTATGATGAGCTCATCAAACCACTGTAGCCTACTACACAAACCACCCATTCTGTGTACCTCACTGGCTTACTTAGTTATCATCACATTGTTAACTTGCATTCATACTAGGCTCTGTGCACTACTGGCTTCCATGTTATTCTTGTATCCATTGTTAACCCTTCGTCTTTATCATCACTTGTTAATTAGTTTATGTATATATATATATATTTCCTGTTCTCTCCCTGTATCATTTACACTTTGAAAACGATACAAGAACCTGTATCGAAACATCATGTTCCAGTATTAAAGAAGTTGTCATCCATATACACTTATTCCATTTACTTCCAACTTCTAAAATATGCCTCTCAAGTAAGTAAAACTGTCCTCATCTGAACTGAAGGCTGATGCTCTGAAACTAACACGGTCCTCATGTCTGGTGCTTTCAAACAAACGCGGTCCTCATCTGAACTGAGGTCTGGTGCTCTCAAACTAACACTGTCGTATCTGAACTTAAGTCTGGTGCCGGAAACTAACACCGTCCTCAAGACTGGTTTGTTGCCGGGAGAAGAGAATGACATAAAACAACCCAAGCATCAACTGTAGTGTGCAGGTAACTGGACAGAGTGGACTAGACTTATTGAAGGGGACAAGCAGTTGACTACAGGCAGTGGCCTTGAGAGGATGTGTCATGTGAGTGAGTAAATATATAGCTGAATTTACATGGTAGCAGAGCGTAAAATTCACTTTAAAGAGGAAAATGTCTGTGAATTTTAAATCACCACCAACACTGAAAGAAGATAGTGTTTATGAAGTTTGGAAAAATGAGTTGAATGTTTGAATATCATCTGGAGTTTGATGACAGATGTAGTTGAAGAAAAGCAAGCATTGGCAGCTACTCTCACACTTACTGGTCAAGCTAAGGCTAAAGCTTTGGACATTGATGTGACAGATTTAAACAGAAAAGGAGGATTGAAAACCTTACTGAAAGCACTTGACTCCTCGTACCAGCAAGACGAGATAGACTTGGCCTATTCTACATACACCCAGTTTGATAGTTATCGTCGAGCATGTGGGACAAGTATGAAAGAATATATCATTGAATTTGAGAGAAGAAATGGCATGTGCAAAAGATACCAGCTGGAATTTCCTGACCCCATTCTTGCTTTCAAACTTCTGGATTGTGCAAATCTTTCAGTTAGAAAAAGGCAATTGGTCCTAACTGGTGTTTGTGACAGAAAATATCAGACAGTAAAAGCAGCACTAAAAAGAATATTTGGTGAAAGCATCACAACTTGTATTAATTCTGAAAATTCTATTGATATCAAACAAGAAACAGCATACATGACTCGCAATGATCCAAGGAGCAAAGTTAGCTATAAATACTTCACTGAAAATAGAACATGGTCACAGGGTAGTAACCAGAAAGGAACTAACCCATTAGACAGATTTGGTCGCAGAACAAAGTGTGTGATTTGTGATTTGCAGGTCAACTTTCCACTGGGTAAAGGACTGTCCACACAAAGATGAAGAGAAGATCAAAGTGACAGAAGACATCTGGGAAGAAACATGCAATCTTACCTTGTTCACCAAAGAAGAAAAGATAGAAAATCACATCCTTATGACGGAAGACTTTGGATGCGCAGTTCTAGATACGGCCTGTACAAGAGCAGTATGCGGTCGACAGTGGTTTGACAATTTCATAGGAAATTTAAGTCAGAAGAGAAAGGCTGATGTGGTTACTAAAGAGAGTGAAACAGCATTCCGATTTGGAGATGGAGTCAAAGTGACATCATCCATGACGGCTTTAATTCCTGCAACAATTGGTGAAACTGAGTGTAAGATAGAGACAGAGGTAGTGAATGCTGATATTCCATTGTTGTTGCGCAAGCAATCCCTGATGAAAGCTGGGATAAAGTTGGATTTAGGTACAGACAAAGCTGAAATGTTTAACAAACCAGTTACTCTCAGTCTGACCTCAAGTGGCCATTACTGTGTGAAAATATCAGGAGACAGAGCACATATTGAAAGTCACCACATAGACCAAGAAATCCTGGTGATAGAAGAAACAGCAAGGAAGGAAGAGAAGAAAATTATCATGAAGAAGCTGCACAAACAGTTTGGACATACATCGAAAGAACACCTCAGAAAACTGATTCAGAATGCTGGTGTGATTGACAAAGAGACTATCAGTGTGATAGATGTGATAGATGAGGTGTGCAATGCATGTGCAATTAAGAGACAACCACCTAAGCCAGCAGTTGGCCTTCCTCTTGCTTCAGATTTCAATGAAACAGTTGCGGTAGATCTCCATCAACTTGAAGACAGAGTATGGTATTTACATATTATTGACCAGTTGACCAGATTTAGCTCAGGGGCCATAATGAGAAGCAAGGAATCAAGAGAGTTTGTAACAAAGTTTTTGTCATGCTGGATAAGTGTGCATGGTGCACCGAAAAGACTGTTCAGTGATAAGGGTGGCGAGTTTAACAGCAGTGAAGTGAGGGATTTGTGTGAGAACTTCAACATTGAGATAAAGACCACAGCAGCATACAGACCCTGGAGTAATGGACTTTTGGAGAGACACAATCAAAGTTAGTAGTATAGGGAATGACAGTTCTGGACCACTTTCAAGAAATGTCTCTACAAAGCCTTATTTAGTAAATAAGGCTTTGGTTGGGTCATTAGCTCTTGCTACTATTACCCCTACTACAAAAAAGTTGGCGGTAATTACTATGCCTACTTTGTGTTGGTAGGAGGTAACACTGTGCCGTACGGTACGATCAATAATTCTTCTCTTACAAAACCCCTACCCGGCCCACCCCTCAAGTAGTACAAGTTAGGTTCGTCGGCTTTCATATCCACTTTATCTATGTTGTAAGTTTTGACTGACCATATAGGATCGGTGGCTCGCTTACGGTTATCGCCCTCGTGTTCCCCCGGCTGGTATAGATACCTCACTAGGGCCCTATCTGGTATCTGTTTCTCCTTCCCACGCAATGGAGCGGCCGACTCTGCAACTATTGATTTTAGTTTGATAGCGTCTGCCGGTTTCTTACCGGTGAGACGGGTGACTTCATGGTTGATTGCCGACACCACCTTGGGTAACCTCGTGACCCATTCAGTCGATCGTTTTCCAGGGGTGGCCATCTCCCTAGCATACTGATAGCCGAACAAGCGCTCAGCCAAAGTCCTATTAAATCTCTCAACTATGGCTTGGCTGCGATGGGCTCCGGCCGTGCCACGCCTGACCTTTGTATCGTGTTTGGCTAGCAGTTGTGACACGGCACCCATGAACTCCCGTCCGGGGTCAACTTGCAGCTCTGTTGGCCACGTCAGCGGACTGCGTTTGTATATGCGTTCGAATCCTCTGGCTACCTGGGCCGAATCTTTCGTGGTCAAGGGTTCGGCTTCCTTGTAACGACTGGCTACGTCCACTACGGTTAAGGCATACTTGTACCTCTTGTCGTGGGGTAGGAACAGTAGGTCTGCCTGGTGAACGCTATTAGGTATGTTAATACCGAACCTCCTTCTAGGCACGTAGCGTGGTGCCGGCAAATAGATCTGCCACAGGGCTTGTTTTTCAAGCCACGCTTTGGCTTCCTCCGGGGGTACTCGCGCTATTTTAGCTAGCTTATCTACTGCGCTAGCTCCTTTCCAGTACCCACGCGGGCTGTAGTAAATAGCCTCAAATTTTTTCATGTCCATACGCGTATGTGTTTATCCCATCAATAGCTATCCAACGTTTCGTGTCCATAGGCGACAGGGACGTCTTGTTTATAGTCAGTCCGTATATCTTATGTCTATCACTTCTAAGTGTGTTCATTTTATGCCTAAAGGTACGGGTCTTGAACAGGGCTTCCTTGAATCTGGCGTGTTTGATGTGTTGTTTCACCACATACTTCTTAACCCCCTTAGCCTTCCGGATCTCACTATTGTCGGCTTTCAGTATGGAGTACATCTTAGGTCTCAAACCTATGTACTCGGCTATGGGCGTGCCAGCACACTCGTCCTTCATCTTACCTAGGACCTTTTTATTTACCGTACTGTGTATGGCATGGGTCTTAGGGTAGTCGCTGGTGTCGTATAAATCGAGGTGTTTTTTCATGTCCTCGTACACGTCCTCGGTTCGAATCTCCATCAGCAGGGAATCCGTGTCAGTGTACAGCACTTCACACCTGTCGCCGTACTGTTTCTTGAGCTCGTTGTAGTAAAAGTCGTACATCAGGTGTTTGGATAAATCGAGGATGCTCATCCCCACGTAAACAGGCCGGTTGAATTTTATGTGGCTTTTCTTCATGTGTAGGGCAACCAGGTTGTCTGTGAATATCTTACTACGGTTGAATGCCGGACTGGCTATCAATCTCCTGAGCTTGTCTTCCTCACTCGATCGAACCAGCTTCACGGTCACGCGTTTCCTCAGGTTCTCCATAGTCTTACCAAACACCGAGTTGTTCATGAGCTTGTAGAGATTTTTCTCAAAATCACTGGTGGCTTTTTTTCGTAGGTCTGTGTTCATTCTGATGTAGGGCTCCATCCATGGACTCTGGTCGAACATGAGCACCCTGTGTATTTTGGTCAGCCTCATACCCAACGACAGGTACAGCTGTAGGTTGCGATAGTGAACGATGTACTTGGTCTTATTCATTAAGTTAGGCACGAGTTTTTCAACGTCTGTCACACGCCCACCTGACAAGTTATGTTGGTACTCAGACATCCAGTCTGGGTTAACCCTCATACGTTCGGGGGCCAGGGGGTAGCTGTTGTGCGATGTGTGTAATTCCTTGGGATACTCTAAGTCAACCTCGAGGATATAACCTTTGTTCGAATCTGGTGCAACCCCCATAACATCAACGTGGGGTACCCATTCGAATCCCCCTGTAGGTAGATACTGACTCATGGCCCAGCCGTACAGGTTGTTTGCGTCGAGGTAGAGAATGATTGGTTGGTTTGTTAGGATCGTAACCTTTCACGTATTGATTATTTGCTTTCGCGTATCGTTTGGATGCCATGGAAACCCCACCTCGCAAACCTTTCTCAATGAATAGGTGCATGTCGTAATCTGTGAGCAATTCCAAATTAACTCCGGTCTTTTTAAGTAAGGCGTCCCACGACAGACCTGGGCTGGTGTAATACCATGCGGGGTCGAGTTTATACTGCTTGAAACATGTCCGCCTAAACGTTTCAAACACGTCGGCTAACAGCAGTACATCTGTCCTCAAGTACAGGTCGTGATAATCACCCAGGTTCTTACAACCCAGTTTATTCCATACGTTAGTCGCGTGCGAGTAATCATCTCGTGAGACGGACGCCTCATTCAGCTTGCTATAAAAGCAGTCAATAGGGGGTAGTCTGGTCTCGGTGAACTTAGCCCAACTATCCATGTACTCATAGGGGTACACACCCTTCCTCATAAGCAGGGGTCTAGTCTTGGCGTCTGTGTATCGATCGGTGATAGGGAAGGTATTGTTGGCCTTGACCAGACTGTCGAGTGACGACAGGAGGAACTGAAACGAGTCAATGAACCTAAGTCCGTTTAAGCTGAAGGAGATGTATCTCTCCATGTTGTTGGGGATGCACGTTATATTACCATCGATTTTCGCGATGGCCTGCATGATCAAGTGTGAGTCGTACCCTCTCAAGTTGTGAAAGACAACGGGGATGTTTATTGTCTTAGGGTTGATTTTAAGCTTGAGGTTGCACGCGTTGTGAGCGGTGCCTCTATACTTACCAGTTATGTGACAGTGATCTCTCACCGAATCACCGTTAAGTGGTGATTCACACACGTGACAGTTAGTGCTACTAGCGTGGGCTAGCCTGTCGACTCGGGTCAGACGCATGGGAGCGATTTTATACAATGCATTCCTAATAATTTTTTCTTCCTCCTGCAAACACTTTAGAAACCTTTCAGCCGCGTCAGGCCCCCTATACACTACCGGAGCTTTCGTTTCCCCGTCACAACGGACGACAATGTATCCAAACGAACAGGCTTTATGCTCATGTGTTTTGTGGGTGAAGGGAGCCTCGCCGGCGGCACAACTGGGGGTATCCCCCACAACTAAGGCTTCGAAATCGGCATATATAATATAAGGCACAGACATTTGGTTCTTGTGGTTACTGAATTTTAGGATATTATCACCTTCCTTAGGCATGTCGACTCGTATGGCCGTCTGCCCCACACCTTGACAATCATCCCGGTGGGATTCTAATAAATCAGCTCGACTGAAACCGTGTAGGCATCGTACACAAAAGTGTTTTTCCCCATCGTGTTTCGACTGGTCGTGCAACAACCGGCTGAGATGTTTTATCCACGTGTAGTGATACTTTTCACCTCGTTGGATCATGAATATATTGATAACTTGGCGATCCTTCACCGGGCTGACCCTGTGTACTATTGTTGTGTTACCTTCGTGCCCAAAGACATTTATAGCCAGATTATTCTGTTTTTCTACTTTAGTGATCTGGGATATGGGGGTGGGTTCATCTATACCATCCCAGTTGAGCCCATTGTCTTGGGGATAGCTAGAAAGCCTATCTGAATGAGTGCCAGCTGGAAATAAGGCTGACCTGATAGCTAACCTCAGGCAATCGTTTCCTCTATTCTTAACGTTTACTATGGCATGTTTGTTCCTATAGTAGGGAGGCAAGGCTAGGTATGACCCGCCTCTGAACGGCACGTAGTTAGCTATGTCTAGATAGATATTATCGATTTTATCTACAACCCACCCGGACCCCAAGTGTGTGTAGCGTTCTAGGTATTCTCGTATCTGCTGAAAACTGGTATCGATTGATGTATCAATGGTCTCTGTATGTGTGACGACCTCTTGTTTACCTCGGAAGTAAGGCTGAACATACTCAGTGGTACTCCCAACCTGCTTATCGAGTGACATTTTCACTGTGATCTGAAACTTGATACTTCCTAGGTTATTTAGTTCCTGGTTGACCTTATCAGCTATCAGAGGCTTGATATCTGTAATGTCTATGTTTCTATCAACGTGCATGCGCCAACCTCTCAAATAGTTACCTACTGCGCGCTCAGTGCGCACGAACTGTAGGTCAATAGCTCTATTCTGTCGTAATAATTCTAAAAGCTGTGGTTTTCTCATACGGGAATACCCGCCTAAACCCAAATCGTGTGCCTCGACTTTCAGTTGTTTTACAGTGGGTACGGGGGCATGTGATAACAATGCGGTTAACCCGGCTCTCCCCAGGTTTGAATAACCCGTGTATCCAAGCTGTTTTGCTTGAGCTTTTAATTGTTTTACTGTAGGAGGGGCTCCTAAACCTAGTAATCTCAACAATGCTGACTTCCGCATTCTAGAATACCCGATCACACCTCTCTGTTTTGCGACCCGCTTGAGCTCGCTTACAGTAGACATCGTGTTTACACCTAAGAGAACCAATGTCTAATTGGTTCACAGTAAGGGGAGGTAACCCTTTCACACACTGGAGTCTATCTTGAGCAGTCGCCTACGTTCTTTTATGTAGCCCTTTTTATTCTCGTAGATGAGTTGATGTCTGACTACGTTCGCTCCGTGAGCTTTACATAGACAGTAGTGTCCTTTAACCCCGATACCACACACAGAACACGTGTAGTTAGGACTTCCCATATGGAAACAACAGAACCCCTGATTCCTGCATTTCCTACCACAGGCCTCGGTCTTCCCCATAAGTATGTATTCGCATCGGTATGGAGCGGGTCTCATGTTTACTTATATAGGTATTTTAATTTAATTGCTTCGCAACCAACGCAGTAGCTGCTATACCCAACACTATGAAGCCCAGTTCACGATTCATTTGTCCCTTGGATGGTGTGTAGTACTGAGCGAGTGTGGGTTTATTGAGCGGTTCCAATTGTTTACCAGTTAGTAGATAGTATTCTTTCATTGCTTCATCGACATCGTTGAATGTTTTAATGGCATGGTTTTCACGCTTGAGTTGTTCGTTAATAAAATCGATCCTCTGGAGGCGTTTTTTAACGTACTCGTCCTGTGCTCTTTGTAATTTCTCAGTAGCGAGATCGTGTCGCTTCCTTTCTTCCTGTATTTCAGCCGCGTGATCATCTCGTAGTTTCGAGAAGAGGAAATTACTCCCGGAAAATGCCAGGGCATTCACTAACGCCCCACCGACCATCATAGCTATCGTGGCCATCCCTATATTTATTTCATTATATTATCAGGTATTATTCCTTGTTTTACTAGGATGTCTTTTGTGGCCATCGCCATACCAAGTTTCATTATGAGCATACCCATATCCTGCAGGTTGAAATCTAGCTTGATAGTTGGTTGTTTAAGCACCATTTTAGTCAACCGAGCGTACCCTACTGCTAGACTGGCGACCACTGTGGCGTGGTATGCGTCGTTGACGAACGTTTTCCCCTCAGACATTATGTATATGATATAAAATATTAAAATTATAACATGATATGCGGGTCGACAGTGGGGCCTGCCGGCGGCGTGGGGGGTACCCCCACACCCCCAGGGTTTCCCTCACTGTGGGAGGGTACCCCCACGTATAACCATGTTATAACCACGGCAGCAGTTACACCTACATCCAACAACAGTCGGGGGTTGGCCACTTTATGTTGGTTACACCACCGTTTTTTACCGGCAGCTACTCTCTTAGGATTCTTCTGCCTGGTTACTGTTGAAGTGGTCTCCACCGTCACCTCGGGACTCACTGTTGGGGGTGGGGTCTCCTCCATCACTGTTGGGGGTACCTCCACTGGGGTTTCCTGTGCAGTATCCATCTATACTATTATTATTATTCTTTCTCTCAAATTGACAATGTTTTGCCGTGATAATCGCCGCCGTCACTGGAGCCAACAACATACCATATTTGTGGTGCAGCCCGCAGCTGATAGAGCTCACGGCGTGTTCGATAAAAGGGTCTTTCTCGAGGTCCTCCCACAGGTAAAGTCGGCGCTCTGGTGGAATGGGAAGGAAGTGTGATACAATACCGGTGTATATCTGGGTCATAGCCGATCCTATTGTCTTTGTCATTTCTGCTCCGAGCCGGGACTCGTATCTAGCGTACAGCTTATCGATTTCTTCGGCTGTCATTTTGTGAATTTTATCCGGAGTGTAGTCTCCAAAGTAATGTTTGGCTTTGCCGCCAACAGCCAACGCCACCAGTTTCTCTCGCTTGGGGGAATCCCCCACAGTGGGGCCTGCCGGCGGCGTTGGGGAGACCCCCAACTGTTCGAGCAATTCCTCACACTCCATCTTATAATATAACAAGTAAGATTTAGTTTTAACTATATAATACCCGATGCAGACAAAACACAGAGAAATGAAGGTTAAGTTGCACACGACAAATACTTCAAATATCATAGCTATATGCTTAGCTTTGCTTAGCTTTGCTTAGCTTTGCTTAGCTTTAGCTTAGCTTTAGCACACTATATATGCTACTGGTTGGTCGGTCTTTAGCACGAGCTTAGCGTGTTTAGTTTCAGCGAGCTGTTTCTTCACCCGTTCCCGTTCTAATTTACTCATCACATCGTTCTCTCTCAAACACTCCTCGAACGAATCCCTGTCCTTGCAGTGAAATAAGGCCACCCATCGCGTCTGCTCCCTGAGGTCTTTCAACACCGAGTTGAACTTCTGCGTTAGCACCCAGACGATTTGCATGCCGGCCGGAGAAGGCCAGGTACGATAGCATGTCTCTCTTTTTTGTTATCTCGCGATTAGCGCTGCAGTCGTCCAGTATGAACAGCGTCGGTTCCCCTTTAAATTTCTCGTGAAGAGCTTTCAACCAGTCCTGCAGGCGTGTTCCAGGGCCGATTTTGTGTACGTCGGGGTCCGTCATCACCCAAGGTCCCGCGTACGTTTTATTCATGCTCAGAGTAGGGCACATGATAACGATGTTATCGAACACATCCTTGTAGTAACCCTCCAACATATCCAACACGAAAACGGTCTTCCCACAGCCAGTCTGCCCGCACACTATGGCGCAGTGTGGGTCAGTGGGGAGGTGGGGGTACCCCTGGGGGTACCCCCCATCAGTAGATGGCTTGCACGAATCTCCCATTGTCTATATTAAGTTGCGCGTCCATAATAACGTACAGATATAATTTCAACTTACCAGCGGTTTGAGCCTTCTTAGTAATCTGGATGGTTATCCCTTCGCTGCCGTTATCTATACGGCGCCCGCTACCGTGCAGTTTATCATCATCCGTGGATCGCATGTCCAACCATAGGGCGTACTTGGTGGTCAGGTATTCACCGATCTGCACGGAGCCGAGGTCCAGGTCCTTTGTTATGTAGTCCCCAACTGGTAGCTTTTTTATCTCATCCCACTGCTGGTGTGGTCTCATACCATGACTGAACAGCTGGTTGGGCACGCCCTCGATGGTAACTTCCACCTTTTCAATCTCGGGGTTGAAAAACTTCTCGCTGTCCCTCCGGAATGGATCGTAATCCTCCACGGGGACGACCAGGATACCTTTCATCGATCGCGCCGGCACGTTCAGGTTGATATTCCACACAGTGTCGCTCTTATCTCGCACGACTGATCTATGCCTCAGTACGCGATCGTACAGGATGGCCATCTTCCCAGAGTACTGGCTTCGAACCTGCCTGGCCAGCTCCGGGCTAGTTACCATGTCGAACTCCAGAGAGATGTTGTCTATGGCATAACTAGCCTCATCACCGTTCGGCGTACGCACTACTTTGCTATAGTCGTTAAACGTGAGCTCGTATTCGAGCCTATCACCCAGCGCGGCCTGGTAAAACGGCGCGTGTCCCGTGAGCAACTCGAAGTCGAGCGGCACGCAGAATCGATTCCCGTATGCTAGAGCGATGGCCTTTTCACCGTCCGATAGCTTGTCTTGCTGGTCTTGCGTGAAGACGTATCCTATGCGCGCCCGGGTTGATTTGCTGATGCCCTGGTACACATCATTGACTCGTTCTCTCTCGCTTTTCCAGAGATCCTTGTAGCAGTGAAACACGTCGCTGTCGTCGATGCTCAGCACCTCGTTACCGCTGATCTTGACGGTCGTTTTCTTGATGATAGCTCGACCCACGTTCCGCACTAGCTCGCGTTTGTCGTTGTCGGAGGTCAACGTGATATTGAACGCCAGTCGAACAGTGCCTGGTACAATGAGGTCATTCTCACCAAGGTTTGGAAATCTAACCAGCAGAGTTTGATTCTGGTCTATCTTGCTGGGATTGTTGGTGATGGTCACCGACTGGCGCACGGCTCTGGCTCCTAATGGCTCTCTCAATCTTCTGAAAGGATCTAATTTTCTGCCGTACATTGTTATATAAAAGAAATATATTTTTAATACTAATGGATGAAGACATAGATATGACGGAGATGCCGGGCGCTAGTGCCCAGGCATTCGATGATGAGCAGGAGACCTCATTTACTAGTTCACCATTGAACCAAGAACTCTTGGAAACAACGGTAAATGATTATTACGAAAGTTTAAGAAGAGATAAAAACTACGTTGAACCACAGGGTCGATACCATAAGAATTTTTTTATTGATACAAAGGGTGTTCTACGCCTTAAGTCTGACCCAGGGGTTGACCTCTTTAACAAGAGCAATAAAAAACCACTGGCCTTGTCAACTCTAGCCAGCCGCCATGGTGTCGAATTTATCCGTGAACATCTAAACATGAATGATTACGGTGGTGCAATACCTAAGGCCGTTAAAGAAGATCTGCAAGCTACCAGATCCCACCTCACCATTAGAGATGAAATGACACCACAGCGTGCTACAGAAGCCTCGGACAGCATAGAAAAACTGTTGAGCACCTACTGGGACAAACCGTTACCGGGGTTTGACTTTCCAGTAAGGGAACTGCGCGGCTTAGACGAAGCCGTGAAACGCGTGCGTGGAGAACTCGTGAACAACATGGGGAAACTGAACGAAATCGACGAGCACATCGCTAAGGAAAAAACCAAACTCAACGAAACTGAAAACGATGATATGAAGCGTCGTATCAATGAACGACTACGCGATTTAGAAGACGAGAGACGTACACGATTGGAATCCGCTTCCTCGAATCGTGAACAGCTTCGATCCCAGATCAGTCGCATTCGGGAAACAATCGATAGAATACTGAATGAGGATACAACTTTAGCCAACAGGATTCGGATATTGTTCCGGGAGCAAGGGATCACCATCGCCAGCATTCTAACTGCATTGGGTTTCATCATATCAACCCTGGTGGTGTCACTGACAGGGGGAACCCCCACACCTGCCGGCGGGGGAACTCCCACTCCCACAGGCGGTGGTGTTAAAGACTGGATAAAAAAACTCGGGGAAGGCCTAGCTAAACTGGCTGGTAAAGCCGCCGAAGCCCTTCCCGGCATCCTGGGTAGCATCGTCTCGTGGTTGTTGAGCGCTCTGTCTAAAACTGCCATGTGGCTCAGTCAAAACCTGTGGGCAGCCATCGTCGCCGTGGCGGGTCTGGTGTACGTAGCGGCTAAGAAATCTTTAACCAAATAAGTCCCAAAGTTACCCCACCAACCACTAGGGCCGTTTTATTATCGATATGCTGCTGATAGGGGGGTACCCCCACATGCATATGGGGGTGTGTGGGGGGCACATGAACTTTAGACTCCGGGGGTGGCGCCACTATACCCTTTTCACGTGGTGGGATGTGTGGGATATAGGGGGTGTTAATATCGGGGTTGACACCAGACTTTTGGTCCGCCGTGGCTATGACTATTTTGTTGTTATAACCCACCACTTTTTTTATTCTCAGTTGCATATCACTCGGAGCCATGTACAACCCCACGCCGAACACGTAATTGACTTTCGATCTGGCGTATTCTAACACGTTTTGGTAACGGTCGATGGCCCTCGGGAGATCAACTGGAGAATTGATAGCATCATCAACGTTGGAAACGAATTGTGTCTGAGCGTCGTAAGCAGTTCCCTTACCGAGGATGTTGGAACGCGTCATCGACTGCGCACCCAACAGCGCCCACACGTACGTTCGAATCGAGTCGTTCAAGCGTACTGTACCAGCACGAGTGAATTCTTTCGATGTTTTTGAGATCATTTTAGTCCAGGCTGTGGCTGCATCAGGATTGGTTTGCTTTATACAGCTGACATGGATCTTTTCATTCGTTGTGGGGCCTGTAAATGTATGACGGTTTGGGTTGTATGAACCATCTTTAGAACCGGCATAATATGTTCCGGACCTGTAGAAGTACACGAGAACTATACCGAGACCATGGTTCACACCAGGAAGGCGAAAGTCTTTATTCGTTGGAATCTCAAACTCCCCACAAATACGTTCATAAGCGCGTCTATCATAGGTGTTATTCGTCATACTCCACGCTTTATCTTGGGGAAGAGGAGCACTTATTTCCTTCAATATTCGTCTCGTTTGATAATAAATATGAAACAAAATAACCGCCTTACTCAGTTCGTCTATACCGTAGTCTGGTGTCACACCCGACCCTGTCGTCGCACACCACACAGCAAAGTTGAGTTGGTTCTGCCAAAACTGCATTGGGTTTTGATTCCAGTTTACCACCGCCTGCGCGTTATTAACGGACACGATATAGTTTTCAAAGATATCAATAAAGGTTGTTTTAAACCCCGTACCATCTGCATTCACCACGATTTTCAAGTGTGCTAAATCCATATTATAATATATAAATTATATATTATAATATGTACATAACACTTCCAGGGATAACGAGCGGTGAGGCCGTTCAGCTGACGCACGCGATCGATAACACGTCAGGTCAACTCGAAGTCGCACTCTGCGATATCACCTACCTACCGCAATGGACTAACATTAATATCAGCAACAATAAGCTGTTCGTCAGTGGAACTCGCAGCCAGATAACTGACGGCTACTACAGCGTGTGCTCTCTAAACGACGAGGTCTTCAAACCCCTGGGAGCCGAACTCAAGATGAACGACTCAAACGGCACAGTGGTGTTAATCAACAACGGAAGAAACCCCTTGAGGCTCGGCCGACCATTAGCGAGGATACTCGGTATGTCTCCTGACGAGATAAAACCAACAACAACCGTCACAGGTACGAAGTTACCCGACCTAGTACCGTACCAAGAGCTGTACATTCATCTCGATCAGGTGAGCACAATGTACAACATTCAAGGAGGTCACCCTTCCACTATACTGAGAGCAGTGCCGGTGAAAACTGAGAAATACAACGACGGTAGAACCGAGTCATTTTCACCACTGCAGTATAAGAGATTAACTCAGGGCAACATACCTGAGCTGACAATATCGGTGTTAGATATAAATCATAATCCTGTAAATATAGGATACCTCAGCTTAACGCTTCATGTAAAATGACCAGCGCACAAGGGCCCGGAGTGAAAAAATGCGTCAATATCGGGATCTCCGACCTCGGAGACACGCGCGGTTTCGACGCTCCCGGAGTAGATGGTAAATCGTACGCCTTGCAACTGAAAAACAACATTTACAAACGCGTTGAAATCCCCTCCGGTGGAACCCTAAGTGATATGATAGATACCACAAGAGCAACAGTCAACACTAAGTACGCCCTTGTCAACACCGGTGATAATAATTGGATAATATACCCATCGTTCGGGGGTAAACTGTTCGACTTAGACGATGTTGAGAGCACTACCGTCGCCCGAAACAAGCCATATATGCTCGTCTTCACCGAAGATGACAAGTGGGTGTTGTTACCCGATAACGACGACTGGTTTCTCAATATTAGACTCGTCTCTCCCTACGTGTTCACGGATAACAAAGACAACCACCTAAACAAAGTCGTGAACAATGGAACCCTGCTCGTGGCTTACGTCCCAACTCAGAGACGTAGCGTAGTCGTCAGCCCAGTCAACACTATGGCAGCCCACATGCTATCGAGTAAACCGGCCATACAAAACGTGAAATTGCAGTTGGTGTCTGAATTCGAAGGCGTGGTCAAGATACTAGAGAGTCTACCGGCAAACTCAACACTGGTCATCAAAGTCTACCTAGGGGAACCATCAGGGAATGATATCGAGATCGTGAAGGGGATCAAACTCGGGTGGGTGAAACGACACCAGTATCAAGTTTGCAACG